>NC_045601.1:1912500-2271000 GCF_009762305.2 Zalophus californianus | reverse complement strand
GGCTCGATCCCAGGATCCCAGGATCCTGACCTGATCTGAAGGCAGATGCTTAACCGACTGAGCCCCCCAGGAGTCCCTCACGTTGACTTTGAATAAGAGGCCTCGTTTTCATGGACTCAGCAGCCAGGCAGACCTGTTTCCGTGCTGGCTCATGGCTTGCAGGCATTTCGGGAACATACATTTCAATTTCAGGCACGGAATGGAGGACAGTGGCGGCCACACCAGGAGTCCCGGGGGCATGAGCATGAGAGGCTTGGCACAGCGCCCAGCCCAGAAACCACAGCCACTTACACCCATCGGAGGCCTGCCGGTGGACAGGAGCGGTCCAGGCCCCTGGCACTCAGCACACAGTCAGGCTCAGGAACTTTTGAAGAACCCATCAATTAATTAGTGCTGCGGTCATTTGGCGAGGAAGGTCATATCTGTAGACAAGTGGCTCAAGACCAGGACTGCGAGTGGGTTCGCGGACAGCTTGTCTCCCACCTGCACGTAGAATCTAGAGCGTCCTCTCGGATGAGGACGGGTGGGTTTTCTGCAGCACGGGCTGGCCCTCGCAGGGTGCCTTCCTCCTGTACACAGATGGTGTCACGGGGGGCCATGCACACACCCACCCATAACTGGGCCACGAAGTCGGCTTCAACCTAACTTGGAGGTGGAAATAAAAAAACAAGTTGTTCATAGAACAAATTTTTTAAGAGCTCAAAAGCTATTTAAAGAATTCTTTTAAATTTATGCTAATGGAATTTCCATGAATTACAGCTGGGCCAAGAGCTTGAGCAGAGCCATGCCTGTTCAGAGAGTGTGGTTCTGGACTGTGTGGACACAGGTTGTCCACTCTGGTCCTGGGGTCTTTGACCTCATCCAGTAAAGCAGGCACTGGTGGGTCCTGTGCATACCTGGAGCTGAGCAGACATCCTGTCTGGGGCCTGGGGGAGTCAGCTTCCGTGAGGCATCAGCCTTACTTCAGGGAGGGCCCGCGCCTTTTCCAGGCAGCCCAGCATCCTTGCATGGGGAGGGACAGTCCCAAACGCTCTGTCTCCAGTGTGTCCTAGAATCCTGGAGGCAGAGTCTCAGGGTGGGAAGGAACCTGAAGGTTAATCTTGTCTGATCTAAGCAAGCCTCCGTGACTGAGAGTCCTACTGCCCTTGCCCCCCACTGCCTCCTCGCTGTGCCTGGGGACCACCGGGGCAGAGCCTTCCCTCGGGGGGTGGGGGGGCCTCTGGGGCCGCTGCACTGCCGCAACCCTGAATTACAGACCCTTCTGGCTCATCCCGCCCCTGGCTCACCTGCAGGCCTTCACAAACCACGCCCTTGCTGGACCTTCCGGCTCAGTTCAGGGGACCCCACACCCCAGGGTTAGTGTCTCCTCCATGTGCTCGTCATGCACCCTCTTCCTGCCCCACATGGTATTCCTTTCCAGTTTCTAAAATAATTCTAAGTCCACAGGAAGTTGAAAAACATGTAGAGGGATTTCCTCTAATGGTTAACACCTAACAGAATGACGGCACCGCGGCCCACACAGGAAACTCACAGAGCAGCAAGCTAGTTTATTCCGATTTCACCAGTTGTACATACGGGTGTGTGGTTCCATGCGATTCCCCCCCCCAAATATTCTTTATTCTTGCATTATCCAGGCCTCCCCCCCTCCACTGTCATCATGCATGAGGAAGGCGAGCCTGCACCTCTGGCCCAGTTCTGTGCAATTTTATCACACGTGCAGATTCATCCCTGCCATCACAATCAAGAGAACCGCTCCGTCCCCACAGGGCTCCTTCACGCTAATGCTAATCCTCTGTGCACACCTCCTTCCCCCATCCCTCACTCCAGGCAACCGCCAAATTTGTCCTCTGTCTCTGTAATCCTGTTCTATCAAGAATGTCATATAAATGAAATGATACCATAGTTGACCTTTCTAGATTGGCTTTTCCCTTCAGCATGACTTTCTTGAGATCCGTCCAAGTTGTGTGCATCAGTGAGTTTGTTCCTTTCACTGCTACCTGCTGTCCCACCATGCGCATGGACCACTGTTTGTCCAGCCATTCATCTGTTGAAAGGCATTTGTATTGCTTGCTATTTGGAGTTATTGGGAATAAAGCTTCCATGAAGATTCGTAGGAACATAGATTTCATTTCTCAGAGATAAATGTCTGAGAGTGTAATTGCTGGGCTGTATGATAAGTGCATGTTTAGTTTTGTTTTTGGTTTTGTTTTTAAGAAACTGCCAAACTATTTTCCAGAGTGGCCATGGCATTTCATATTCCCATCAGTAACGTCTGAGTAGTTTTGTTTCTCCACATCCATGCCAGCACTTGGTATTCTCATTATGTTTTATTTTGGCCATTCTGATGATATGGTGGTGCTGTGTCATTATGGTTTTGTTTTGCCCTTCCCTTGTGCTGATGACATTGAATTTCTTTTCATATGCTTATTTGTCATCTGTGTATCCTCTTCAGTGAGATGTCTGTTCATGTCTTTAACCCATTTTCTAATTGGAGTGTTTGGTGTTTTGCTGTTGAGTTTTGAGTTCTTCGTATTTTACAGATATAAAGTATCTGTTGGATACCTGGTTTGCAAATAACTAATTCTAATCAATAGATTGCCTTGCCATCCTCTTCAATCAGAGCCTTTTGCATAATGAAAGTTTTTAATATTAATGAGGTATAATTTATCAATTTCTCTTTTATAAATTATGCTCTTGGTTTCTATTCTAAAAGCTCTTGGTCTTCACCCTGAGAGTGCTGTCGATTCTCTCCCACGTTTTCTTCTAAAAATTTTATGGCTTTACACTCAGCCTTTAAATCCCTGACCCATTCATACTTATCTTTTATGAAGTATGTCAAGGTTCATTTTCTCCCTAGAGATGTCCAGTTGCTCCAGAACCCTTTGTTCAAAAGGCAACCACGCCCCCACCGAATTGCTTTTGCAACTTTGCCAAAACTCAGGTGGTCATATTTGTGTGGGTCTATTTCTGGGTTCTGGGTTCTCTGCCATGGACCCGTTCTTCCTCAGGCACCATGCTGTTTTGATTACTATGGCTACACAATCAGCCTGAACATCGGGTAGATTCCTCCCATTTTAGTTCTCTTTCAAAAAATTGTTTTAGCTATTCTAGCTCCTTTTCATTTTCATATACATTTTTAAATAAGCTTGTTTATGTCTACAAAAAACCCCACAAAACCTTGCTTGGATTTTGGTAGGATCTGTAGATCCATTTGGGAACTGACATCTTTATGATGTTGACTCTTCAGTTCATGAACGTGGCAAACTCAGCATCTCCTCACATTGCCTTTGACTTTTCTTTGGTCAACATTTTCTAACGTTCAGCATACAAATACTGCATGTTGTGTTCCATTTATACCTAGATACACATTTCCTGGGGGCAACTGTAAATAGCATTGTTTTTTAATTTCTGTTTCCACGGGATCACTGTCCACCTTTGTAAGTGTGGTTGATCTGTGAGATCTTACATCCTGAGTCCTTCCTTGCTGAGCTCACTTGTGAGGTCTCAGAGCTTTGTTGTAGATTCCTTGGGATCTCCTTCATAGGTGATCTTGTCGTCTGTAAATACTCTTTCCTTTCTACCTTTTCTATCCATATGCCTTTTTTTTTTTCTTGCCTTATTGCTCTAGCACCAACTTCCAGTACTACCTTGAATGATAAGGCCCTCCTTGCCCTCTGCCCAAACTGAGGGGGAAATAATCATTTCTTTACCATTAGGCACAATGTTAGCTGTGGCGTTCATGTAATATTTTGCACACTATGGTAGTTTCCTATTGCTTCTTTAACAAATCGCCACAAATTTAGCAGCTTAAAACAGCACAGATGTACACTTTGATGGTTCTGGAGTCAGAAGTCTAGAGTCAAGATGTCTTCAGGGTGCATTCCCTTTGGGGGTTCGGGGATGACACATGGCCTGGCATCTGCGGTGACCTTGGGAAAGCATGAAACTGTGCCACTTTTCAGCATAGATACAGCAACTAATTTTTTCTGAGCAAATAAAATCACAGCATCTGCTCTGAGGTGTACCAGTAGATTTATGGGAATCTTAGCACAGAATATTTGAAATCAGGCCTTAGAAAAATCCACACTGTAGGTTTTCTACAGATTTCCCCATGGAGCAAGTACTCATTGTTCTACAGCATACTGCCCCTGCTTTATAGCCGAACAGATTGAGGCAGGGAAGTATAAGGAACTCTCTCTGCTTGCGCTCCACGATGCCCTTAGCTTTGCAAGGCCATGCACTATGTTGTCAAAAGTCACCAGTTCATCTCCTTGACAAAGGAGTATTTGTGTCTCCCTCCTTTCTCTTCCCTCTTCCTCTTTGTCCTTTGAGCACCTGCTGAACAGGTTGTTCAGTGTCTGTCCACGTTCTCACTGAGGTGGACTTCCTTTGCCGGGCCTGCACCTTCCCTCACCCATTCTCAGACACAGGCTGCAGCCTCAGAGGGAGCACCTTGGGGCTGGACAGAGGGACTGGGCTTCGCGGGCCTCTCCAGGATTAATGCACGCCAGACCGTGCGACTAAGACCATCATGGGTGGATGTGGCTGAGGACCACCCGAGGCTTTGTTTTGGTGGTGCCTCTTTCATGGGCGGTGGCGGGACTCTGGAGTTGCTACCCGAGCCTTTCAGAGGGAAGGAGAAGCTGCCTCGAAGGCAGTAATGGGGACTTGGATCCACCAGTGCAGTTTGGTGGCCTTGCCTAAGGAGAGGACTTTCTTCTAAAGAGAAAAGAACATTTTGCTATTGTTGTTTTTTGCTTTGTCTCTCTTCTTTTTTAATGAAAAACCAGTGTTTTTCATTAGGAGCTCAATGGGTGTTTTTGGCAAGACAATCCTTCATTTTGCAGAAATCCTTGGATTGCAGGATGTCGAGTAGCCCTGGGGACTGCCATTATATGTCTCTGGCACCCCCAGTTACTGTCAAAACTAGAAATGCCCCTCACGTGCGTCCAAAGGGAGCAGACTGCCCTCTCTTGAAAACCTGACCTTGGGTTATTTTAAAGGCTTTGTATTCACTGTTAGTGAGAACTGATCCTCTGGAGACACTGTTTTTCTAATGAGGGAGCCGGAAGGAAGATATTAATTGGAATGCTGATTACCCACAACATTAACTGTGTCCTTTCTACCCCCGCCGCATGCGTGCTGGCCTTTTGAGACTGAGTTGATAAACTCTCCACTCAGGGCTAAGGAGCCTCTGTTGGGCACTGAGCAGCTGGAAATGATCACAGACTGCTTCAAAGCATGCATCTCTAGTGTTTGCTTTTAGAAGAAAACTACTTGTCTTCCGTGTTCTTAATAAAAAATAAAACATACACGTACACACACAGGCTTTTAAAGCCATATCCCACTCATTAGGCTATTTGCCTTGGAAACGGCAGCATCCGGGAGGCTGGGGTGAGCTGGTGGTACTGCTGTGTGAACCGCTGTGGTGAGGAACCAGCCTCACTCACGTAGTCAGCCTCGAATCATTTACTTCACCCCGTGCTCTCCTTCCAGGCTGTGGGAAGGCGTATACACTTGCTCGGGGTGGGGGGTCCTGTCTCTGCAGAGCAGCTTGAAGGTGCAAGTTCCCACACAGGCTGAGCCCGGCCCGGCCGCAGGGCTCCTGCAGAGCAGCCCAGCTCTGGCCGCCACCGCCTCAGCTGACTCTGTTTACACTGTTTGGATTAGTGGACTTGTACATTTTTGTTTTCATAACTCGGGGTAGGGCGGGGGGGGGCGGGCTGGAAGAGGTGAGGGGAGTGGATTGTGTGTGTCTGCTCCATCAGAGTTCCAAGCCTGGGTTTGAACTGAGTCGTTCACCGGCGCCTCTCAGGGGCCCGTTGGCTGCGTGGGGCCCACTGGGGCCGGGGACTCCGTCAGCCCTGCTGGCTGGCCCAGGCCCATGGGCGTGAGAACCATCAGAAGAAGCACGTTTGGCCCGAACACGGCTCCTCCCCACGGCGGCAGAGATGCTCTTGTAGACAGTTCTGTGGGCCATGGATGTGACGACCACCGAGGGGCCACCAGACACCCTGGGAGGTTCTCCATAGGCTAGATGTTGCTCGGGACAGCAGGGCCCTGGGAACACTAGTAATTTGCACCCAAGTTCCAGCCACTCGCAGGACAAATCACATCTGCCGGGTAAGAGCAGGGGGAGAATGGACAGGCAGGTGAGGTAGAGTCCAGTTCTTTCCCCCAGAATCACCTGCTATTAGAAATAAAACGTGACCCTTCAGCCAGAAGCAGGCTCTGTGGCACACATCAGTCAGAGCCTGGCTGCAGTCCGATTGCTAGCTGGTCCTCCGTCCCCCAGACCGGGAGCCGGGTTCCGAAGCTCATCGGGGTCCAGCACTGTGACATCAGCCGGCACAGATCTATGAAGGGTTGCACTATCTGAACTTAACCCCTCTTCCCTCTGTTTTCTCCAGCCAGCACAATCTCTTCCCGCCTTGGGGTCTGCTGAGGTTGTTGTCAGTTCAGCTGCTGTGCTCCTGAGTGCACCTGTGCCACAGCGCCCTGGGGTGGGGGGGCTGGGGACACCTCCAATCCAGGGAGCAATTCGCTCACAGCATCCCTCAGTAAACTGTCCCTTGGGCCCCCCATGATTACTGCACAGACGCCCCAGAGCAGAAGTCACCAGGTTCTGTCCAGCTTGACGCACCTCAAAGCCTTCTCTCGCCTCGCCTGCTCTGGGAGAGGAAGCTGGGATTCCCTGGGAGGCCTTCGGCCAGGGCCCTGCTTCTGGATTCGGCAGCGAGCCCCAGGCCCCTCCCAACCTTCTCCTCTGAGTCCTGACATCACATACAGTTTGAGACCACTTTGCCATATTGAATCTCATTCACAGGAAATATTGCCTAGCCACATACAGAATTTAAAAAACAAATCTACATAATATCTTCACCATGGTGTAAAAAGAAAAAAAAAGACAATTCATTAAAAAAATAGTGTTTGCATATTTAATATGTAAATGCCCAAGCACGAAGACGCGAGAAGGAAGGTTTAAAATGTCTTATCTGAAACCTCTGAGTAGGTGTATTTGGGGGTTCTTATTTTTAAAGACTTTTTAGGGGCACCTGGGTGGCTCAGTTGGTTCGGCAACTGCCTTTGGCTCAGGTCATGATCCTGGAGTCCTGGGATCGAGTCCTGCATCGGGCTCCCTGCTCAGCGGGGAGTCTGCTTCTCCCTCTGACCCTCCCCCCTCTCATGTGCTCTCTCTCTCTCATTCTCGCTTTCTCAAATAAATAAATAACATCTTTAAAAAAAAAGACTTTTTAATGGTAATGTAGGCTAGTTCTGTGCATTTGACATCGACGCAATCAATGTCTCCTAATCAAATTCGCTAATGTGTCTGGAGCAAAGCTATGTGAACAGTCACACAGACTAGGTGTTTCAAAGGCCAGTAGCGGCCTCGGTGAGCTCACAGCACTGCCCTGCGGCGGGCATGCACCCTGCCCCTGCCACAAGGGACCCCCTCCTTTGGGGATTTGCTGTGTCCTCCTCCAGTGCCACCTGGGGGCAGTGCCTGGGCCCAGCCTAAACCCACGTGCACCCTGGTCCCCCGTTCTCCCCTTTGTGGCCCGCTCTGACAGCTGTTCCACAGCTGGGGGTGGCTGGGTGCCCTGGGAAGCTCCAGAACTTGCCTGGGGCTTCGCTCTGGGCCCGCGTGGCTGAGCCCCATTTTAGGCTGGCAGATCGCTGCCCCTGGCAACCACCGCATTTCTTTGCAGACCCTCGTGCGTGCCAGAAGGGTGCTGACGGCTGATCTGGGGTCATTCGTATTGTGTATGGAGTCAGGGGCCTTGTGCTGGCTAGGGGTACCTGACGGTTGAAGTCAGAGAGGAGCACCAGATGGACCATGGAAATAGCCGCTGGGTTTGGAGCCTTCTGGAGGTCAGAGTTGCCGATGTTGGGCTGTGGACCAGCAGCCGTGTGCTTTCACCATACACGGCGTCTCGGGGAGGCGAGGCGAGCGCGGGCGGAAGCGCGGTGCGTGGACAGTTCACATGCTGCAGTGACACGGTTTTCCAACATTGTGAATAATTCCCAGAAAACGTCCAGACAAACTAAAGTTCAATCTTCATAACAGTTACATTCTTGGAACATTAAAGCCCTGCAAAAAAATGCTTTAGGTTTACATGTGAAAAGGGAGTCCGGTTCCCAGTTCAAATAACTATAAGCAAGTTCCTAGGTGCCCAGTAACTCAGTGCGTGTTTCCAGCAGCCAGTAAATGGGTCTCCACGGAGATCAGCTGCAGACGCGCTCGGGGCAGGGTGACGGCTCTGAGTCCCAGACTCCTGTTCCCGCCCTCGTCACTCCTAGCTTCCTGCCGTTTCCTCGGGCAGGGGCCGTTTATGGGCTAAGCCGACTTCCCTGCCCCCTGGGACGCCTCAGGTGCCCAGCCCTGAAAAGCAGTTTTACACTCTATGGCTAGATCCGCCCAACGGGATCCAGCCCAAGCAGCGAGAGGTGGAGCTCAGAGACCTCATCTGATCCGTCCGGTCGTCGACACACGTGTTCTGAAAGCAGTGAATTGAGGACGGTAGTCGTCGTAAGGGGAAGACACAGGAAGTTAGCGCCTACATTCCTGTTGCTGACCAGCTCGACAAACACACTGAGGGCCCTCAGCCGGGTGCAGACCTGTGTGTTCCTCTCACTCAAGGCTCCCGACGTGAGTGGCAACACCGACAGGAAGGACAGCCTTGGCTAGCTTTGTTCCCTGTCCTTGTAGAATGGTAGGTACATTGCCCCCTTTTTTTTTACACACTGATTTTCCAAAATGAGTAGCTTTCAAGGGACAACTTCCTAGTAACAGGATCTGTCACTGAGAAGAGAATATTTTGTTTCTGGAAATTATTCTCAAGGATTGGCATGCTTTCTGGGCAGTCTCCAGTTTGTAAACTGCCCCCCAAGAAGGCTCCAGAAGGTCCTCAAGTTTGCACCCTGTACAGGAAAAGGGGACCTTGTTCTTGTTCTGGGACTTTACTCTGAGGCCAAGTGGTCTGAGTTGTGGATTGGGCACCACACCTGTTGGCTGGAAAGGCGGGTGCAGCAGCCAGCACTGTCTACCTCTTCAGACCAGAACCTTGGCTGTGGGCATGGAAGCCGCACCAGCAGGTGCACTGGTGGCCAGGCCACGTCTGCCTGTGGCTGCCGTGCTGCCCAGCTGACCACACCGTCCCGCCACCTCTGGCCCCGCGCTCCTCTCGCAGCTGGTCTCTGGCCCCCCGGCGCACTCACAGCTCTCCACGCGTTGGCCCCCCAGACCGCCTCCAGGCCCGCCAACACCGCCGCTCTCTGGCCGCCTCCTCCCGCGTGTGAAGCACAAGACCCGACAGACCACATGCCTGGTCCTGCTGCTACCCAACCGTGTGTCGGGGTGTTCAGCGGTGGCTCCACTCTCTGACATATTGGTTTGGACATACCATAAAACTCACTTTCCTGGAAGGCTCTTTATCCAGTAGATACTTTTGGGGACATCTGCTGAAGTGGGTGCTGAGCTTGGTGGTAGAGATAGAAAGATCTACAAGATATAGCTCTTGCCTTCAGAGGGCTCACAGCATGGGAGCGTCGGACCTGAGGACACCGTGTCCACTTTCAGCAAGTCGAAGATTCCAGAAACTTCCAAGCAAGTGGATAGCAGCAATGACACATACGGCCTCTTGTGAATGAAAAGAAAGCAGGAAACACTGCTGTGTTCGGGATTTCAGGGACAAACTTTCAGGAACCCCACTGTTTAAAACAGTGGCCTGCAGCAGGAGACCAAGAGAATCGCTCACCCTCGCAGCGCGAGCACAAGCTGGGGTTAGAGGGCGGTGGGAGTCAGGAGGTAGACGGGCTGTGGGCTTAGCTTGAAGACGGGCCGCGGTGGCCTGTGTTAGGTGACCACCGAGCAAAGACCCGAATGAAGTGGAGAAGGAAGCCATGAAGAAGAGAACCGTGGCTTCCACACAGGTCTGTAAGTCAGGGCTCTGCTCAGACAGTACCGTTGCTCCACGTACCTCTCACTGACCAGTGCTGGTCCTCTGGCCATGTTCAGGGTCTGCCCGGAATTCCACTTCTCCCGTGGGACGCACAGGCCGAGCCACAAGATGACGGACGGGGAATTCTAGTCCTATTACGGAGGAAGCCATGGCCAGTCTATCACGGCAGATGTTTGGGATGCCCACTGGATAGAAGATTTAAGGGGCCACAGCTGTGGCTGGGTCCAAACTGCTGCCTCCGGGCCTCCATGAGTCTGCACAAGGGTCTCCTTCCTTGGAGACCTGGGGTCACTGGAGACACCATGGGCTGCTAGGGGGTGGTGGTCCAAAGCCTGGGCCCGCTCACCTGCTGCCCAGTATCTGGTTCCTTCCAGGATTCCAAAGTCAGCACAGGCACATCCCAAAGCACCTTATGAACCACATTTGTGTACGGCTTTCCAGCCTGCCTCGCATGGACCCCATGAGGCACAAGGGCTAGAAATGCCTGCTAGCTGGGAGTGCCTCTCCCTGTTACCCCTCCTTTTCCTTCAGGAATTCCCATGCCATACACGCTTGGCACCCCTCTCATTTCTCTGAACAGAAACGCTCTTGGCATGCCTGCATGTAGACTCCCCTCCTGGGAAACTCCCCACGGCGGGTGTGACCTCGAGAACACCTTCATGGTCTGGGTCACGGGGAAAGGTCGGGGAAAGGTCTCCCCTTGCCCTGGGGGGGTGTGGGGGCCAGCTGGCAGGTCAGGGCCGGTGCTAATTCTACCTCCTACCCTTGCCTCAGCATGTCGCGGCGTGCACAGCCCCGTGTCCCTTTGGGTCGTGATACGTGGACGGGGTCCACTGATCCTTGTGGCCCAGCGCCCGGCAGTGAGGGGGCTCGGCTCGGTTGATGCTGCTGAATGTGAGCCCAAGAAACAGAGGACGGGCGCGCGTGGCAGGGGCACTTACTGACACTTAGCTTGCTCCCTTGTACAGCCGTCTCTGTAACACTCCATCGACACCCCCCACCTCCAACTGACCCTGAGAAACAGGGACTCAAGCTCCAGGGGTTGCCCGCCTTCAGTCAGGACCACCAGCGGGAAATGAGAACCTGGGGGCCAGGGCGCGTCTGTATCTGAGCAGGGGCCTCCGCCCACCCTGCCTCCCCTTTTCATCAGCAGGTCCCTGGGGGCCTGGTTTGGAGAACAGGAGAAAGGACAAGTGGGGGGCCCTGCAAGGGAAAGAATAAGGATCTTTCTGCTCCAAGAGATTGGGTCCTGAGCCAAAGTCAGCCAAGAGCCCAGGGCCACAGGACCCAACTGTGCACATCTCCCTCCCCCCTTCACCTGCCCAGGTCCTGTGTGTGCAGGGTCTTCCCCCACCTGCCCAGGTCCCGTGTGTGCAGGGCCCTCCCCCACCTGCCCAGGTCCTGAGACGATTCTTCCTGAAAGAGGTTGCTGTTCTGGGAGTCAGGGAGCTGCCCTCCTGAGAGAGCATCTTCTGTGTCTCCATTCACTGAACGCGTGGAGCAGTCTCAGCCATTGTTCCTTCCCCGGGCGGCGTCGGGAGAGGTCAAAGGCTGGGCAAGCACAGCTTTGCCTTCATCTGAGCCAGAGCCAGTGATGGTCTTTGGAGAGCTTAGAGACAGCCAGGCCGTGCTGCTGGAGCCAAGCCGGGTTAGGGCACAAAGGGGTGAGCCAGCCGCCACAGGAGAACACGGCGTCTCCAGGGCGTGCAAGGGAGCCATTAAGAGATGATGTATGCCCGCATCTGCAGTGGATATCTGCATGGGGTCCCTCAGACCCTGGGTTTCCTTCTTTTCATTATTTCTCTTATGACCTTAAGACTGTCTCTTTGTCAAGAAGTTTGGACAGCCCCCAGGTGACACAGAGACCACAGCATAAATACACTGCATGCTCATCCATTGGGACCCTGTCTCTCCACCTAACAGCAGGAAGGCGTCCAGTGCCGGCTCTCTGGCAGGGAGGGGCTTTGGGCCCCAGCTATCGGGGCTCCTGTCCTGTAAAGGGGTGCTGGGGCATAGGTCCCCAGCTGCCCTGGGCCCTGTCAGGCCTCCTTGGGTCCTGCTAAGCTGCCAGGGAGTGTAGCATTTTAGAATTGTGTGTCGCAGTCTCATGGAGACCACCTGCCCCTTCTATGGAGAATTCGCCACGCCCCCAGAGAAAGGAAGCCTTGCCCAGAGATAAAACCTCCCCTTTCTCAAGTCAGGACTGAGTGGAGATTTCACCAGCTGGAGAGAAAAATACTCCTCTGGATTCTCACTGAGGCCTTCTTGCTGGGGGCCTGTGACGGCGGTCAGGGCCCCGCAGACTTCACATCCTGACCCTCTGCAGCAGGACAGCAGCTGACATCACTGATGGGGGAGGGCCTGTCTGGAGGGGAGCTGGTGCTCCTGTGTTCTTTAAATCAAAGGTAGACAAAGGTGCTTCCTTTGACCAAACCATGCCAAGTAAGCACGTATGTTTGCTTCCTCTGTTTGTAATCCAGGACTTTGGTCCCATGGAGATCAAAGTGCCTCCTTGCCAGACCCCTGCCCCAGTCTTGACGTTGGAGGAAAGAGCCTCAAAGTGCACCTTCGGCCTGGTTGCTTCTACTCGGCTTTGTCCCCAGCCCCACCCCAGTCACTGCGGGCAGAGGGAACTCTGGAGCCAGCCTTCCCCCCCGCACCAGGCAGCGGGGCCTCCGCCCATCTGCACAGCTGTGTCCCCGCCACCCACCCAGGGTCCCGCCTAAACTCAGCCTCAGCCGTGTCACCCAGAACCCGGCCTCTGAGAAGCTGGACTCCTCCGTGGAGCAGAAAGCTGCCTATCTGGCCACAGCGGGCCGGGTGTCACAGGACCGGGTAATGGCTGCCACGGCACGCCAGCAAACAGCCCGAAGGAGAGGATCCCGTTCGCCACACTGAGCCTGGCGCTGAGCCACTGGTGGCCGACCTTCCCTGGCTGTGCAGGCCGCCGGTGGCACCTGCACGTGTGTCCCCGGAGGACTGACCCATGTGTCCAAACAGCAGGAGAGGGGAAGGGCAGACGGCACAACACCCTTCATGAGGTGGGCACGGAGGCCTGCAGAGTGCACACAGGCAGGAGGCTTCCCCACGTGAAGAGGACACACCTGTCTGTCCGCCACCCCGCCGACCTCGTGGCCGCAAGACACCCGGTGGGGGCCATCCACGGGACAGGCTGCGCTCCTGCAGCCGCACACCATGCTCTCGGCCTCAGTGGGCTGGCCAGGCGCCCGGACAACCGCTGTTCCATCTTGGGCCCGGGAAGGAACTTCGACGGCAGCTACCGTGGGCGGAGCACGGGGGCCGCGCCAGGGCCAGCTGAACAAGGTGGTCCCCTCAGCTGCCTGCTGTGGAAATCAGTGTCACCGTTTCTGCTCCAAGAGGCAAGGGGCTGAGGCTCGGAGGCCAAATGATGGACTCCAAGTCACTTACTTCCAGGAGAAGGGGGCAGGAGTGGTGGGGCGCCTCCCCGGAGCAGGGAGCAGGATGCGGTCTGAACGGCTGCAGGGCAGAGTCTCCCGGGTCTGAGAAGCTGCTTGCGGGCAGAGCCGTCACACGCGTCTGCGGGTCCGGAGCGGCTTCATGGTCAAGGCGGTGTCTGCAAGAGGACAGCCCAGCGGAGCCGGTGCCCCTGTGGGAGCGGCGACACACGCGGGCAGCCCTCTCGTTTGCTGGGTGTGATCCTTCGTATATGTTGTTACATCCAGTTTGCTAACATTTTGTTGAGAATTTTTGCCTCTGAATTTACGAGGGATATTGGTATGTACTTTTCTTTTCTTTGCATGTCTTCGTCTGGCTTTGGGGTCAGGGTGATCTTGGCCATACTGAATGAGCCTGGAAAGCACTCTTTCCTCCTCTATTTTCTGGAAGAGTTTGCGGAGCATCGGCACTTTCTCCTCCTTAAATGTTTTTGATAGAATTCACGGGGGAAGTTATGTGGGCCTGGCCTTTCTCTGTGAGAAGATTTTTCATTGCTAATTTAATTTATTTAACTTGTTATGGATCCTTTCAGATTTTTTATTTCTTCTTGAGTAAGTTTCTGTAATTAGTGATTTTCTAGGGAATTGCCGGCTTGGATTTGTTGTCATAAACTTGGTCACAGTCTTCCCTTGCAATCTTTTTAATTTCTGAGCCGTCAGTGGTGATTTCTTCTCCTTCATTCATGGTTTTGGTGATCTGTGTCATTTCTCACCTGCTCTTGTTTAATCTAGCTTGAGATTTGCCAATTTTGTTGGTTTTCAGACAAATGACTTGATTTCATTGGTTTTCTCTTGTTTTTCTGTTCCAATGTCACTGTCTCTCAGTCCAGTATTTATGATTTAATTTCTTCCTCTTGCCTCGGATTTAGTTTGCTCTTATTTTCCAAGATTCTCTTGGTGAAAATTTAGATTATTGATTTAATTGATTTTCCTTTTCTAAGATGAGCATTTAAATAAAGCTATAAATATCCTTCTAAGCTTTCCTGTTGCGTATCCCATACATTCTGACATGTTCTCTTTTCATTTTCACATACTGATCCTCTCCTGAGCTTACGATGGGGTTACAGCCTGATAAACCTTTCGTAAGCTGCAAATACTGTTAAGTCGCAGATGTGTTTCATACACCTAACCTAACATCCTCGCTTAGACGAGCCGTCCTCAAATGTGCTCAGAACGCTCCCATTAACCCACAGTGGAGCAGAATCATCTCACACAAAGCTTGTCTTACAAGAAATCCTCGAACAGCTCGTGTGACTTATTGAGTACTGTGCTGAAAGTGAACAACAGCGCGGTCCTTGGGTACAAGGATGGTTGTTGGTGTGTCACTTGGTTTCCCTCATGATCGCCTGGCTGATGGGAGCCAAGGCCCTGGGCCTACTGGCCGGCATCACGAGAGAGAACCAGACTGCATGTCGCTAGCCCGGGACAATCCAAATTCAAATTTCCAGTATAGTTTGTACTGAAATATATCGCTTTTGCACCATTATGAAGTCAAAAAATCATAAGTCAAAACGTCCTAAGTTGGAGACCATCTTCTGTAGTCCAAATTCCCCATAAATGAAATGCTACTTTGGGGAAAAGGGGCCAGTAGACTTTTCTCTACGGCATTTCTCCCCAGATAAATATAAGCCAATCCTGGAAGATCCCAGAGTCGCTGATGTTACTGAGGAATTCCACCTCAGTTGTGATTTAGGATCTTCCCTCACATTACCAAGCCCTCCAACCCCTGCCCCCGCACATCCCCCATCCCCAAATTCTGGTAGAAGACAAAGGGCCAGGCACCGTCCAGGTAAGGCCCACAACTGGGACAAACCACTTGTAAGGTGACCAACTACCCTGGTTGAGAGGTGAGCAGAGTCGGTAGTACGTGGCTTACCTGGGGTCACACCGCTAACAAGCAGCAGAGCAGGAATTCGACCCCAGGTCTGTCAGACTCTGAAACCCATGCTCAACACTGTGACTTCAACCTGCTTCCACACACGATGAGTGCCAGGGGAGTGGAAGGAGAGGCTGGGCACACGCTTCGTAACGTGGGAAAGACGCACCAGCCCATGGCCCTGCTGAAGGTCCATCCATTTCAGCTCCGGGCAGACACATGGGTTCAGGGCGTCCCTTGGAGTCAGGGCAACTCTAGCAGTGGAACCTGTTGGGTCCTCCTTTCCTGGTGCAGGCTGATGAGAAACACCCTTTCCCTGCCGCTGCGTCCCAGCAGACCACGAGGTGTCTCAGGGAATCACGACGGCAGAGCAGGCGGGCCATGGCAGTCACAAGGATGGCCCGCTGCCCACGTTTCTAGTCCCCGTCAGTGGCCTCGTCTATGATATTCAATCGTCTTGCTGGCTCACAATGAGCTTTCCTGCGAGGGTGCATGTGGTCTGATCAGAGTTTACAAATGATTCGTATTTCATCCGAAAAGAAAGAAAAAAATGCTTTTGCAAGTGTATTTGTGCTGTGCTTAATTGTAACAATATTTCTTTTGAAATGACCGAAACAAAATTGTAACACAGAGACACACAGCTCGTGGGCACACTGATTCTAGTCAGCATCATAAATCAGTTGGGCGTCTGCCTTTGGGGGAAGTTGAGTTACCGTGGCTTTGGCTAATGTCATGGCGAGTTCTGGCTCCTGCCAATATTTTAGGATGGCATCCTGCTTTAGGGGTTCCAATCTGAGCAAGGGGTGAAGCTAGGAGATCAGAAGAGGTTAATTCAGAGACCCGGATCTGCAGAAAAGTGGGGAGAAGGAAGCCAAGCCCTCTCAAAAACACTTGGTCCCGCGGAAGGAGGGGGACCGGATAGGGCCTGGCAAGGTCCTAGCTTGGGAGAGTCTGGGGCACACAGTGACGCAAGAACCGACCTAAGGGGTACATTCCGGGAGGACCTTTTCTTGGCAGCCAGAGCCCAAGGTTGAAGCGGCAAGTGCTGGGGGTCCTGGCGGGTCCTGCAAATTGGGCCAGAGATGGCCCAACCTCCCCTACCCCGCCATGGTGGCCAGCCTGGGTCAGCCCTCGCCAGCAGGTGGCCGCTGGCCACACGTGTTGGAGAGGAGGACAGACAACAAAGTCACTTGCAGGCTCACATTTGGACGAATGCTTGCAGGAAGAATGTACCAGAAATGCTCTGTTCTGCCTCCACCACCCGCCTCTCCTTCAGAGACTGCTCTGGCCCCCTGCTTCACTAGGCCCTTCGGGGTTCTGGCTTGGTGTGGACAAACCTCTCCAGCTTGACCTCTTGGCACAGATGCGGACTTCCTCCCGCACACCCACACAACACGACCACCGCTGTGAACCTCCCGTGCGCACCTGCCCTGGGACCCGGGGGGACTGGAGTTTCGGGGGTACGACCCATAGAGCCTCACTAGTGCTGAGAGAGGGCAATCACTCAGTTGACAAACGGATGCTCTCCGGAGCCTTGGGGAGTGGGGCCTCCCCATGCCCACCACGCTCGCCCCTCCCACGCCCACCAGCTGCAGGCTAACGCCCGCACAGCTGGGGGCCTCCCGCTGCAGCCATTCCGCCAGAGTGAGTCTGGTGCTCAGTTACCAGGACGGAGAGCTTGCTTATCATTTAGGGGTCTTACCTGTTCAGCGGTCCAGACCCCCAGCAGGTGGCCAAGGAGGCCAGGGGCTCCGAGGGCTGTGGGAGGTGATGTGACGTATGCAGGAAATGAAAAGTGTTCCCAAATATTACCTTGATGTACTGGAGATTTCCTCCTCACCCTCCCCCTCCTCCTCCCAAGCCTCCCTCCCCTTCTCCCCTCCTCCCCCTTCTCCCGAATAGCCCTCCATCATTACTCTTTGTGTGTCTGAGGCTTTGCCTCAGGGAAGAGAAAGTCATTTTCTTGACTTTTGGATCTTGAATACTTTTGTACTTGTATGACTAAGGCATTAGTCTGAAAGCTAAAACGCTTTTGATTTATAAGATCCAGGCTCTGTTGAGGGAGAAAAGGTTTTTCTTGGAATTCTGAGAGCCTTACTTTGAATATAAATAGTGAGGTCAGAGCAATGAGGTTGCAACAGGAAGCAGAGCAGTGGGAATAAAGGAGAATGTCATGTCCACCGTGCTCCTTCCTCCAGAGAAATGGGGAAGGAAGCTAGCAGGCAGCACTCTGAGGGGGTGCCTGGGGATGCTCTTGCTACTGACCCTTCTAGGACCAAAGCCCTGGGGGCAGGGACGGAGGCTCCAGGGAACAGAACACTCACCCAGCTCCCTAGAGTGGGGTCCTGGAGACCGCGAGCCTCAGGGAGAAGTGTGGATCCAGCGTGGCCCCTCCAGGTGGGCTGCAGGGGAGCACCCCCAGGGCACCAGCAGGGAAGGGGGGGTAAGAGCCGAGAGTTCTCACCTCCCAGGACGCCTCCAGAAGGTGGCAAAGGTTCCATGTTCAGATAGAAGCAGACAGTGGTAGGAGCTGGGATGGGACCATACAGGAGCAACATGGCCCTCCCGCATGGAGCCAAGGATGGAGGACCAGTTGTGGGATGTTGGGTCCTCCTTGGACCGAACTCGGACTTGTAAGCTAACCGCCCTTGAATGCATTTCATCAGTGCTCTCCCCAGAGTTCGCCCTAGCTCCCCGAGAGCTGCGGTGCGCCCCCCATCGCAGAGAGGAGGGTGGGGGTCCCAGAGCAGCTCCTCCCAGGACGCCCACGTCTTAGTGCACAGGCCTGTGGGTCCAACGCCCTCCTTCCTTCTGCTGTTAGAACTGGCTCCGGTCCCCGCGCAGTGTTTCGCAATAACAAAACCCACAGCCATTCAAACAATACTGAGGTTCTTATGTCGGGAGCCAGGGCCTTGCCTTGACCCCGTGTTCTCTGTTGGGTTTCCTTTCATATACTTTGTAGTAACTAGAGCTAAATTTCAATGAAGACAAATGAAAAATATACCATCTAACATTTGCCATCTTTGAAAAGTTATCCCAGCCCTCCTTATTTATCTTGAGCACAGACCTCTTTGCTTGCTGTTTTTCTGGCCCTGAACTCTCCTTTCCCTTTATGCCTGAAAAAGAGAAAAGTTTTCCATACCCTCCTACAGGATGAGGGGAACATAGGGCCGTTTATATTAAAAGTAGATTTCTTTCACCTTTCTAGCTCTTTAGAAAATGACTGTGCCTAAGACGGGCTTTGGAGTGATTCCAAGTTGCTCATTTTCTATGAGTTTAGGGGATGAAAAACACAGCCTGACGACAGTCCGTGCATGTGTGTGAGTTATCTATTGTTGTGCAAAGAATCACCCCAAAACCTCATGGCTTCAAGCAACAATATACATGCATTGGCTTTCCCAGTTTCTGGAGGTCAGGGGCCTGGGAGCAGCTTGATTGGGTGGCCCTTGCCTGGGGTTTCTCATGAGGTTTGGGGGCTGTCGTCATGGGATAGGTTGCCTGGAACTGAAAACCCCACTTCCAAGGGGCACCCTTAAAGGGTTCTGGACCTAATTCCAATAGGTGTGTGTGGTGGGGGGACCCCACACCACCACAGCAAACAATTCAACACCAGCTAGGTGTCCCACAGTTCAACCCAATTCTGACACTACCCAGAGAGAGCATCAGATGCCACAGGAGAAGGGCTCCATCCCACTAGAGTGCCCCCTGCCTTCGGACCCCAGCCCCAAGTACAGGTGGTCACCTGTGTTTCTGACCGGCCGGACGCAGAGGGAGACTCCCACGACCCCTACCTTGGGTTTGATTAACTTGCTACAGCAGCTCACAGAACTCCGAGAAACATTTACTTGCATTTACCAGTTTATTAAAGGATATGATAAAGGTACAGATGAACATCCAGTTGGAAGAGATGCGTAGCCTAAGGTCTATGGGAAGGGGTGTGGGTTTCTATACCTTCTCTGGGTGCACCACTCTCCCCGAATCTGCACAGGTTCACTCACCCAGAGCTCTCCAGACCCCCTGCTACTGGTGCTTTATGGAGGCTTCCTCACATAGGCACGATGGGCCATTAACTGCATTTCTTGCCCCCTGTCCTCTCCGTAACCATGTCGGCTCTTTCTGGTGACCACGCCTCATCCAGGAGTCATTCAGAGTCGCCCTAATAGAACAAGAGATGCTTCTAGGGTTCTTGTCCCTTCGGAGATTCTAAGGGCTTCAGGATCCCTCTGCCAGGGACGGGGGCAGAGACCAATACACATTTTTTTTTACTGTCTCACACTCACTCTTGTGGCTGGTAAGCATGTGCTGGCTGTTGGCAGGAGGCCTCCCCACGCTGGTATCTCCCCAGCACTACCTAAGAGTCCTCATGCATGGCAGCTGCTTTCCCCTGGGCATCTGATCCAAGAGATAAAGGTGGGGGCTCAGCATTCTTCATGATCTACCTTCCAAATGCACACACATCTCCCCGCTACACTGTGTGGATGACACAGACCATCTTCAATCCAGTGTGAAAGGAGGCTCTACAGGGCATGGATTCCAGAAGGCAGAGCCAATGGGGACCACCCTGGAGGCTGCCTCCCACAAGGATTCAGGGCTGTGGTGCATGGATAAAAGATAGTTTGTAAATAGCTACCATCACTTTTTATTCATGATAGCTGCAGGTTCAAGTAGTGCTTTGTGCTTTCATTTACCACCTGCCTACTATAAGAACAAAAACAACCTTCTCTGCCCTTTTAGACGGAACCGTCATTTGGACATTAGAAATTTTGACATCTTGCTGGGATCTGGGATCTCAAATTTACACCAAATGGTGTCATAACTTTATATTAATCCACAGAATCCAATGCAGCCAGGAAAATGTAGAAGGATCCTCCATGGCACCAGTGGGTCATTGCTGGGTGGGGAAGGGGGGGCATGAGAAAGGGAGAGAGTTGGTTCAATCACCAGAAAGGGATCTGAGATTTCAGAGAAGCTGAGATTGTCTCAGGTGGTGGTCCAAGTCTGAGAAGTAGCAAGAACCACGATTCCGACTCATATAATCCTAGTTAACAACAAACACCCACTCTGTGCCAGGCACCATGTCAAGGACTTCGGGTGTATTGACTCACTGAGTCTTACAGTGACCTTGAAGTAGATGCCATATTTTACAGATGGGGAGACTTGAGCACAGAGAGGTCAAAGTTCTCATGGAAAGTGTGTACTAGCAAGTGGCAAATTTAGGGTTTGGATTTGGGCTGCCTAAGTCCAGGTGCTTACACACCCACAATAGGTCTTTCAGCTTGCTCCACCTAAAACCTGAAAATATGGAATGCGGAGGCTATCCACGACATCAACGGTAGGTGAGGTCATAAGTGCATGGGGCTCCCTATGCCTTCCTCAGTCCTTACAATTTGTACACCCAGAAATCCGAACACCCCAGTTGGACAGGTCCAGCCCAGAGCAGGAGAGGAGATGCAGGGGTAGGTCCCAGTCATCACCATGGAGCCTTCCTTCTTATCTTAGGGAGGTCCCAAGCCATACAGTAATGGCCCAGCATCAAATTCCGATAAAGCAAATTCTCCTAAAGTTTTGCTGCACCACTGGTGCATAATCTAGCTACATCACACTTACAAAACATCTCATTTTATCCAGGCTGCAACTGCATTTTATTTCCTGCTCCAGGGTTGAGCCTGCAGAATATTTCAACGAGGTGGGGGAGGCCATGGACACAACAGGGTGAAGTTGTCTTGATCAAAACAACTATTTAAGGCCTTGGATCTGAAGACGGACAGCTGAGGGCCAAATCTGCACTCTGACATGTCTTACCCTGGTGACACAGCAAAGAAGTACCTTCTCCTTTCCAGCCTGGGACTTCGTCATCTGTAAACGAGGGATAATAATAGAATCCAGTGTGTAGGCTTGTCGTGAGGATTCAGTCTGTTAGAACACTTAGCATGATGCCTGACCCATAATAAACACTCAGCAAGTGTGAGCAATGACAGCGTTTCGTCATTCCTGTGACACACACTAGTGTGGGTGCCATTACAAAAGAAGAAACACTGGTGATTAAGCAATGCAACTCCATCAACTGAAAGACACATCCCAATTTTGGAGATAACGGATCTGGAGAAAGTGTGTGTGCTTGCACTGGTGAGACACAGTATCGCTGTTGCTCTGAATCCATCTGCCAGAAAACGAGGGCGGCAGGTGCTGGCCCCACAGCCTTGGCCGCTGAATGATGGTGCACAAGGTGTCGGGAACAACGTCCTGGGACGTAACAGGAGGGTGGTGCTGGGCATGAGATGGTGGGATGGAAACCGGAAAACAGAGTCTCACCTTCACGTGGTCACATGCTTGCTGAGGTTGGAAAGTTGGGCAACAGGAGCAGAAGCAAGAACCATGGTCAATGGTTTGGATGTGGACCTTAATCCTATTTACTCTAATAAAAATTATTAGTCACAGTCTATATGCAAGGTCAAGCTCTCTGGATGGGAATGAGGCACCATTTCTGCCCTCAAGGACTTTTCTATCCAGCAAGAGATAAACACATAAATAACTAACTTGCAAGACCTAGGGGAAGAGCAATCTCTGGGATGCAAGAGTGATTTTATGTAGTGTGGGAATTCCCAGAAGAACTCACAGATAAGGCGGGTTTATTATCATTAAAAAGGTGGTATTGGCCACTTGCTGTGTCTTACAGTGACCCAACCCCTGGCCTTATCTTATGTCTCCATCCTTACGTGTCCTTTGCCTGAGTTTCCCCAAATTATTTATTCTTGTCTTACTATAGTCCATGTATTTTGATAAGCCTCTTTAAGAGGCTTAAATGTGGAGTATTAATACATAAGAAAAATGTGGAGTATTAATACATAAGAAAACAAAATAACATATACCACATGCATTCTGTCAAGGTTTTGAAGATTAAAAAATTATTTCTGTCTTCCTAGTGCTTCTATCTGTAAGAGCAAAGTGGTAGGGGGTGAGGTAGAAAAACCTAGAAGTGACATATGCACATAGAAATGGGAACGAAACGTTCCGTGTGTTTCAGTTCTGTATTGCTTGCTAACAAGCCACGACAATTGATTACTTCTCAGGGCTCTGTGGTCAGGGCTGACCTCCTGCCCTCACGGGCTGTCCTGTCACGGACTTCCGTTGGGGGGTCTGCAGGGGCAACTGGGAAGGCTGACCCCCTCCTCTTAGGCCTCACGACACAGTGGCCTCGGCTCCAAGACACGTGGGACATCATTTTGCCACAGTCAGCTGGCAAGCAAACTGCAAGGCCAGCCCAGCCCGACCGAGTGGAGTGGGGAAGACCCCTCAGGAGGGGACAGCAAAATACTGCTGTCACATTTGTCATCTGTCATGTCAGTGGGCTAGAATCAGTGAAAACAGAATGAAAATAGTGTTTCTCCTCTTCACGTTCCCTTCAATACTATTGATAAATCATTTTTCTTAAAAATAAAATGTTTTCCCCCAAGATGTAGTCAGTTGAAGTACTGTGTTCCTGATGCTCAGGCTTCTGACCAAGGATGTGCTGGTGAGTAGACGGTGGGGAGCAGAGGGGGTATAAGGGACAGGGGCGTGGAGGAGAGCCGAGGGAGAGAAGGGGACCCGGCTGCCCATGACATGGGGCTGCACGGTGGACCCAGGAAGGAGGTAAGGGTCCACTTGTCACTAGCATAGTGCCAAACCAATGTGACATTCATGATGGACCAGTCTGCACACTGCTTTAATAGAGGTCACTTAAGGAGCCTCAGTCAGCCACAATAAGAAGGGCAGAATCAAACAGGGGACCGCAGACAATGACCATTCGTCAGGAGAGGGAGAGCTTCTGAAAACGGTGAGTCACACATGGGCCCTGCAGACTCTCTCAAAGGAACTCTCTTTTCCCACCTCCTCCATGGGGCCACTCAATGTGTATGAATACCCCCCAAAATGGCCCAAGCTCAGGATTATCTTTAGAGACTCTGGCTTGATAGGATTGAGAAAAATGAGAAAAAACAAGGGGCCTAAGGAAAATAGGGTTAAAGTTGGAGTGCTGAAGTCTTTAACAAATGACAACTATTCTGTACCAGCTACATGCTATATACAGTAGAGGTACAAAAATACGCCTACAAAGGTCGCTGATCCTCAGATCTCTAGTTGGAAAGATAAAATTTATACTGATAAAATATTAGAAATCAATCATCATCATCATCATCACTGTCACCACTATCACCATCACCATCATCATTATCATCACCATCACCACCATCATTATCGTCATCATTACCATTATTATCACCATCAACACCATCACCATCATCGCCATCATCACCATCACCACCATCATCACCATCATCACCACCATCACCATTATCATCACCACCATCATCACCATCACCATCATCATCACCATCACCACCATCACCACCATCATCACTGTCACCATCATCTTCATTGCCATCACCATCATTATGACATCATCATCACCATCATCACCATCATCATCATCGTCACCATCCTTACCACCATCACCATCACCATCATCACCATCATCATCATCATCACCACCATCATCACCATCACCATCATCTTCATTGCTATCACCACCATTATGACATCATCATCACCACCACCATCACCACCATCATCAACATCACCATCACCATCATCATCATATAATCACCATCATCACCACCATCATCATCGTCGTCATTACCATTATCATCACCATCAACACCATCACCATCATCACCACCACCATCATCATCACCATCATCATTACCATCACCACCATCATCACCATCATCATTACCATCATCATCACCATCATCAACATCACAAATCACCATCATCATCATATAATCACCATCATCATCATTACCATTACCATCATCATCACCATCATCATTACCATCAGCCTCACCATCATCACTGTTACCATCATCTTCATCATCATCACCACCATCATGGTGACATCATCATCACCACCACCACAAGCACCCCACTATGGCTGAGCACCTCCTGTTGCCAGGCACTATAGCATCTGGGCTTTACATGCACTATGGCATCTGGGCTTCACAAAGACCCTACACCTTCAACCTGGCCTTTTATAGATAAGATGACAAAGACAAAGGGAGTCCACTACTGGACCAAGATCACCAGCTGGTTGACATTAGATCTGGGAGTTGAGCCAGTCTTGGCATGACTCCAGAGCCTGTATTCTGAACCTCTCTGCTTCCCTTCTCTCCAGCATGCAATGCCCCCAGGAGAGCTCCTTGCTCAGAGCTGGCAAAAAGAAAGCAACCATAACAGTAGAATAACTTTTTCTCCAAATATGTAAATGGCGCACACCTGCACTGTTTTTTATTCTACCAACTCTTTAATTTGGGGCAAAAAAAAAAAAAAAAAGAAACAAAAAACCCAACAATTTACATCTAAACAATTTATTTTTAAAAATCCTATCTTCTGATTTCATAAGTGGCATGCACAAAGTTGAAATTAAAATCAGTGTGAAACAATTCATAAAATACTTGAGAAAGATGAAAACAATCAGTTCTGACAAGCCTGGAATTCAAGATGCATTTGCCTGGGTCACCTGCGTAACACCACCCCCACATAAATCACTCTCCTCTTCTGCCATCATGGGCTTACCAGGGACATCCTCGCCCTGTAATTCATCCTGAACCCATCAGGTTTACCTTTGGAAAAGAAATTAAGCACCATCCAAGTAAAAGAGATAAAGATTTAAAATGCCTTAGACATGGAGATTAGAATGTAAACACAGAAATCTCAATTAACCTTTTACTCTGTAGGTCAGAAGGAGGGATCTCTGAGCTACAAGGAACATACAACACCCATTTCCTGGAGACCCCAGCCAGCTGGTGTCAGAATTCAGGTCACAGCGATTAGTTATGATAACAGAAGGAAACGAAAGGTGCAGTGCATCTCTGAAAGGCCAGTGCCCAGCCGCCGCTCCCTGCAAATGCTGAGCCTGAGATGCGCTCAGAGACAGCCCTCTGGCCAGCTGCAAAATTGACTCTGAGTCTGGGAGTAATTGCGTCTAGATGGAAGGATGCTGGGGGGAGGGGTGGGGGAAGGATGATGTAAGCAAGCAGTGCGGCGCACAACCCCTAGATAGCGGCACAGCCCGCCTGGCAGGGGGCCACGGGAATACAGACGGTTGGGGGGGGTCTGACTTCCAGCCTGCTCACGTGCCCTGGGCAGCGAGGGTCCTGTGAAGGGAGCCGGGGAGGTCAGGGGTGTCACAACAGCTACTCAAGGTCGCTGGGGACGCTGGAGGACACACCGCCTCCTGACAGCAGCTTTGGCCCATGACTCTCTCTCTTTGCGGCTTCTCCTCCCTCCCCCCCGGACTGTGCCAATCTTCTGAACAAAAGGTGAAAGTTGTGGTCAGCACCTGATGTTGGGTTGGAAACTGAGAGTCAAAAATACTTATGTTTCCAGCTGTTTTTATGAAAATATGACCTATTTTTGTTCCTCTGTCCTTGAGGTGACTTCCCCCAGAAGAGCTCGGCAGGAGGTAGCCCATGTCTGTCCCCATCGCTCGCTCCTGTGGCCTCAGCCCCAGCTGGGAGGTATCTCTTCCGGGACCACGACCTAAGCTCCCGGCCCCCCACCATCCCCACCTCCCACACAGACATCGATCAGCACAGCCTTCTCTCGGCCAGATCCGTAGAAGGCAGAACTGAACTTTTACCATGTTCTTGAGCTTCGGTGAAACCATGTACACCAAATACCCTTCCAACATTCATGTCCCTCCTGGAACCTCAGGACGTGTCCTATTTGTAATTAGGGCCATTACAGACTTAACGGGTCATAGTGGAGCGAAGAGACCTCGGATCCCACACAGATGCGGTTTCTATAAAAAGAGGGAGAGGCACAGACTCAGACGGGGCGCTCTGCACGGGGTCGGAGGCAGACATGCACCGATGCGGAGCGCCAAGCACGGGCAGCCACCGCCAAAAGCAGGAAGAGGCGAGGAAGGACCCTCCCCTTGAGCTGAGGCGCTCTGCCATCCACTGAGTTCAGTGAATTTGAACCCGTCCTGCCACCAAGGCTCCAACACGGCCACGGGCCCCGCATCTCTCCCCAAGCAAGGTCACGGTTTCCCACTGCGCCGTCTGCCTGAGCGCCTGTGTGGGTTAGATACGGGAGAGTTGGAAAGGGGCCCGAGATGGCTGGCGTCTCCTCGGGTCACCACGAGCCGGGGGGGGCATGTGCGTGTGTCGTTGGGGTGACAACATGAGCAGGAAATGCTGTCTAATAAATACCACTAGTGAGGGAACGCTCAGGCCAGAGAGCCTTGGGGTGTGAGGGGACCCAGCCCTGCAGGGGGCGGCAGCCGTCCAGCCGAACGGTCGCTGTGGGAATCCACGTTGTCCACGAAGCAGCGAAAGTTCTCCCAATCCCAGCACACACATCGATCACGCAGCTCGAGAGGCCCCTGTGAGCCTTTCCTTGAAGGTGGCTCTGTAGACACGCATGCTCTGTGGCTGGGGAAAGGCGGTCATTGGTGCCCAGAGCTTGTCTAGGGCTCTTGCGTAAGGCTTATCTTGAAAGGTGGCCAGGCCTCTGTGGGGAGGGCACACGTGGGTGGCAGAGGGTTGCAGGTGGAGATGTCAGGGTGCTTCCCTGTGGGGTAGCAAACTGAGGGTTCAGCTTGTGAGGACAAGCTCACTCACACGCACACACACACGCACACACAGACGCGAACACACACACAGACACATGCGCGCACACACACACAGACACACACACATGCATGCACACACAGACACACGCACACATACTCACGCACACACAGGCACACACACATACTCATGTACACACAGGCACACACACACATGCATGCACACACAGGCACGCACACATGCATGCACACACAGACACACGCACACATACTCACACACACACAGGCACACACACAAATACTGGCTGGTTCTGTTTCTCCGGAGACCCCTGACTGATACAGTCTCCAGCATCAATTTCCCCACAGCACTGGCTCAGCTGGATGGTTTGGGGTAAGACTACTTACCCCCGACTCTCAATTCATTCACCTGTAAAATGGGAATACTATCTGCCTCAGGCTAAATAAGATGGAGGATATGAAAGTACTCTCTCTGCAAAGCTACTATTTTCAACTTAGGACTTCCCAAAACAAATTCAAGGCTGTGTTGCCTTCCTTCGGGGTCGAGTCCCGTGACCTGTGGCTGTGGTCCCAGCACCCTGCTGTCCTAGGGCCCCGAGAGCAGACGCAGGCTCCGTCACTGGGGCAGAGCCCTCCCTGTGCACAGAACCCCCTGCCAATACGCCTCCCACCCCCCAGCAGGACACCGGTTGTCTGACTTAGGGGTCACTACAGAACAACAGCCAAACCTGTTACAAATGCCTATTCCCAGGCCTCTGGTGTGGCCCCCAAACCCTCTTCCCAGAAGCCCTCAGATGGCGCGTGCCATGTCTGCAAGAGGGATCTCCCCTCTCTCCGGTGGACTTGTGGGTCCTGTTCAGGAGGATCCAGTCAGCACAGAGCAACAGAACGTCAGATCGGGAAGGTCTGGAAACACCTGGCGTAGCTCATTTCAAATTTGGAGAGACGTGACTGCAGAAAGTCTTGTGTTCAAATAAACACCTCTCATAAAATGTAAATAAATAAAGCTCAGAAGAACACTTTGAAGCGCTGGTTGGAGGGGCTGGCTGAGGGGAGGAAGAAGGAAAGCAGGACCCCTGGGCCTTGCCCCGAACTCCCACGGCAGCCCCACAGGGTTCTACCGCACTGCCTTTGAGGAGCACGTCTGAGAACCAGCAACCAGACCCCCGGACCTTCCGTCTGAGGAGCCTGACGCCCTACAGCCAGCGCCAGGCCACAGCGCACACTGGCTGGGGCCACTGACCTGCTCCTCAACACGGGAGCAAACACCAGCATGACCCCAGCACGTCAGATGCGCCCTGCAGAGGACAAACATCAGCCCCCTGCATGCCCGTGGGGCCCCAATCCGCCTCCATTCCCGGATGGTGCCTGGCCCGTCATGCCAGCAGGAAGGCATTTTGACCAAACTGAAACCCAGCACAGTCAGGAAGTAATCAGTTTACTGCTTCTGAAGCCACTCCTCCTTCTGATTTCCCGAGGGGCACAGAGCGGGCTTGCAGGAAGCATGTGCTCATGGAGAGAACACGGTTCACATCACGAGTCTTGGTACCACTACTTATCGGCACTATGAGTGTCGACGCGTCACTCCACGTCCCTGCCCGTGAGTGTCCTCAGCTACGAGATACATTTGTGACCCGTGTTCACGACTGTGTCCCCAGTCTCTGTCGGGGGCCTGCACGCGCACTGGGTGATTCTTCCTTTGGTCCCTTCATTGCCTCTCCGTGGTCCCTGGGTTTACCCGCTCTTCCCCTGTTCCCTGCTGTTCCTTATTCTGCATTCTCCTGGCGGCCTGTTCACCGGTCCCCCGCAGCTCCAGGACCGAGGGCCCTGGCTTCTAGCCGCCCCCTTGCCAGCCTGTTTTCACCCGAGCAGCCCCCTCCCCAGGGGCCCCTCCTTGCCCGGTGCCCGTCCGCTTGCCTCCGGAATCTGCTCTCACTGATTCCCCTCTGATCGTAGACTACTCTGAGGCCTCACCTGCCTTGTTTCAGATCAGCGAGGCAATCCCAAACACGGTCCAACATCCAAATTCAAAGTTGGTTCCTGACAACAGCGCCCAAAGAACAGCAAAGGAATTCCAGTTCGCTCTTCTGACAAGTTCCCTTTTCTGTCCTGGCAGGTCCCCTCGCATCCTGAAGCCTCCCAGGCCCCCCGGCCTCCAAACTCACTCCTTCCTGAGACGCCAGCTAATCCCCAGGCCGACACTACTCCTTCCTCCCAAGCCTGCCCACGTCCCGAGCCCCCCAGCCAGGAGCGGCCGCGAACATCAGCCCCAGACCCCCAGGAGGGCCGCTGGATCCCAACCTGCTGGTGCCCCCCTCTCTGCAGCGGGGTGGGGGGGTCCCTGGAAACGGGCTTCTGTCCCCGCGTGAGAAATTGTCACAGATGATTTCTAGTGGATAAAATTCTCCACCTCATGACAAGTTTATTGTCTGTAATATTCCCAAATTCCATACTGCCTTAAGGTCACCTAACTGATTCTTTCCCATGTCTTACGTTCCGAATCAGGTGACACAACTCCTGAGATGAGCAGGATGGCCTGGTTGGTCTGAACGCCCCTTCACAGCCTCGGCCGGCACATTACAGGGGCTCCATCAATACCAAATAGAACAAAAGAAGGCACCCTTCCCTGCAGCCAGGCAGAAGGCATGCTTCCTCTTCACCATCCCGGGCAACTTGACAAGATTTCGCTTTAAATCACATTATGGCAAGGAAGAAATTATTTCCAGATCACAGAAGGATTCTGGCACAGTTTTGCAGTGACAAGAATATGCTTTGTGATTCCTTTCACAGTGGGATTGTCAGACTGTCATTAAACACATGAAACAGTGGGATACGGCGTGGCCCCAGACATCTGCTGAGAATCACAAGCAGGAGTGCGAGTTATACTGGGCACTAGCAGAGCCCATGGTGCTTTTGCACACACAACCAGAGACCCGGTTCTTGAGCAGCACCAAGGAACATCTGGTGTCGGAATGTGGCTCCTCCCCGGATGAGTAGGTTTTAAATACCAAACTATGTTAGGTGCCTCGTGGGAGACAGGGATACTGTAAATTAGAATTTTTTTTCAAGGTTACTATTGCATTATGTGTTCTAGGCACTCAACAAATATATAGAGTAATCTATGTTGCAGAAATATTCATAACTATTAAATGTCTCAAATCAGTCACCTGCTCATGCTTATTATTTTACAATATAATCTTTCCAACATTCTTTTAAAGGAAGCTAACATTGCACAATTAAATACAACATACACAAGATAATGCTGATGTTTTCTGGGAAAAGTTTTTAAAATGCCATAAAAGGAAAACATTCTGATTTGGCATAAGAGAGCAGTAGATCCTTAAAATGATGGCTATCCTATGTTCTAAAGTCAAGTCAATGCATTTCTCAGCTTCTTGAGGTCCATAAGCAAGGTTGTCAAAATAATTTTGGAAAAAGCGAATCTGCCCAGGAGGCACCAGAATTCCATTCAATAAACATCAAGAAAAGACTTACTGGCCTCGCTCATTTGCTGGGGTAGGTTGTGTGTCGGGAGAGGTGTGGAGAAATCATGAAGCAGAGAGTGGGCGTTCCGAGAGTGCATTCCACTCTCAGTGTGTGAACAGGAAATACGGTCTCTCTGCAAGTGCTGACCCTTCGGGGGCTGGCTGCCCGGCCTCCCGAGCAGCAGGGAGGAGGCGTGAGCACAGGGAGTGCGGAGTGACTTGCATGGAGCTGCTGAAGGGAAGACGCACAGGCTCTGGGAACAGGTCTGTAGGACTGGACTGGCCCTTGTTCTTTGTCTTTTCAGTGTAGTAAAACATTTCTCAAATATCTCAATGTTTGATGAATTTGACCAAAATTCTTTACAAAACAGTGTCCCATCGCCTACCTGACTTTCTGGGTGAGTAGCATGGCAGTCCCAGAGTCTACTGTTTGTTTAGGGGGTTGTCTTCACCACCGCCGGCTGGAAACCCACTGTGGTTTCTCTGTTGACTTGCAGACTCTCTGATGAGTCCCAGAGGCTACTCATTAGAACATTTTGTTTGAGATGCAAAACGAGGCTTCTGTTCAGTTACATCTGTGTCAGTAAAAGCATAAAACAAGACTAGTATGAGTATTTTCAACATAGATTTGCACAACATTTAAGAGAACTTTTAAAAAATTAAAATGTTTGCTGCACATATGGTTGGTGGCTTGATGGTACTGCGGTGTTTCAAAACATTTTTAACAACCAGTCTACTTTTTTTTTGGTACAAACTTGCCAACGACACTTAACTCTGAGTTGTAAGGAACTGTGGATAAAATGGGGAAGTTTGCCCTTGGGTTCAAGGTGCTGCCTTTCACACACAGCTGGATGTGTGTCACACACAGCTGGAGGCACCCATCACTCCCTCTGGGAGGACCTGTGGACCATAAACCCTCCTCTAGAGTTCCTGGGACCTCCTGAGAGTTTGTGGGTCTTTTCAAACATAGGCAATGCTGAGGCAAGTCTTCCCAACCCTTAGGAAGCCTCTCAGCTCTGTGGTCCATCAAATCACAAAGGTTTCCTGCAGGATATTGCGCATTTCCAGTTTTGACTTCACAAATAGTTCACAATTGAGAAGGTTTTGTATTTTTATTGAGTTTGGATTTTATAGTTTAATTTTCCACTGCCTCCCTCTGCTTCTGGCATGATCCTCACCCCCTAGCTATTTATATCATCCCAGATGCAGTGAGGAGTCAGGAGAAAGTGAAGGGTTTGGCAGACCTCTGTTAGATGATTTATCATCAGTTCCATCAGGAATATAGTCCAAAAAAAAGAAAAGAAAAAATTGTATTACACCTCCACACTGTTGCCCTTATTTTTCCATGTAGATAATTGCTAACCTCATTTTTATTATTTAGACACAGGGTTCTTCACATCCATAGTGATCAACATCGTTATTCAGATGACTGATAATCATTTGGCATTATAACTCCTGCAGGTATAATTCTTCAGCCAGCTTTGAATTCACCTAAGTATATTATTTCTAACCCCCTTTGCTTCCCTTTGTCCCTAAGGGACATCAATACCTGACGCAAGTGAAGACTCACACAGTTTCCCCACCTGGTAAGAGATCACACTCAGGAAATAATGCAACTTTGGCGTGGCATTTTCTCTTAAGTAAGCCAATGCCTTCTTTCTTCCCCAGGCATTCCCCAGACTTATGTTTACATATAGACTAAAACTATCCACCAATAGACAGCCAGTTCAGTCATCTCCAAAATGACCTTCACCCCGTTTTGAAAGTAAGAACATCTCTCCACCCCTTTTCTCCTGGTGTCTCCCTCATTCTCAAGATCCCACTAAGATTTCCTCCAAGAGTCTCACAATCTCATTTCCAAGATCCTTTAGATAGTCTGAGTCAGATAGCTCATACTCTCTTATGGAAAGCAGGTATTCTGATATTATTTTCTGACTATTTGGGATTTCAGTCCCCACAAGTTTACTCTGTCCTTTCTGTCTGAACACCATTTTCATATAAAGGAAGTGAAAAATAAAGTATAAACTGAGTCATTCTGTTTTCTTCTCCATCTGTTAACATTATACCATCTGCTCCTTGTTTCTTGTACAAAACAAAATGAAGCAAAACAAAAAGTCTGAGATGATTCTGGACTAAAACATCATAGCCTTAAAATCAGACAAAAGGAAAGCAACTGAGGGATTTATGGATTCCTAAAGGCAAAATATAGGCTAAGGTGCTGGCCTAGACATAAGGAGATTCTGCTGTTGCTCTCTAGCTCTTTCCCAGACTTGAACCAGCTACACCAACTCCTCCCAAGAACAAATGGAAATGCCCCCCAAGGGGCACATTGGCAGGAAATCCCAGCCCAGTCCCCACTCCTTTCTCCCATAAGAAATGTAAGCTGTAAACTTCTGAGTGGGCAGGAAGTCCTGCAGGGCTCAAGTCCAAGCAAAGATCTGCTGTATCTGAGTGAAAAACCACTGCCTCTGTATAATCACTAAAAAATTTCCAAAAGGGATAACTGGTCAGCTGACAGGTTAAATAAAAAGGAATTATAAAAATATACTCAATCCCAGGGCGCCTGGGTGTCTCAGTCAGTTAAGCAACCTCCTCTGGATCTCAGCTCAGGTCATGATCGTAGGGCTCTGAGATCGAGCTCCCCCTCTCGTGTGCTCTTTCTATAAATGAATAAATAAATTTTAAAAATCTTTTAAAAATATATACTCAATCCAAAAGCAGGCGAAAAGCAAAAGGAGGAAGAAGAAAGGACAAATAGGACAACTAAAAGGCATTAAGAAGAGGACAGACTTAAACCCTACCACATCCATAATTGTGCAAAACACAATGGTCTAATGTTCCAATTAAAGCCAGAGACTATCAGCCTAGATCAAAAAGAGTTAAGGCCGCCAGTATCCCGCTGGTTAGAGACCTGACTTGGAAGGCGTCTTGCAGCATCTCATACAGTTGGACACCCTCTTCCTACAATATGGCGTTCCACAATCAGCAGTTGTCCATGGGAAACGAAAACATGTGTCCACACAAGTTCTTTATATAAATATCGAAAGCAGCTTCACCCATAACAAGCAAAAACTAGAAAACACTGGAATGTCCAAAAGTTGCTGAGTGGAAAAACAAATTGTGGCATTCTTTTCAAGATTGTACTGGAAGTCTTTGCCTATGCAATTAGACAAGAAAAGAAAAGAAAAGGTATACAGACTGGGAAGAAAGAAATAAAGCCTTCTTTGTTTGCAGATGATATGATCATCTATGTAGAAAGTCCAAAAGAATCAATAAACTCCTAGAACTACTCAGCAATCATAGCAAAGTTGCAGGGCACAAGGCTAATCCACAAATCAATCACTTTCCTATATATCAGCAATGAACAAGTGGAATTTGAAATTTAAGACATTTACATTAACACCCCCAAAGTGAAATACTTACATATTTCATTGTTGCTTCGGTAACAATAAAATATGGACAATATCTGTATGAGGAAAACTACAATACTCCAATGAAAGGAATCAAAAAAGAACTAATTAAATGGAGATATGTTCTATGTTCATGGAAAGGAAAACTTAATATTGGCAAGATATCAGTTGTTCCCATGCTGATCTATAGATTCAGTGAAATCCCAATCAAAATCCCAGCAAGCTATTTGTGGATATCAACAAGCTAATTCTAAAATTTGTATGGAGAGGCAAAAGATTCAGAACAGCCAACACAAGGTGGAAGGAGAAGAACAAAGTAGGAGAACTGGCACTACTCAACATTAGGACTTCCTGTAAAGCTACAGTAATCAAGACGGTGTGGTATTGGTAAGAGAATAGACAAGTATAGAAGAGAATAGAATCCTGAAATAGACCCACACAAATATAGACAACTGATCTTTGGCAAAGAATAAAGGCAATAATAGGGCACATATTTTTTTCAATAAATGGTGCTGGAAGAACTGGACATCCACATGCAAAAAAAAAAAAAAAAGAACCTAGACACAGGCCTTACACCCTTTTCAAATAATAACTCAAAATGGATCACAGACCTACATGTAAAACACAAAACTATACAACTCTTGGAAGATAACATAGCAGAAAATCTAGATGACCCTGGTATGGCCATGACTTTGTAGATAAGACACCAAAAGCACAATCTATGAAATAAACAATGGAAAAGCTGGACTTCATTAAATTAAAACCTTCTGCTCTGTGAAATATAATGTTAAGAGAATGAGAAGATAAGCCATAGACTGGGGGAAAATATTTGCAAAATGCACATCTGACAAAGGACCGTTATCCAAAATATATGAAAAACTCTTAAATTCAAGCATAAGAAAACAAACAAACAACTGAATTAAAAAATGGGCCCAAGGTCTTAACATGAACCTCACTAAAGATAATACAGATAGAAAATAAGCATTTAAAGAGATGCTTCATATCATGTGCCATTAGGAAAATGTAAATTAAAACAAAAGTGAGATACCACTACACACCTATTAGAACAGCCAAAATCCAGAACACCCACAACACCAAACGCTGATGAGGATACAGAGCAGCAGGAACTCTTACTCACTGCTGGTGAGAATGCAAAAAGGTGCAGCCCCTTTGGAAGACAGTTTGGTTATTTCTTACAAAACTAAACATATTCTTACCATACCATCCACCAATTGTACTTTTTGGTTTTTACCCAAAGGAGTTGAAAACTTATGTCTACACAAAACTTGCACATGGATGTTTATAACAGCTTTATTTAACATTGCCCAAACTTGGAAATTATCAAGATATTCCTCAGTAGGTGAATGGATAAATAAACCAATACATTCAGACAATAGAATATTATTCAGTGCTAAAGAGAAATGAGCTATCAAGCCATAAAAAGACGGGGAGGAAAATTAAATGCATCTTATGAAGTGAAAGAAGCCAACCTGAAAAGTCTACATACTGTGTGATTCCAACCATGTGTCATTCTGGAAAAGACAAGACTGTAGAGACCATAAAAAGATCAGTGGTTACCTGGAGTTGGGTGAGAGTGATGAATAGGCAGAGCACGGAGGATTTTTAGGGCAGTGAGACTATTCTGTATGCTACGATAATGGTGGATAAATATCATCGTACATTTTTCCAAACCCGAAGAATGTACAAGAGTCAACCCTAAGGTTAACTGTGGACTTTGGGTGGTTATGATGTGTCAGTGGAGGTTCATCAGTTCTAAGAAATGCACACTCTAGTGGTGGTTGTTGCTAGTGGGGGAGGCTGTGCCTGTGAGGGGGTAGGCAACATATGGGGAATTACTGCACCTTCCTCTCAACTTTGCTATGAATTTAAAACTGCTCTGAAAAAATAGTCTTAAAAATTTTAATGTAGGACGTCTGGGTGGCTGCCTTCGGCTCAGGTCGTGGTCCTGGCGTCCTGGGATCGAGTCCAGTATCAGGGTCCCTGCTCAGTGGAGAGTCTGCTTCTCCTTCTCCCTCTGCCACTCCCCCTGCTCATGCTCTCTCTCTCTCTCTCTCTCTCTCTGTCAAATAAATAAATAAAATCTTTAAAAAAATCAATGTAAACTATCTTTTACTATCTTGCTGATGTTCAATAAACATCTTTTCTTGACTAGCTATGTGCTGGTAGTTTGAAGGCATTGATCTCTCAGGTTAGTACATGGTGCATGTTTTGTACTTTACCTTCCTATGTGCAACAATCCTTCTGCAGAGAGTTAACAACCAAAATTTCTTCTGTGGCTTTTACCACCTGAGCTACCTGAGGTAGTGTCCCCTTGGAATGAAAGCTGGGAATAAGAAGCAGTCTTCAATCACTTGGACTGTGTTTCTAGAAACTCTATTACTGAATACACTCACTGCCATTGGCTTCAGTGTGAAGTCAGGCTTGAGTATTCAAGATGAAAGTCCTTTTTATCTTGCGGGTCACCCTGGAAGTTGTGGTTGCTAAGAGACCCGTTTCTGGGTATTCGGTGCTGCAGAAGCTGTCAGTTACCTCAGGTGATACCTGATAACATGCCAGGTGCCTTCACGCTCACCTGGGATATTTCCTTTTGCCTTCGCCCGTCCTTCCTCAAGTGACTTATCTGCAGAAAAACTCCACTAACTCAAAGAGATAAACAAATAGGAGGACCTTTAAGGAAGCAAGAAGCATCTGTTTTATACACACCGGCTATTCCAAGGTTAAACCTGATGGTCAGGCTTGCATGCTTTTAGAGAGAGAGACAATTTTTAAATGTCATCCGAGTTCCCAGACTCATGGATAAGCAGAGGTCTCAAAAAGTCCCCAAAGAAAGGTCAGTGCCTGCCATTTTCAGATAAAAAATAAGGTACTGCCAAAATGGGTTGTGTGGTTTAGAGAGATAATTTCTGGGGGAAGGTGATCTTTCAGGAGCACATAGGATATTCCCTATTTCCCCCTTCAAACCAAAAGATTTTTGTATAACTATTCACTCCTGACTAGAGCAGACATAATCCTCTTGATACAGAGTCCGTCAGCTCCACATCTGGTCTACCTCATTTCTCAATTTCATTTTCTAAGAAGAAAAAAAAAGGCCCAGACAGACCACTGAAGAAGTCAGTTCAATTTCAATCTTTATTTCCTTGGACTAAAAAATCCATGATCTAAAATCAACCCAATGTTGTAGACAAGTGCTTATCACTAATTCTAGGCAATTTGCTGCTCACTCCAGGCAAAAAAGAAAGAAAAGGAAAGCAAGCTGTGCAAATTGACCGTAGCTGCCTACACACTCTCCTAGGTCAGTGAGTGCATCCCAGAACTCAGACAGCAGGTACTCCCAACCTTCTCAATCCACAGAGAGTTTTCCTCACAACGACTGGCTGCTGAGGAAAATGAAATCTGGGTGCAGCTTGAAGCCAGGGAGGGATGTAGCCCTCGCAAGTCCCGGAATGCTAGCTGGAGCACATTTTGCCCCGAGGCACTGTCACGAAGGTAAGTGTTCCAGAACAAAATCCACTCCCACCACGCGTCGAGGTCTGTTTTCCATGGATGGTAGGTTTGCAAAATGAGTTGGTGGAAATAGCTGTACATCCGCTGTCCAGCCGCAGGTAACAGTGAGTCTCTGTGCTCAGCCTCCTCATTCACAAAATAGGAGGCATCCGTCTATCCCATGGAGCTTTGTACGAGAGGGTTCAGTGAAATAAGGCCTAGAGCCTGTTATGTGTAAGTGTTGAATAAATTTTAGTTGAGTGTAGATCAAATACCAATCACATTCGTATTTAAAAATGAGACTCTTGCTATAGCAGGATTCAAGTAACGGTTTTGAGGTTCAGCAGACCTAGCCACCAGCCCGGTCGTGATGTTCATTAATAGGAGCATTCTTGGAAAAGCAAACTAACTTTTGTGTGCCTCATTTCTCCTTTTATAGAATTAGAGTATCAATACCTACCTTATTGGGTTGGGAGGATCAAGTACGCTAATGAACGTAAAGCTTCAACACAGTACCACCCAAAGTGTAAAAGCTCTATAAACACTGGCTGTAATTACTCGACGACTGAGTTCTCTCTGTAAGTATAGGTACTTATCAGATAAGATACCCATGTCTAATCAGTTACAGGACGCCCCCCAAAGTGGCAGTATTATGTGGAGGACTCCGTCTCTCAGGGAAGATGAGAGAATCTAGGTCATTTGCCCGCTGGGCCGGTGGGTACTCCAGGAGAGGCAATTTATCCAGCACACTTCAAAGACAGGAAAATATCTGAAAAATCTGAGCAGTGACTTTCATTTCCAACAACCCTGTGGATCAAATAGGCTGAATATACTATATAGTGACACCTAGAAATGCTGAATAAAATATGTCAATCATCCTTTTAAATATGTAAGGAGCAAATTCCTCAGACATCAGAGCAAAGGCCCCAGAAGCCCAGAGGGAGGTCCCGGGGCAGCCCTGGGGGGTTGTTGGTGCCTGCGAACCAGGCTCTTGGATTCAGAGGTCTCTGGGAAGTTGGGAATTAAAACCAAAACCCCACAAAGACGGGACCCTCAAAGATTTCCCCGCAGTAAAAGCATACTCTGAGAAAAATCCCTTTTTGGCAGAAGGAGATGTCGACGAGCTTATATCTCTTTTCATGGGCTCTGATATGGGGGAGAAAGCTCCGCTGAAAATTCATCACCACGGGCCACCCACACGGGTAATGAAAAGGAAACGTGGAATTAGAAAGTCAGCTTCCTGTAACACTATGGAAATTACTGATTCAGGCAAAGGGTTATCAATTGTTGCTACAACCTTCACACATAAGACGGAAAGAACCAGGAACCCGCGGAGTACCAAAGTAGAGCCATGCATACTCCTTTCTAGTCAGACGGAGTGAGGAGGGGCTTAGGGGGAAATTCAGACAGGAGCAAAGCAGGTGTCCCTTTGGCCACACCGAGCATTCAATCCCGTGCCCATCCCGGGGGATCTCATTCCCTAGGGGGGTGTGCCTTCATTGTCTCACAATTTGCTATTGATTAGGATATTTTATAACTCTGTAAGGAAAGATGTTAAGCTTCAGAAATCGATTCAGTGGAAATGATCATTTCCTCATAGCAATGCAAATGAATTTTTCTGCTAGAGGTACAGAAGAAGCCTCTCCGGTAAAAAAAGTTACCCCTAAACTCTACAGTTTCATCATCCCACAGGACTTTGACCTGTGTTGTATCTACTCAGCACTCTTACTATAACATTGTTTCTTTCGGTGATCATAAATACTTCTGTCTTTCCTAGAATCCCTTTCCATCCTCCCTCTTGTTGCCTTATTAATGAGTTAAACAAATCTCTGTCACTTACTTCATATTTGTAAGAGTCATGCTTTTAATTTTTGGAAAACTCTATTGACGAAGCATAATTTCATGAAGGAAACATTGGATAATCATCATCTTAATCCATCGTAAGTCATTCTTAGCCTCCTGAATGATCCAGATATTATGTGTCCCCTGACTTGACATATCCTCAACAAATACCTATGTATTTTTGATGTATCCTAAACAGACTGGAAGTACATTCCAGTTTGAAAATACAATGGGGACTATGTCAGATTAATCGAGTTTTAAGGATATAATGATCAGATGCATGCAGTTCCTGGCTCTGGCTGAGGCCCTGATGTAAAGATACCAACTGCAAATAACATTTTGGAACAGTGGAGAAAATTTGAGATGGACAGTGCATATGATAAGATGAAAATGTAATTTTATGGGAAGGTAGAGATAATGAACCAAGAAAAATTCTTGTGTACATAATAAACCTATTATATTTATTATTTCATTATTTTATTATCTATCATTATATTATCATAATATAATTATACATTATAATAAATATGTAAAATAAGATTATATCCTTATATAATAATACAGATGACATGATATAATTATTATGTCATATTATAATCATAGTAGCATATAATATAATAATAGTATAATAATTATCAATAAACATTATGATCTCAATTTAATAACAAAAAGGGAGAGAGAATGCATACTGGAAATGCAGGTTGAGAGATAGAAAGGACAATAGGAGGGGCACCTGGGTGGCTCAGCTGGTTAAGCATCAGATTCTTGATTTCATCTCAGGTCATGAACTCAAGGTTGTGGGATCGAACCCCACCTTGGGCTCTGTGCTCAGCGGGGAGCCTGCTTGGGATTCTCTCTCTCCCTCTACCTCTGCTCTTCCCTCCCCCCGTGCGTACCTTTTTTTAAAAAAAGGACAATAGGTGGGGCGCCTGGGTGGCTCACTCATTAAGCATCTGCCTTGGGCTCAGGTCATGGTCCCAGGGTCCTGGGATCGAGCCCCGCATCAGGCTCCCTGCTCCGCGGGAAGCCTGCTTCTCCCTCTCCCACTCCCCCTGCTTGTGTTCCCTCTCTCGCTGTGTCTCTCTCTGTCAAATAAATAAATAAAATCTTTAAAAAAAATAAAAATAAAAAAGGACGATAGGAGAAAACCGACTATATATACTGAGATGTGTAGTAATAGTGGTGACCTCAGGGTGGTAGAAATAGGCTATTTTCATTTTCTTATCTCTCGTCTCTCTTGTTTTCTAATTTCTAAATACATTTTTACTGTTTTGTAATAATACATGTTTTAAAAATAAATTAAAACACATAAAAACATTGATACTGAAAACTTTCAAGCTGGAAGTTGAAATTTTCTAAGAGTGATCTAAGGATAATAATTCTGGGTCTTGTGGCAAAAGCAGTCACAGGATTTTCTGGGTGGATACATCTTCACCAAACCTGCACAGATATTCCCCAGATACATCCTCACAGGAGAGGGGCTCACGATCCAAAGTCATAAACATACAAGAGTTTTTTAAAAGACAAAAAAAGGGGCGCCTGGGTGGCTCAGTTGGTTAAGCGACTGCCTTCGTCTCGGGTCACGATCCTGGAGTCCCGGGATCGAGTCCCACATCGGGTTCCCTGCTCGGCGGGGAGTCTGCTTCTCCCTCTGACCCTCTTCCCTCTCGTGCTCTCTATCTCTCATTCTCTCTCTCAAATAAATAAATAAAATCTTAAAAAAAAAAATAAATAAAAGACAAAAAAATTCTGAAAGCTGGAGAGCGAAAGTAATTTACCTACATCGATCAATAAAACAGTGACTGTCTCATTTACAGTTATGGTTGTCAGAATAATTTATTAAAAGAACTGAAAATACATGAATGTCATCATAGAATTCTATATCCCAACAAACTATCTTTCAAGAGTGATAATAAAATAAAGACATACTTAAAAAAAAAAAAAGATGAGCATTGGGGGTTATGAAAACCAGGTGAACAAATTCTGGAGAGTAGTTTGCAGGTGTGAGAAGCGGCTTGAGATGAAGAGGGGTATTGATGACCCTTAGCTTTGTTAGCTTCAAAATACGCATTAATATTTCAAGAGTAAAACATTTTTCTATTTTTATAGAAAATGCATCTCCAGGGCGCCTAGGTGACTCAGTCAGTTAAGCGACTGCCTTCGGCTCAGGTCATGATCCTGGAGTCCCAGATCGAGTCCCGCATTGGGCTCCCTGCTCAGCAGGGAGTCTGCTTCTGCCTCTGACCCTCCCCCCTCTCATGTGCTCTCTCTCTCATTCTCTCTCTCTCAAATAAATAAATAAAAATCTTTAAAAAAAAAGAAAGAAAGAAAGAAAATGCATCTCCAAAGCAGTGCAAAGATGAAAAGAAATATAGACTACTCAATCAAGCAAATTAGAAAAGAGAGAAAAACATGGGATGAGAGGGAGACAAAAAGCAAGGGAGGAATAAATATTAACCCAAAATAAGGTGATCGAAATAAAACCAAGTTTTTAGGAATTAAAAAATGTGAATGTTCTACACTCATCAGTTAAAAGACAGAGACTCTCACATTGGATTTTTTTTAAAAAGATTTTGTTTATATATTTGAGAGAGAGAGCACAAGCAGGGGGAGTGGCAGGCAGAAGGAGAGGGAGAAGCAGGCTCCCCGCTGAGCAGGGAGCCCGATGTGGGACTTGATCCCAGGACCCTGGGACCATGACCTGAGCCGAAGGCAGATGTTTCATCCACTGAGCCACCCAGGTGCCCTCACATTGGATTTTTTTAAAAAAGAACAACAACAAATATAGCTATACACTATTTACAATAAATGCTCAAAAACATGAAAACATAGGTTGGAAATAAAAAGCTAAAGCAGAAATGGACCAGTCTAGAATTCTGTTGTTCATATTATGATATATTATATAGTTCTTCTATATTACATTACATATTATTTACATCATTTTCTAGCCTTTTCCGTGGGCCTGAAATAATCATGACAAAGCAATCATGATTCTGGAAATTAAGCAGGTGCGTTCTACTTAGTCATGTCTGGCCTGCATAGGGGGACCCCATGACACTGCAGCTCACCAAAAAGCCCCTTTTATGAGGCCGACTGGGTAGGGCACCTTCACCCTATCAGTGGGACTATTTATAGAGATAGCCCCAGGTCAGGGTTGAATTTGATTCCCTAATGGGCATCTGCCCTTAAGAATCCTCTCTTCACGGCCTTTGTGCTGAGTCAGGCTTTCAAAACACCTTCGGATTCCCTTTAAACTGTGACCCTTAAGAATGAAAAAGAGTAAGAACATAACCAAACCAAATTCACTCAGTGTGCAGACATTTCTAGGAAAAAGTCAAGTTTAGACTCAGCAACGCAGATCTTCAGACCACTTCCCAAAGAAAGTCTGTCTCGGGAGAGGTGGGCTCCTGGGGGTCGTGTCCCGGGGAGAGGGACCGGGTGTCTGAGACCCCACCTGGAGGAACCAACCGGCCTGAGGATCTTCAACCCTCTGAATCCATATTTCATGGCAAAGCATTGAGATACAAGCAAAAGCCTTTGTTATTAATCTCCTCACTCAATAGTCTCCATCAATATACAGGGATTACTCCCACCTTGGGGGTAGATGGAGGGACTTCAGCTAGCCAGGACGATCAAATGACTTCCTCTGTTCCCAACAAGAGAAAAAAAGAAAAATAATAAAATCACACTTTTTCCCTTTTTTTGCCCTGCAGAAAACGTAGATTTTAGACTGGCCTCGTTTCAATTACTCATGCATCCTTGAAATCAGCGTAGACTTCCTTCAGCTCTCACTCCCTAGTTCAGGAGTTAAAAAAACAAAACCAAAAATCTTCTAAATGATTTCTTTCTTATTGTATTATTATTTTGTAATAAACAGCATGATTGCAGGCATTAAGCAGAGGCTCAGCACACGCACGCCTGGAAAGAAGCCAGGCCACACAGCTGAGTCAGACCCAACATCTGGCCGGGTTGCCGGCGAGCCTTCGCGAGGGACACAGCTCTTCCAGGGGAACGCTCCTCCTGATGTTACCTGTAACAACCACACATATATTAGATATTCTCTGTTATAAACCCTGCTTGCAACTACTCAGATTTCCTGTCTACAACACTCTTTGGGGTCTTCAGAAAAACAAATTCGATTTAAATTATAAAATAATGTTTACTTTAAAAATACATGAAGTACAGAAAGTTTAAAAAATATGGAAATCACTTGCAATAACATGAACACTAAGAGGTAGTCACTATAGCTGTAATTCTTATATATATTTATCTATTTCTTAAAACATCTTCAAACTTGGTTTTCTCCTTCACGAAGCTGGTAGGCTGCTCGTCAGGGCTGATTCTGCACACCGAGTGTCATGTCCTTCGAGCGGCAGTGAGGCTGCGCTGCCTGCCCTTGGTGAGGGTGGACGTGGCCGGGAGCCAGGCGTGGGTCAGCGAGTTCTAGTGGAGGTGATGTCTGTCACTTCCAGATAGAAACCTTTACAGCCCCAGTGCCGTGGCCGCATTTCCTTCCATCTCCGGGGAGATATGAAAGTTAAAAAGCTTGATTTTTTAAAATGGGACAGAGGGAAGACTGAATTCCTAAGCTCACCTTGATCTCTGGCAGGACTTACTAACGCCCTAAGTAACGGGTCAAGGGGGAGCCCCGTCAGTCGGGCCCCTGCTGACTTTCACTGGACAGGTACGTGATATACACAGAAGCACACAGAAACTTCCATTGCTATTTACCACTAAGCTCTGGAGCGTGTTTGTTACCCCAGCATATCTAGCCTATCCTGACTAAAACACCTGGAAATACATTATGTTTCTGGATCATCAAATATACTTTAAAAATATATGCCTACTACTGTACTTGAAGTTCCATCAGACTACTCACCTTTTTCCTACCTTTTCCCGGGAGGGGCTCAGGAGAAGCCCCTGGAGCCCAGGTAACTTTTTGTCCTGTATGCAGATGGCGTTGTGCATGCTTTGATCACTTCTCTAAAGCCAATCCACCCTTCAGTTATCCCCACTGTTGCTGCCCGTGGTCCTCTCTGACCCACAGCTCCTTTTCTTGTGATGGCTGGGCTAGGGGCTAGGATTTAAGGATAGCAACCGAGCAGCCAAGTGACCACACCCACGGCAGGTGGGCCCCGTGACTGTCCATTCTTCAGCAACACGAGAGTCCCCTTGAATGAGTCATCAGATTAGGAGGGCCTTCCGAGCCAGCACGCTGTGAGGATCTGCCAGGAGGCAAGAGCGCTCTGCTGCCCAGCTACCGGCACACTCGTTTTCGGGTGAGTCCACACTCACGGGGCTGACTCCTAGAGTGGGCGCAAGAAGAGAAGGCCTGGCTGACACCCACCTTGTTCTATCAAATCACTTCGTAAGTTTCCGTGTGTACTCAGAGCAGCTGTAATGTTGATCATTGAGAAAACACGATATGACAAAGTGGTGGTGAGTTCGCATGCTCATTTGCATGAAGTGTGCCCACACACGGGTTTGGGGAGACACGTGGCTGTGGTGCATCCCCGGTTGATCAGTGTCAGGGTTGGGCCTGGGGGAACAGCTGAGGGTCACCAGGTGTCCATCCTGGAGGTCAGCACGGTCAGGGGCTGTCTTGGCATCGTCCTGGACATAGCACACGCACCTTGCCCCCAGCCCATGTTCACAGCCCTCCACTGGAGGGGGCCCTCGGGCCCACCCAAGGAAGGGGGGCTACAGCATCTAAGGGAGAACCAAGCTCTCAGCAAGTCTGGGTTTTCCAAACCCAAGGCAGGTGTCAGTTAGAGGTGAATGGCCCTCAGGGTCCGTGTCCACCTAACCTGGGGAGGGGGAGAGACTAAATTGTTTCCCAAGCCTGAGAGCAGCCCAGGACTCTGCTTACTTCCTGCAGGTTCTCAGGCCATGCTGGCTACCTTCAAGGCTAGTTCAGGGCCGGGATCAGGGTCAGGGCTAGGGTCAGGGCCAGGTCAGGGCTGGGATCAGGGTCAGACCCAGGATCAGGGTCAGGGCCAGGTCAGGGCCGGGATCAGGGTCAGGGCTAGGGTCAGGGCCAGGTCAGGGCTGGGATCAGGGTCAGACCCAGGATCAGGGTCAGGGCCAGGTCAGGGCCGGGATCAGGGTCAGGGCTAGGGTCAGGGCCAGGTCAGGGCTGGGATCAGGGTCAGAACCAGGATCAGGGTCAGGGCCAGGTCAGGGCTGGGATCAGGGTCAGGGCTAAGGTCAGGGCCAGGTCAGGGCTGGGATTAGGGTCAGGCTAAGGTCAGGGCCAGGTCAGGGCTGGGATTAGGGTCAGGCTAAGGTCAGGGCCAGGTCAGGGCTGGGGTCAGGGTCAGAACCAGGATCAGGGTCAGGGCCAGGTCAGGGCTGGGATCAGGTTCAGGGCTAAGGTCAGGGCCAGGTCAGGGCTGGGATCAGGTTCAGGGCTAAGGTCAGGGTCAGGTCAGGGCTAAGGTCAGGGCCAGGTCAGGGCTGGGATCAGGTTCAGGGCTGGGGTCAGGGACAGGGCAGGGGTCAGGGCCAGGGCTACTGTAAGTGCCATGGCTAGGGTCAGGGCCGGGTTAGGGCCAGGTCAGGGCCGGGGGTGACTCGGGCCTCCCGCTGAACTGCTGACAGAGCAGGCTCTCCCAGAGTAAACATCGCCAAGGGGAAGGAGGAAAACTTAGCTCAATTAGTATCATCATTCATCAGTCTCTGCTTGTCTGTTCAGAAGGTAAAGAAAGAAATGTCTTGGTTGATCGGAGACAAACAAGAACCCTGCTTTATGCTGTTTGTATTCCTTCGTTAATGATGCTGCGGACTCGGGAAGGAAGTTAGCACTGCTTTGTGGCCGCAGGGACTGGGTGGGTGGGAACTGGGGTCCAGGCGGGCCCTCCCCTCGCCCCGTCCCTTTCCCCCACCCCCACCTGCAGCGGAGTCCCCGGGGCACCGGAGGCCTTGGGAATGCCACCCCGGCTGGACTCTGACCCACCTGGAACTCCATGGGACGTGGTTCCCGCGTTCTGTGCTGGTCCCTTCTTCCCTCCAGGGGGATTCACACCCATTATCAGACAGCACTGAAGGTTTACTTTCCAATTTGTGTTTCAGGGGTTTTCCTACAAGGTTGTGGCCATGAGGTGCCCTGAGCTGGTCCGCAGGCGCCCTAATCGGGACCGCCGGTGTCACCGTCCGTATCTGGGACCGAGGCCCAGTCGAGGGGCCCCGTCCTCCCTCACATCCGGCCTCACAAGTGGGTGGACAGGAAGGACCCCACAGGTCATTTAAGGAGGAAATGTCCACTGAAGATGAAACAGGGCAAACCTTTCTCAGCCGTGTTAAAACGCACCCCACTCTGAATCAAATACAAACCCAGCGGCCAGTCATGAGATCTGTGGTGTGCGCCAGACCTCAGAACAGGCATTCCTGCGCTCTGACATTCCGCCCTCAGCCAGACCAACCTTGACCCCTGGACTGCGGGGCCCCACAGCCCGGGCCTCGAAGTCCTGCTCGCGGTTGCCCGGACAGCAGGCCGGTGTCGTGTCAGCGGTGCTCTGAGCCACGCTGAGCGCTGCACCATCGTCGTCCGCCCCATGTAACCACGGGGAGCAGGGCCCAGGTGGCCCCCTCCTCCCAACCTGGGTCCCCAGGAAGAGCCAGGCCAGCGCCCCCGCCCCATCTCCTCCTGTCCTGCTCCCACAGGCTCACCCCATGGCATTCTGCAGTTTGGGTTTTGCTCTGTTTTTCAGAACAGATCTACACTCTGAACAAATTTTATCAATAATTAAAGTTCAAACAAAATGAACATGCTTTAAAGTTGTAGGCAGCTTTGGAAAATTTCAAGCAAACAATCATATTTTTTTCCTGAAGAATGTGCCCTGGGAGCCTGAGCCAACAGGGTTGCCATGGCGATCCCAGATCCTTTCTGTGCTGAGCAAAGGCTTTGGTGGGCGATTCCTGTCTTCCTGGGACCCAACAGCAGGGCCATGTGCATGCTCCCTGCTCCTCTCAGCTCAACCATGTTTTCCCTCTAAGGGGTCAACAGAGATCTGCTGAGGTTGTGCAGATTTTCATCTAAGTGATATTCATGCAAAATACACGGTCTGACCAAAAGAATGACTTTTCCACTCTCCCTTTTCAGAGACATGGTGTCTGAATAAAGCCACGTCAGAGGGCCCATTAGAGAAAGTGTCATTGTCTCTAAGCACGCATGCTCCGAGTGGGGGTGGCTGGTGGCCCCCATGCCTCGTGTTCACGGCCACGTGTGTGGGTGCCTGGGTCCACGCTGCAGCTCCGCTGCTCCCCCTGCCCTTCCTCGGCCCCACCTCTCCCCCAGACGTGCAGGTGTGGCAAGGAGAGTCCTTCCTGGCTCTCCTCGTACCACGGGCTAACCATCGGAGTCCTGGCTGGTGGAAATGGAGTTAACATTAGCCCTCGTGGGAAGTCACCCACATTTGTTCAAATGCGGCCGTGCCGCTCCTCAGGCCCCACAAACCGCTCCTGCTCTCCATCAGGTTGGGATGGACCTCTGGCTTCAGATTTGGAGGGCTGGCACAGTCCCAGTGTGTCCCAGCTTTGGACACACTTAGCGGGAGACTGGCAGCTGGAGCTGGCGTGACGTCCCTGCAGGATGCGGGCAGCGCCCCCGAAGCGGCTCGTCTCCCCAGGTCATGCCCGTCTGCTGGGGTCCTAAAGCAAGAGGCTGCCCCACTTTCTCTGCTCCCCTGGGACTAAGCAGAGAACCCAGAACCAGGGTTGGCAACCACAGCCCATGGCGCAGACCTGCGCCCAGGCTCGGTAGGTCCAGGCACAAGGAAAGAATGGTTTCTACCTTTCTTTTTGGTTTCTGTTTCAAATGACAAGGAGGAAGGTGCAAAGTGCAAAGTGCACAGAACTCAGCATTTGTCTCTTTTGGCCTTCTCCGCCGTGGGAAGCATGAAACCTGGTCTTCCGTTCCCTCCATCCACGTTTAGAGCCAAACGGGCTGATCCCACTTGATGTCCTAACACAAATGGCCTGGAGTTTTTCACACTGTTAAGAGGTTGAAAAGTCAGAAGAAGAATATTTCTTGATACATAAAACTTGTAAAAAATTCAAATTTCAGCGTCCAGAAATAAAGCTTTATTGGAACACAGCTTCAGCCCTTTGGCGTGGATGGTGTTTGTGGGTTCACTGACAAATGGCAGCTGTGGAGTTGCAGACAGCAGGCGGGGAATGGGTGCCGCGGAGACCCCAAGGCCCCACACAGCCCAAGTGCTTGCTCGCTGCCGTGACGGGAAGTCCGCAGACCCCTGACCAACCGAAACACCTCCGCTCGGCTGTCCTCGGAGTCTTCTGTCTTGTTACTGCTGTGACCGACTTCTGCTAAATCATTTGACTTTTTCTTTTCTTTTTTCATTTTAAAAGTAATTCATGTTTGGGGCGCCTGTGTGGCTGAGTCGGTTCAGCGTCTGACTCTTGATTTCCACTCAGGTCATGATCTCAGGGTCATGGGATCAAGTCCCACATAGGACTCTACGCTCAGCACGGAGTCTGCTTGAGATTCTCTCTCTCCCGCTGACCCTCCCTCCTCTCTCTCTCTCCCAAATAAACAACTAGTTCTAAAAAATAAAAAAAAACTTAAAATAAAATAAAATTCAGCAGCTGTTTAAAAAACAATAATAATAATTCCCCGTGTTTAACAGGATTCCTCAAATAAACCCCAAATGTTTAACTAGCCCGGCCTCACATTCTTGGGAAGGGCAGAAATAATAATAGTTGTATTTCTTTTCTTTTTTTTCTAATAAAAAATAAAACTACAAAAACCCTAAGTGATCTTGTTTCCCTTCAAAGAGCAAAACAGCTTTGCAGGCGGACTCTAGGGCCAACTCTAAAGGAGGTCATAAAAAGCAGTTATTTATTCCCCAAACGCACCCCATACCTTGGGGCCTTTGCTCCTGCTGTCACCGGCCCTGGAGCGCCCTCCCGCCCCGCCAGGCACCGTCCTCCGCGAGGGGCCCAGGGCTTCCCCAGCCCCAACGTGGGTCCCTGCGCCCCAGCTGCTGCCGTGCCCTCTCCTGTTCACTCTATAAATCTTACTGTGCTCTTGTACAAGGAATGCTAGGTAATTAAGCAAAAGGCTGCCTGGCTTAAAGTAGAATTGTCTTTCAAATTTAACTAATTCCCCAAATTTCTGGTGACGAAAACGAGAAGCAGCGCCACTGAAGCTGTGCCCGGCCCCGGGGGACAGGGACGCACTGGGGGCCAGGGTTGTCGCGGTGTGTGCCCGTGCGCCAGAGCACGCTCGTGTGTGGACACGCGCTCGTGTGCGCTCCAGCCAGACTCCCGACGGCGGGACTGAGGGGCCGTGGGTCACTCACGGCCGGTGGCGGTGGCCAGGCTGCCCTGGGCTCGGGTTCCTGGCACCCTGTCCTGGGAGACGGAGTCACGTGGTGGCCCACACCAAGGCAGCCGCGTCTTGCTGGTACACACTGTGCCTTCCAAGCACATCACACGGTGGCAAGCACACCGCTAGGTGCCCCACCAAGGAGGCAGGTGCAAATTCTTTCTGCAGCCACGGAAGCAGGCAGAGGAGAATTAAGGGGAATCGTGACTTTTGCACATTAAGGACGGTCTCCACAATCCACGAGGTCTCCATGATGCACGGGAGCAGCACACAAGAGTCTGTGTTCGCGTGGACAGCTGCCCCTTCTGGAGTGGGTGCTGTGGGTTTGCCTGTCCAGGGCGGGCGTGTCCGTAAGTCCCTCCTGGGGATGATGGGGCAGGTGTTCCTACACGTGAGGCACCTCCCACCTCCAAGCTATCAGAGCTTTTCAAACCTTGTTTCAAATCCTTTGTCAAATGCGATGAAGGACGAACTTCCCAGGTCATGAGTCCCGGAAAGAAGTGTGGAGCGAGTGAGAAGGGGTTTTCCATTGTGCTTTTCACTCTTTCAGAAATTAAGGTGAATTCTAAAAAATAAAAAGCATAAAGGTCACAAATTAAGGAAAATATAACTGTATGTTGTCAACAGAAACCTGCAGACTTAGCGTTGTTTAGCCGACAGTCTTAGGACTTGCATATGGTGTTTTCTGAGAAACCCCCTGACCCCAATCCGATGTAGGAACTTGCTGTGTCTCATTTTATCTCATGACACACACACTTAATAGTGGCTTTGTATCAGCAGATGCACTCGTGTTAAGTGTGGAATTTAATAGGTTTGGACAAATGTTTCACCTGGGTAACCACCACAACCAAGATATTCTGGAAAGATCCTTGTTCCTCATTGCCATCGGTCCATACTTCACCACTGGTCTCATTGTTCTCACCGTAGGTTAGTGTTGCCTGCTCTGGAATCATGTCGTTGGAATCACACAGAAAATGCTCTTTTGTGTCTGGCTTGTTTTATGCAATAAAACATTTCTGAAATTGATTCATCTTATATCTGTCAGTGGTTATGGTCCCTTTATTGCTGAACACGTTTTCATTGTGCAGGTCTACAACAACACGTTTATGTGCACCTCCATTCTTGGACAGTTGGGTTGTTTCCAGTTTGGAACTATTATAAAGTTGCTATTAACATTTGTTTACAAAGTTTGTATGGACATATGTTTTTGTTTCTCTGGATCATCCAGCTGGGAGTGAGACTGCTGTATGTGTAACTTCATAAGAATCAAATAAGCCCTTTCCCAAAGTGGTTGTGATGTTTTATATGCTCAATAGGGGCATGTGAGTTCCAACTGCCCCTCCTCTTCGCCAACATTAGGAATCGCCCACCTTTTTTCTTTTAGTCCTTCTAGTGGGTATGAGGTGGTATTTCACCGTGCTTTTAATTTTCATTTCCTTGATAGCTAGTGATGTCAGGTAACTTTCATGTGCTTAGGGTCCATTATCAGAGACCTTCTTGTGAAGTTTCTGCTCAGTTCTTTACTCTCTTTATTATAGAGTTATTTATCTTATTTTATTGTTGATTTGTTAGAGTTGTGATGTATTTTGGTTACAAATCCTTTTGTTGGATAGATGTATTGCCAATGTTTCCTCCAAATCCGTGACTTGACTTTTCATCTGAACAGTGCCTTTTGAAGAGTAAGTTTTTAATTTGAAGGCAGTCAAACTTACCAATTCTTTTCTTTTACATTTAGTGAGTTTTGTGTCCTAAGGAAGTGTTGGCCTCTTCAATCTTGCAAAAAATAAAAGTTGTTTTCTTTAAATATTTTACAGTTTTATCTTTTATATTTAGGTTTTGACTCATTTCAAGTTGTGGAGACATGTGGATATCTGGTTGTTCCAACCAGAGTGGTTGAAGAGACTATCCCACCCCCACTGAAGTACCTGGACACCTTTACCGAAAGTATGTTAACCATACACATGATGTAGGTGTACTTATTCTCGTCCCGTAATCTATATGGCTCTCTGTATGCTATAATACACTGTTTGACTACAGATGATTTATAGTCAGTCTTGAAATCAGATAACACAAGTCCTACAACTTTGTTCTTTATCAAATTTGTTTCAAATATTCTAGGTCCTTTGTGTTTTTTTTTTCTAACAATATAGAACTGGCTTATTTGGCTTAGTATCATGTCCTCCAAGTTGATCCGTGTTATAGCATGTGACAAAATTAACTTCTTTTTTAAGGCTGAATAATATTCCATTGTATGTGTGTGTATTTTATATATATATATATATATATATAAAATGTGATATATATATACCACATTTTGTTTCCCCATTTATCAGCTGATGAACACCTGTGTTGCTCCTAACTCTTGGCTATTGTGAATAATGCCATGATAACAAGGGTGTGCAAATATCTCTCCAAGATCCTGCTTTAAATTCTTCTGAATACAGATTCAGAAGTGGGATTTCTATGATAGCAATTCTATTTTTAATTTTTAAGAAACTTCAAAACTTTTCCATAATGGCTGCACCATTTTCAGAGTTATGGTGCAGCAGGGCTCCAACCTCCCCACATCTTCTTCAGCACTTACTATGGTTTGTCCTTTGCTAGAAGCTAGTATTGTGGGTGGGAGGTGCCATCCCACTGGGTGTGGATTTGCATTTCCCTAGTAACTAGTGATGTTGAGCGTCTTTGCATGTGCCTATTGGGTATTTGTAGCTCTTCTTTGGAGAAATGTCTACTCAAATACTTTGCTCAATTTTTGATAGGGTTATTTTGTCGTTGTTGTTAAAAGCAAATGAGATGTTTATGAATGAAACATTTGACTACAGTTATATAAATGATAAAAGACCAAGAAAGTAGCATTCACTCTTTCTTTATTTCATTTATCACTCACTTATTCACTACTTTATTTAGTGACTCTGTAATAATCATGTATTTACGGAGACCCTCCTATGAGCAGGAATTGTTGTATATACTATAGATGTTGTTGTAAACAAGACTGATGTGATCCTTCAAACACATGTTTAGAGTCAAGGAAGAAAAAAAGGAAAGAAAAAAGAAGTTGCTCTTTTCAGATCCCAGATCCCAGATCTTAATGTTGGATTCCTTCTTGCTGTAACAGCTAAGGCCAATCCCTCCGTGTAGTCTTTCCTCCAAAGCTTTGCCAGGTGACCCATGTATACCTGGGGCCCCAAGTAGCCTTGTTCCTGCAGGAGGTTCCAATTTAAAAAATTCACCCTACAGCCTTGAAGACATATACGTAATTACTGTGCCCTATTTTCAAAGAGTCACACTGTGGCAGCCTTGAACACGTCTGACACTCTCTTTGATTTGCAGAATTCCCAAACTTTAGAGATGTTCTCCTTTTACCCTGAATTCTCCTTTGAACTCCACACCGTCTGGGCTCCTGGACATAGTAACTAGGGGGACTTCGGACCTTCCCTGTCTACTGAACCAAAACGGCTGGAGGACCATGCAGCTCAGTGCACCCAAAACTCCTGAAATCCCACAAAAGTAAGCACAGTGAGGCACCTAGAATCAGAGTTTTTCTCCTATTCTGACACTTTTCTCATAGAACATATTCACTGAGTATTTCTCATTACTAAAACTCTCCACTGCATTTCTAACAGATAAGAAAAAGATGTAAGGTGTAGTCAGCTATATTGGAAAGATTATTTTTCCAGAGCAAACCTGACTTCTAGCATTCCCTTGCACTATAATCTAGGCAAGTGACTTAATTTACATAAACCTTTGATTGAAATAGTAATACCTAGGTCTAAGTAGGTTTGGACAGTAAATGAAATGATATACAGATCCTAGCAAACAGTAGGCACTAGTAAATATCAACTTCACTCTTTGGGCAAGAAACAATCTTTTGGGGCCTTAGGTTCCTGGCTCATAAAATGAAAAAAATCATAATGACTTCCGTGAAGATGAAGGGTATTTCTCAGTAGGCACGTTATGGGCTTGCACAGGGTGGATGCATGTAAGCAGTACATTCAACAGGCACGCCTTGCAAGAAGACCAAACGGAACGTTAGCTTCAGTGTCGTGCTGTCCCTTTAGACATTTTTCAGGGGGACTGTCGCCCCTGCTCCTGATGAAAACTCAGACAAGCTCTGAATTCTCTGCTCACTCTTAGGTAAGAAGACAGTCCTGAAATAGCTTTAAATCACACACCGTCTCTGCCCAGAAAGGTGAATGTCTAGTGGAAGATCTTCATCAAACTCCAACCTTGATTTGATGAGGCCTCTCATCCCCAGATCTGTCTGGAACCCTGCATCCAGAGAGCACGTGTCATGGGTGCATGTGTCCATAAATATGTACACATATTTTTTCTTTTCTTTAAAAAAAAATATCGGCAAAATATTATCTTGCTGGGAATATTTAACTTTGAAAATCTAGGGGTTTAAATGGCTGACGACATTTCTGTCTGTTTTCTCAGTTTTGTGTATGGATTTTAAAACTTAGGTGAGGGCCTGAAAACTCCACAGAAACGTTCATAAAGGAGGAGCTGCTTTGGGGCCATTGGAGAAACACACAGGTTTGGGGCTTCTTCCCAGGCATCCCTGCCCTGTGGGGGTCTCCGTCTACAGAGCAAGATTCCTGAGGCAGCAGGCGTGCGGGAGCGCACGGCCACTGAAGACTCTCTCCACGTGATCCCAACCCCAAAGGGGCAATGGCACCTGGAATCACGGTCAGTGGATTATTACAAGGGGAAGGATCCTCACAGGCCATCAAGACAACCCCTTCATTTCACAGAAAAGACAACCCAGGTGACTTCCCTGGGGCCACCGGTGAAACCCAGCGGTCTGGGGGAGGGGGGACATCTGTGTTTAGATTACACACCAAACAGGATGATCAAAGTACCGAGTGGTTTCAAAATCCACACTCTAAGTCAACAGAAACCACGTGAGGTTCAGGGGAGGTTATCTGCCGCTGTTTTTCATGCATCCCATGACTAATACTTGCAAGGCATTCTCCCAGGAATACAGACGAATTAGAGATGCTCTGTGCCCTTAAGGACCCCGTGATCCTGATAGGGAGAAGCAATGGGAAAGTCATAAGGGAAACTGGTATCACCTTAATTCCAAGAAGCCCGTGGCTGACAATAGGGTGAGGAAGATAAAATTAACAGCAATGAATGTGCAAGACCGAAGGGTGCTGGTGGACCTCGAGGTCAAGGACAAGAGAAGTCGTGGCCTCCTCCTTCTGATCACAAGGCACGAAGCATTTCCTGCTAGTTCTGGGCCCTGGTTAGGCCTCCGACCAGGGCAGCCCTTGAGGGGCTGTCAGCAGGACCGGTAAAGGGTGGACATGTTTGACAAGGGAGGTGGAAGGCGCAGGTCCCTCGGCCTGCTGCGTGGCTCCGTCCCCACATCTGGGGGTAACTGTGTGCAGAGGGCGTACGGGGGGGCGCGTGGACCCACGAGTCCAGCCACAGTGGACACACACAGATGTCAATGCAGCATTTACCCCAACACTTTAGTGTCATGTATTTTTTTTTAGTGTCTTCAGGCATTTCAAAGTTCAGAAAATGCAAAGGCTACAAAATGTCCCCATCCAGCCAGGACACAAGAATGTTCCATCTCTTGTCTAACCCGGTCAGAGAGAAATGACACTTTTAACATATAGAAGCTGCCCTGATACGGAATGGGTTGATGCCAGTGGTGAGGAGCATTTCTTCCCCCGATGGTGAAACTGCACTCGGCAGGAACAGTGTCAGGGGATCAGACAAAAACGAGCCCCTGTCTCTTGCAGACCCGAGGCTCTGTGGCACTGGGACCTCCACGTGGATGGCAGGCAAGTCCGGTCACGTGGTGCTGTTCCCACGACACTCTGTAGGGATTCTCCTGTGAATGCCGCTGAAGCCACCTGACGGCAGGGGAGCGGCCCTGTGTGTCCAGACTGTGCCCCCTTCCCATTTCAGCATCTCCGTGCGCCTCCCAGAGGCTCTGGAGTCACATCCGCGGGCTCTGGGTCTGCCCTGTCTCAACAGCTGGCCGCTGAAGTCTGACAGGACAAGGGAGGCCAGAAGCTGTTGCGGGTCCTGACACAGCCTGTGCGCTTCAGGTCGCTCCAAAGAGGCTGTGGGAAATAGTCTGGTGCTGCGCGTGGCTCGCGTGTGTCCCTCCAACATTCCTACAGCGGGATGGGACTGGGAGGTGCTGCTTAGCTCTGGCGTAGGCCTCTGGTGGATGGACTCCCGCCCTTGCAGGCAGAGGCAACCAAGTTCTCCCTCTCCCTCCTCCCGACCCCTCCCGCCCTCCCCCTCCCTCTGTCTCCCACCCCTCCACCTCTCCTTACCCACCCCTTCTCCACTACGGCAGGACGCAGCAAGAAGATGACCGTCTGCAAACCGGGAAGCAGGCCCCCGCCTGTCACCCACTCTGCCTGCACCCTGAGCTTGGACTTCCAGCCCCCAGAACTTGGATTGTCTGAGACCCGTAATGAGTTGATAACACTGTGTGCCCCCTTATTGAGAGTGGCCGCAAAGACAGGCGTTCTTGGAAATAGTTTTCATAGGGCTTCGTTTGAAATTCAATATTTCATCTCCCAAATCCCTGCCCTGTGGCCGGCAATCAAACGGATCACCAAAAATAACACAGTTTCACCTCTCCGCCAAGCTGCCCCCAGCCTCTGCTCCCTCCCATGTGATCGCCTCCTCCACGCAGATGAAGCCGCCTCAGATGTCAGGAGCTGAAGTGCCCAAGGCTGCCCGGCCGAGCAGCCTTGAAGCAGGTGGCCAGGGTCCGAGCACGGGCCAGGTGTGCGCACCTTCAGACCTCGCTGCCTTCCAGGTGGGAGCGCCGCCCCGCCTGCTGATGTGCCCCTGCGTCCCACTCATTCGGACCCAGGACATCCCACAGATAGTTCCACGCTGGGACAAATGACTTGTATCAACGACATCAGCATTTGGGAAGAGTGAAGAGTCTGACGTCAGATCGTGTGGTTCGGTCCCGGCTCCACGCTTCCCAACCTCGTGAAGTACACGAGATCCTACGCTCTTTCCAGCCTCTCAGTGCGTCTGTCCTCAGCCGAGAATGGGGTCCACGTTGCCTATGTCCACATGCTGTGGGCATGACACAGGGAAATGCACCTTTGCTCAGCACAGAGCAGACACGCCATTCCGGTGCACAACGCCAGGGGAGTGTCCCCATCATCTCTGTCTGCGGTGCATCCGGCCCAGCGGCCCTTCAGTTTCTGGGTCCAAATATACACGTCAGAGTGGAATTTATTGCAACCGTCAAAATCGTGGTTAAAGAGAGGAATAAAAAGAGATACTGTGCTGTTTTCCCAGAGTCTGGAAGCAGGATGACATAAGACAGAGCCGAACCGAATGGCAGGGCTCAGGGCCCACCAGCTGCTGCTGAGGAAAGAAGCTGCAGGCTGGATTCATCCCTGTCTTCATCTGCCTTCTTGGCGCAGTTCTGACTGAGCGAAGGCGGAAATTCGTCCACGTAAGCCCATCCGCGTACAGCATCAACAGAGTTAAGGCTCTAGATGGGATGAAAATACAGCCCAGAAGCAGCAAAAACACAGTCCAACCCAGAAAACCTGTGACCAATGACCTGACAGAAAAAACCCACACCGAAGACTCGGTAGGGGCATCTGCAAAGCATAGGGGTGCAGTAAGTATTCAGTGTTTTCTGGGCACTCTTGGTGCGTGAAGGCCGTACGGACCATAGCTAGGGACGGAGAGCTCGCCATCTTGGAACAGGACTGAGGCCACCAGGTCATGACCACCTCCCGCACCTGCTCCAGACCTGCCCTCTGCAGGGTGCGTTTCCTTCCCTTTCCTTCCCTCCCCCCTCCTTTCTTTCACCCTCCCTCAGGCCCCGCCAGGGCTTCCAGACATCACACCAACACCTCCCCATTCCTCCCGGGAGCGTCAGTGTCCGACTCTGGTCAAATCTAACTGCTCCGAGTCACTACAACTCCTCTGATGCTTGAAAGAAACACCAAAAAACTCAATGAACAAAAAGCTGGTTGGAACCGTTTCTGTGTGTGGTTTGTGGGAGTGAGGTGGGTGGAATGCAAAGAGCAGAGGAGAATTTTCTAGAAGGAGAATGATCTCTGGTTGAGGAAACGCTTTAACAGACCCTCAGTCACACGGAAGAGAAGTCTCAGCCTCGTTTGGAAAACAGAGGGTTAAATAATGAATGTGTGCCATTTATATATTTGTACACCAAATATGAGCTCACAGTGTGTTTATGAATGTGTAAGGCCCGCAGACAGTGAGCGGGGATCGGAAGGAAGTCCCGGGCTGAGGACAGAGCACGGGACTCCCTGCAGTGAGGGTGGCCTCTGACCTCAGTGGCCTACCCTTCCTCTCCTCCATCCGCCTCATGCCCAGTGCAGCGACACAGAGCTGCGCACCCCGGTTCCTGGCAGGATGGGCCCATGGGGACAGTGACCAGGCCCAAAAGTCAGTGGGGGTGATGCGCGGCCGGGAAGGAGAGCCTGGCACATCTTAGGGGCCTGCAGAGACGCCGGAGAGAGCGCCGGGTTGCCCACAGCCTCACTCTGCCGAGGTCCTGAGCGAGATGTTGGTGTCACAGGAGGGTGTGCATGGGGACAGAGGCGTGTCCTCCATGCAGTGTGCTCTGACTCAGAATGGCTCCCAGGGGCGCTGACCACTCTGCACCATGCCTGCTGGAATGTCATGGCCCCTCCGCCCATGCAGATGTCAGCCAGTGGCCCTGTGCTGCTCCTTGGGCTACAGACAATGGGGGCTCCACTGCTCCAGAGAGGGGGCCCGAGTCCTTGTTGGTTGGATGAAAGCCTCGTGTCAAGTGTGTCAGGAGGGAGATCTGGTGTTCTACCAGGATGGCGTTCCAGCAGGTGGGTGCGCAGTCAGCCTTCCGGTCTGACCTTCGAGGCCTCTGAGGAGGAAGAGGTGGGCCTGGCCAGTACCCTCTGTGCCTCCTGCTGGTAAGGCACCTCCAGTGGGGCTGCCCAGCTCCTCCTGATCTTCCGGGCCGGCAGGTGGCCAGGCCCAGCCAGCGGGCATCGACTTCCTCTGGCTCGAAAGTGCAGATGGGAGTCTGGAGTGGCCAGAGGGGAGCGCTGACCATCTTTGCTGGGACTGGACTTGCAAACTGGGGAGCTGTGACTGGCGCTGCCAGGAAGACCCAGCGCATGCAGAGAGCCTGTCTCTGGGGAAGCCGCAGAGAGGCAGAGGGAGGTGGGCAGTCCCTGAGGCCCAGGGCAGGCCGTGCAGGCCACGAAGCTGCTTTCCTGGGATGCTCATATGCCCGCCTCCCTTTAGTTCCCTTGGACCAGACTGAGCTGGGTTTTCTTCCTGGGCGACCAAAGTGTCCCACCCAAGATGGGAGGCTCGGGAGGCCAGGGAAACGGAGAGCCTTTGTGTTTTCTGATAACGAACATGTCAAGGCCTTAGGGAAAACATGCTGCCCACAGCTGTTCAGGGCCCTGTCAGCCCTCTGAGGAGGGGCAGGGTAGCCCTGGGAGCCCCAGGCCCACTCTGGGGGCCCCGATTCACTGTCCCCTCAGGAGACAGTGCTGACAATTACTGGAGGACGTGAGGCTCTGATGTCCCCTCACGGCCAGACCCAAAGGGGCAGAAAAGGGTCCACGTCAGAGCAGAGGTGAGCCTGAGGGCAGACACTGCAGGAGTGAGACCAGCCCTGGGCTGGGGTGCTCCTCAGGACAGTCTCCTCTGAAGATGTTTCTTGGTGGCACTGAGACCAAGGGACCAGGAGCCACCTAGGAATGCAAGCACCTCCCCCCTTCACCCTCAGATTCTGTCAAGGCAGGAAGGTGGCTTCTACGGGAGGGCTCTCCTGGACGGGAGGAGCTCCAGTGGTGCAGGCTGCCCGCGCTCCTTTCCATCGGGGCCTGAGGCCGCACGCGGGCTGCTTGCTGAAGTCGGCGGGCTGCACAGTGGGGTCGTGGGTGGACCTATGGCCTTCTAGCACCCGAGGCCTTTGTGGGAGGATGGAAGATGCCATGCTGTAGCGTGTCTGCCGTGGAGAGTCTTAGGGCCAGGGTCCAGGGCTCCCACCTGGCCTTCTCGAGACAGTGGTCCAGGCTGCGGTGGTTTGCCAGGGACCACGGCAGGACAGGCCCGGAAGAGGAGGCAGCGGGGCTGTGTCATGTGAGCCATCGCCAACAGCTCCGTGAGCCCCGTAGGTCCTCACGGCAACCCCGCAAGACCAGAAGGACGGCCCCATTTCACCAGGGAGGAAGCTGGTGCTTGACGAGGCCTATGGTTCCCGCTCGTGTATCAGGATGATGGATTCTCACCACGTGGGAAGCGGAGTCCGTGTCCCGTCCCCACCCCCTCAGGCCACGTTGCCTTTGGTGTTGTTTGGACCGGCAGTGACCGTGGAAAAGACGTGAGGCCAGGAGCCTTGGCCCCCACGAGACAAGCTCCCAGCGCTTTTAGGTGTTTTGCTGCGGGCCGGCAGGCTCTCTCTCCAGCCCCGTCACTTCCTACAGAGCATCAGGCGGCAAAACCGCGCACATCAGGGGCTCATCCGAACGAGGCTGCAAGTGATGCCAAGTAAACATGAGGCAATGCTCAAGTTAACCCACCAACAGGCTCCCTGGCGTGTCCCCCACCAGTGTCCTGGGGTGCCCCCACCCCAGTGCTGAGCAGCACTGTCCCCGTCGCGAAGGCCGCTCCCAGCCGCACGCGCCGAGGCGCATCGTGCACCAGGCTCCTTCCGCACCCGCTCTGTGCTCCCAGGCAGCATGAATGCACATCTACTCCATTCATCTACGGGCACCCAAAGCTGTGCATCTTCGTGGCATGCTTTGTGCACGGTGCCTGCTCCGTGGGGATGCACACCCAGGGGCTGCCTCCTGGGAGGGGCGGGAAGCGCGGCCGTAGCCCTCGGGTCAGAGCCAGGCTGCACCAGCCATGGGGATACGATTACCTTTTGTCCCAGTGCACAAAAAGATTGACTGAAAGAGCCTGAGCACTTGCTCCCAAACATGCACACGCCAGGACACCCCACGAGGCTCACGACCCAACTAAAATGTGTGCCACGGGCACATCTCGATGGCTGGATTCCCTCAGAGACCCTCAGCGAGAACTGAAAGGGCCCACGGGATGTGATACCCTCTGCACTGAGGCGACGACGGGGAGATGGCCCTGCGGGGGGGACCACGGACGAGATGCCGTCTGAGCCTCATCCGTACCCCAGGAGCGCCGGTCTCCTCCTCTGCGCAGTGGGAAGGGTGGACCTGAAGGAGAGAGAAGGAAGGGCTCAGACGCACAGCCCTCGCACTCGCTGTCCTGCGCTCCCCGAGAGCTGCCCCTGTGAGCCCGGCTCCGGCAGAGCACCGGGGTCATGACACGGGGCGGGCGCAGCCCCGTCAGTGAGGGGTCGGCCAGCTCCACACACGAACTAGGAGCCGTTGCTCTGATCCCTCCCTGCACACAGGCGTCCGGTGCAGCCCAGAGCACCGGCTCTCAGGGTGCAGACAAGGGCTGCAGAGGAGCGGGTGAGGAAAGTACCCCCCGGGGCGGGAAGGGGCTGGGAGCACATCTCCCACGACATTGCCATGCCCCTGAGGGTCCCCTGGTAAAGAAGGGGAGAATTCACAGGAAGAACAAAGGGGCAGGGCACGGAAAGTACAAGAATGTTCTGGGAACTGCATCAGTCTGGCTGGATACTGTGTGGGCACCGCTGTATCTCCAAGAACTCCCCACGGGACCGGCCTGAGTGACGCCGGGAGGGCCCAGGGGTGTTCCCAGCAGCACACGGTGGCAAAGGCCGCGCAGCCAAGGGCGTCCGGGAGTCCAACACGCACACACAGGCACCCGGGTCGGGGAAACAGGCCGAATTCCCAGCAGCGCTCCTTGGTCAGAGGCACCCGGGGGGCTCAGTGGGTTGAGCGTCTGCCTTCGACTCAGGTCATGATCCCTGGGGCCTGGGATCGAGTCCCGCTCAGACTGCCTGCTCAGCGGGGGGCCTGCTTCTCCCTCTGCCTGTGCTCCCCCTGCTCGTGTTTGCTCGCCCTCTCTCAGATAAAGAACTAAAAATCCTTAAAATAAATAAAGTCACATTCAAGTTACAACGGCTAGCTGCTGAGAAAGAACGTTTTCAAGTGAATGAGCTGTGGGTTTTTGTCTTCCTCTGCCTCCCACCTTCCTCTGGCTCCTGCCAACACGAACGCACACACACACTCCCCGGTGGAAATACAGGCCGAATTCCCAGCAGCACTCCTTAAATTCTTAGTTGACATCTCTGCCACTCCCCAAAATTCCACGCTCATAGCAACTGCTAAAAATCTTTATTTTTCTTCCTGCTCTTAAACCTCTTCACGGGTCATGTTGTGGCCAAGACGCCCCCACATCACGCTCTGCTTGTCCCTCTCATGGCTGTGAGGCCTGGGGTCCTCCAGCCCCCTGCCAGCAGGCCTCTCCACGCACGCTGCCCTGTGCTCCGGGATCAGAGGGTCCTAAACCCAGCCCCGTGTGGGGACTGTCTTCAAGAAAAAGAATAAAAGTATGGGCACAGAGAGAAGCAAAAATATTTAGAACAGAGAAGAAATCACAACACATGATAACTATTCAAAAGCTGGCAAATGCAATAAGCATAATAAGAAAAGACAAAAACTCACCCTTTTTGCTAATTAAGTGCCTGATGATGACTAGCATTTTGAAGAATTTCCTGCAGACAGATCATCAAGTCTTTCCTCCCGCACGGTTTGAATTAGCTCCTTCTGCACTGTGAGAGAGCGCGTCACTTGACCGTGTCCTGCGTGGAAGGGCTGTGGACACACCCCATGGGGGCCTGCATGGCGCTGGCCGGGTTCCACCGGGGGTCCCTCAGCCAGGCCGTGCCCTGGGAGTCTGCAGCTGCAGCTCCAACCTTCAGCGCCCATCAGAATGGCCTGGAAGGTTTTCGACGTCCACACCTGACCCAGCCCGGGGAGGCAGTCTCCAGGATTTCAACAGCCACAGTTTAAACTTTGAACCTTGGGAGCCAAAGGCCCACTGAGGCCGACTTGCTGCCCAGGAGCCAAGAGGAAGGTATTTTCACCAGGCTCAATGTATGAGCGTAAGAATCACATCAGCTCTCTTCAGTATTCATTCGCCCCTCCATGTCCAGGCTGCCCAGCAGTTTCTCTCTCCTGGCACTGTGCACCTTGGGGCAGGGTCCACAAACTCACGGCCGTGGCTCCCCGTGGCCGTGGCTCCAGTGCCTCTACCCCAAAGGGCTTAGGCTGGAGGGCAGCCCTTTGACAGGAAGACAGGCAAAGGGGCTTGTTTTAAAACTGAGTTTGCACAGCAAATAAATATGTGTTCATTTAGAATAGACAATAAACATTAATTTAAGTGACGTTGTTCCTAAATATGCTTTTATTTACACTTTCCCTACTATAGATGCTCATGGTTTCACAACAGTTCGCCTTGACGATGTTTGGACTTCACGGCGGTACAAAATCAATACATTTCACTACAAATCATACTTGGAGTTTGGAATTTGGATCTTATCCCAGGCTAGAGACACACGGTCAGATCCTCACTCGGGATGCTGGGCAGTGGCCCTGAGTGGCAGCTCCGTTCCGGCCACGTGACCACAGGGGTCCACGCCGACACAAGCTTATCAGGAGGTCAGCCCTTGTCAGTCGAGGAAGGTCTACACACTCGTTTCCCAGGGCCGCCGTGACACTTTGCACAGACCAGGGACAGTGTTCCCGGTCCTGGCGGCCACGTCTGAGGTCCGGGAGTCGGCGGGGACGAGTGCACCTGCCTTGCTGGGGCCCACAGCAGGGCTAGAGGAAACAGGGGTATGCAGGTTTTGCTGTATTTCCTCTAAAACTGAAAAGTGATGTCGCGCACACACACCCCTAGACCTTCTCTCTGGGGAGCACGGGAAGGGCGGACAGGAAGGTCACAGTCACCTTGCCCTTTCCTGCACCTCCCCCTGCCCCCTGCAGGCCCAGCCCCGTGTCCAGGCCCCACGGAGAGGCCCGTGGAGGCACTGGGCCTCCGCGAGCGGGAAAGCATCACATGAAGACTGGGTTGCAGCTTCTCGGTGGCTGAGGAGTGAGGTCTATGGAAAAGCTATGAAGCAGGTAAATATGCTTTTTCTCAGACGGGTCCAGGCTCGCCCACAGGGGTCAGGATGATAGAGACCCACTGGCCTGATCTCTGTCGCCGAGACCGGCCATCGCAGGTGTTCTGGGATCTGCAGGCCCGCAGGCATCAAAGAGCAGGGACACTCTGCAGAGAGGTTTTGCCAGCAACGCGGAGCCACACAGAATGTGGGCTGAGAATGCCTTCCGATGGGTCCACCCCCTCGACCCTGCGCCCGCCACAGCGCGATCACCTCTCCCCCTGCTCTGTCTCTGTCTCTCCCCCTTCCCTGGTTAGGCCCTCACTCCCGTAGGAAGCTAGTCTTACCACCCGCCACACTGTACGTCCCTTTCTGAATCTGTCTTTTCATCTATTAAATGCTGGCAATAAAAACCTATCTGATAGAACTTCAGAGAATATAAATGATAAAATGGAAGAAAAGCAGTTAGCACCACGTTGGAGAGCAGTAAGTACTCAGTAAAAGTGTCTGGTACTTTAGAAGGGCATGAGTTAATGTCAGATCTGAAGAAACTTCCCCAGGGTGGGAGCGGCTATTTAAAAACAAGTATATTTTTCTTCTTTTCAAATTCTAGTTTCACAGTGCCTTTCAAGTGAAAAACGAGCAGAAAGGCTAACCTTTTTGTGTCCTTGGTATCTGGTTACAGACCAGGGGTGGGGAAAGGCCAAGAGAAACCCAGTCTTCTCTGAGGACGGTTCTGGACATGCGCCCTGACCATCAACAGCTGACATTCCCCCAGACCTTTAACAAAGGGGATCAGGTTCCCACCCTGTCCCCAGGCCCAGAACGTGGGCACACAGAGCGGGCATTCATCCCACAGCCCTGTGGGGTGCACAGCTCAGGACGTGTGGGCCTGGCACTGGGCTGACATCAGCGTCCGCCTGGAAACGCAGGATACACCTGCTTCGAGGTAGTGCATGCATCGACCTTTTATCTAAGCCCCAGCCCTGCAAGTGTGGGAACAGGAGGCTGGCATCAAATCACCCAAGTTTGCGTTAGCGGGTGGGGCCTGCCGGAGGTAGGCCTCGGGAAGGTCAGGGCTGAGCATCTGGGGACAGGCTGACTCCCTGCCTCTCCTGGGGGAGTCAGCACGTCAGAAAGGAGGCTGGCCAGATTGAACTCTGGAGGGGCCACTCTAGTCGTCGAACTGCTCTTCAGCCAAGACAGTCTGATTCTAAAGCAGGGAAGGCGCAAAGGGGTAACACACACACTGTTCTGCCAAAAACCTACGAAGGCAGTGGGATCAACACTTAAACCCCTTCAGGGGACCGCCAGGCACAGGAATGGTCCACAGCATCGTTCTGGAAAGGTCCAGGGACGCAGCGCCTGCCATCCGCCAGTGGCCCCACTGCTGGCAAGGCAGCGGTTAATGAGAGTCTGCTGAGAACAAAGGAGTTAATTCTATAGACTCTGACTCTCAAACTGGGATATCAGCAGGAAGCCCCAAACAAAACAGATTTTAATTCTCTTTAATGTTACGCGCACAGGGGCCATGTTATGCCCTTTTGTGTTCTCTCTAACATTTCCAAAGCTGCTGATGAAAAACATCTAAAGCTGAGTCACCCCACACCAGCCACAAGTTCGGGTTCATTTCAGTCCAGGATTTCACTGGCTGTAGGGCCTGGATTGGTGTCCTGGTGCTGCCTAACAAAGGACGCAGCCTGGGTGGCTTAGAACAACAGAGACCCATCCCCTTCCAGTTCTGAAGGCCAAAGGTCTGGGTGTGGGCAGGGCCGCGCTCTCTGGGAGGGGCCGAGGGGAGGGTCTGCTCCCAGCCCCTACCCTCCCATCGCCGGCCTCCTCCTCCCAGCTGCCCCACCCCTGAGCCTGCCCGGGTCACCCCCGGGACGCTCACATGGTATTTCCCCTTCTTGTAAGGACTCAGTCACATTGGACGAGGGTCCCGTCTAATGGCCGCATCTGAACTTGGTTATGTCCACAAAGACCCCACGAATGAGGTCTCTTCCCAGGTACAGGGCTCAGAACTTGCGGGGGAACACAGTTCTACCCCTAGCAATTACAAACTTAAAGTTTGAGGTATTTCTAAGAATAGACGTGCCCTGTGCCTCTTCCTCGGAGGACCGGCATCTACTTGAACTTGTCTGTTCTCTTTTATCTCACACCCGGTTAATTTAAGTCCCTGGAGGGCACAGAGCAAGCCTTTCGCAAATAACAATGGATCACCTTCTGCTTCCCACTGAAACCACCCCAGGCCCTAGTCTGGTACGTGGTTCCTTGGCTTGTTACTGAGACCACTTTCTGGAGGGCCAGCCCAGTGCCCCAAGTCCCACGTTCAGAGTCTTTCTCTGGCTTGTTCTTTCCTGGAGGAAACTCTTAGCGCCGTCAGTGTGAGCACCCGTGGCTCCGGGTTGAGCTGTCCCCCAGGAGTGCTGGGGGGGGTGAGGGCCAGGGGGCTGCATGGGGACGGACAGCTGGATGGGTGGGGGCCGTGGGTTGGAGGAACAAAGAGTGTAAGGACTAGTCGTCGGCTCTGCGGGGGTAGGAAGATCCCACCACTGACCACCCCTGTGTCAGATCCCCCCACAAAAGGGCTGGCACCAGCCACCCCGCAGGCTGAGAATTAACGGGAGGCAGGAAGCCCGGCTGCTCTTGGCCCAGTGCCAAGCAGGAGGAGAAGTCAATAAATATTCATGTTTCCTATGATTGACACAGCCTTCATTTGCATGTTACTCGTTAGAAATGCTGGCAAAAAACTGCTCACAATGTAAAAAAAAAAAAAAGAAAGGAAAGGAAAGATTGCTTTAGTTGAAAATAAAGGGGTTTGTCTCAGTGGGAGATGAAATATTCACATTAATTTCCAGGATTTTCCTGTGATCCTGTTGGAGTCTCAGATGCTTGAGGCAGCACGATGCACACATTGCCATTTCAAACAAAGTCAATGTCAAAAATGACACTCTGCAATTTTTTTCTTCTGGAAAGCAAGAGATACAAGAGGAATTAATTCACAAAGACATTGAATGCTTAAAAAAAATGCAAGCAGTCAATAGATGAAGACTAGAGAATTAAAGACTCATTTTCTCAGGTTGATATGAAACAAGCAGGAGAACCCACAGACTGAACACAGCAGGAGTGACTGTGTCTCCCTGAGCGAGAGGAGTGAACAGCCAGGTAAGTAATCTCATGGAAAAACTATAAAAAAGACACCCCCCCGAGATTGCTGAATATATTCTTCTATTCAAAATAGTGATACAGAAATCGCCAATCAGATAAAGCTAAGAAAATACCCATTTTTCGCAGATGGACGTGTATGTAGGGCAGCATACATGCAGACGACCTTCCTGTGGGGCTGTGCTCTGCAGAGGTCCCACCTGGAGGGTGACCACCCTGAGGCCGGGTGCCCATCAAACCCCCTCCTTCAGGATCTCTGCTGGAGTGCAATGATCTGTGCGTGTAATTGTACCTCTCCCTAATTTATGAACTGGGAGTGACTGCTCCCAGGTTTCTACTGAAGAGGTGAACGTTTGGACATTGCCCAGAATATGCTAGGATGACAGAGACAAGCACAAAGCAGGAAGAGAGGTCATTACAGATCCAAACGCTGATGACGCAGAACCTCGGCTTAAAGCAAGTAAGTAGCACCATCCACGCGGTCTCCACATGGTAAAGTCTAGTGGGACCCAAGAAGAAGCAAGTTGTATTGTTTAGGAATTTTCATCATGTAGGAAAGAACTTAAAAAAAAAAAACAAAACTCTGTAAGATTATTTTTTCAATAAAGTGTATGTGTTTAGAATTTGAAGGGTTTTGTGGTTTTTAAATGAAGTAAGTTTTAAAGGTTATTTGTAGATTTAAAACTTTGTTTGCATTTAGCATTGACTGTGATTTTATCTACTTTTGACACTGGGTTTTGACATATTTGATATAATGTATTCTCTGTTCAAAGACACGCCTTGACAGAATTTGATGAGTGAGGCATCGGTGCTTCAGATCATTTATCTGAAGGGGGGGGGGAGTGTGATTTTGTACATTTGCGTGTTTGGTTTTTGAAGAATAGTTTTCTCAAACCCTGTCACAAGTCTTGGCTTCATAAGCAAAGACGATGGGACTAGATTCTTTGAGCTGATCTTAGATTTCACTTCTGATTCCCCAGGCTCTGCCGACAGGTGGGAGCTGGCTCAGGGCCACAGTCACCGGGCCAGCATGACCTCTGGCTCCAACCGCAACTGCAATAAGATGGAGCCCACAGTTCAGCCCTCCCCTCAGCTCCCTGCAGTGGGAGCGTGTCACGCACCCATGCTTTGAAACTCGGTCTTCTGCGCATTGCTTGGGGTTTCTTTCTCCAGATCCCAGGACACTCTGTCTTGTGATGGGAGAGGGCACAAGCACAAAGAGCCCCAAGCAGCACTCACAATGCCTGTTTCTCTCTGGAATCTGATTTCAGACAAATAGTCTGAAAGCATTAATGTCTCATTCATCAACTTCTGTCAATGTGTGTCTTGGAGTGGAGAATGTATTACATGCTGTCAAAAAACCAGTATTGGAAGCAGATAAAAATCATACATGTGCTAATTGCAAAGAAGGTTTTAAATCTGCAAAGGGCCCAGCCATGGTCTTGAGAGTCCCTCCCTCCCTAAGGCTGGTGCCTTCTGGAAGCACCTTTGCCCTCCTGCAAAGTTGCCCAGGAGAGGCCCCACTGCGCAGGGGTCTGTGAGTGTCCACATCCCCAGGTGAGTCCAGAGTTGGTGTTTCTGCCACGTTTCCAGCCCCTCTGCCTAGCACAGCTTGAACTTCTGGAGTGTTTTCACATGAAATCAAAATTCTCCGTCACAAGTAAAACAACAGTCCCATGTTACATGTGATGCCAAACTGAAGTCACCAGAGTCAGAAACAGTCAAGGCCTCCCCCTGCCAACATGAGGCCATGCTCCTGCAGGGGGCTGGCAGCCTCTGGCTGGGACCATGACCTGGGTCCCTGTGGAATCCACTATAGCTGGGACAGGAGGCCAGTGATATGTGGCCCCAGGGATCTGACACTATGACCTGTGAATGGGGATGGGGTCTCAGTCCAGGGGTCGCATGCCCAGTGGCTGAGAGATTGTCCAAATGCCTGCCCAGGAAGGGGTGGTTGAATCTGAACAAGTACATCACCATCAGAGTCTCCTTAGACCCTCTCCTTCACAGTTACTCAAAGTTCTTTCACATTTTCCTTAAAAATCAAGATCTCTTAAAGCATTAATTCATAATTTAAAGGATCAGTCAGCCAACTCAGCACTTGCATCCGGAAGCATATGACCACGGATGCCAGGCACCCACCAGGTGATGGAATTTAGAGCTCCTGAGACCCAATCCCCTGATGAGTTTCTAATGGGTCATGGAGCTGGGAGCCTGGGAAGGGTGCAACATTAGACGCTCCTGCCTCTGATACCATGAAGGGAGTGTTCCATTGAAATTTCGACGATTATCCTCTCTTCCTCTAGTGTGTAATCATCTGACGCTTTCAAAGAGTGTGATTACAGGCAATCACTTCCCATTAGTTATTGTTCCGCAATGTCCCTGCAGGACAGCATTACTGGCAGCCCACTTGCACAGCTCAGCAAGCCAGTGCAAGAAAAGACTCACTGACTTTCAAGAACAAACTAACAGAAATTGGAGTAAAAGAAAAAAAATTCTCTTTCCATGTTTCCAAGCTGAACAGAACCCAGGAGTCTAAAACTAGTCATCCTTCCTGTGTGTTGAGGCAAGGGTGCCATGTGCTGCCAGCAAACCACACTGTACCCTCCCTAATGATGTCTCCCAGAAGACCTCCATGGCATGTGCAAACACACAGACCCAGGCAAACACCATACCACTACCATCACCTCCCTACTCATAGAACACACAAGTATATGCTACCACCACCACGACCACCAGTACCATCACCATCATCACCACCATCACCATCACCACCACCACCACCATCACCCTCATCACCACCATCACCATCATCACCACCATCACCATCACCATTCTCATCATCATCACCACCATCATCATCATAATCACCACCATCACCACCATCACCATCATCACCACCATCACCATCACCATCATCACCATCACCACCACCACCACCAACACCACCATACCACCATCACCATCACCATCATCACCATCACCATCACCACCATCACCACCATTACCACCATCATCACCATCACCATCATCACCATCACCACCACCATCACCATCATCACTGCCATCATCACCACCACCACCACCATCACCATCATCACCGCCATCACACCATCACCACCATCATCCCCATCACCATCATCACTACCACCATCATCACTGTCATCACCAGCATCATCATCACCATCATCACTATTGTCATCACCATCATCATCACCGTCACCACCACCACCATCACCGTCATCACCATCATCACTATGGTCATCACCATCACCACCACCATCATCCCATCATCACCATCACCACCACCATCATCCCATCATCACCATCATCCCATCATCACCATCATCCCATCATCACCATCACCACCACCATCATCCCATCATCACCATCATCCCATCATCACCATCACCACCACCACCACCATCATCACCATCATCATCATCATCATCACCATCATCATCATCACCATCGCCACCACCATCATCACCATCGTCATCATCATCATCATCACTACAACCACCATCACTATCATCACCATCGTTGTCATCACCATCACCACCACCACTACCATCACTACCGCCATCATCATCATCATCACTACCTTGGGTTGTTTTTTCATTCATTCATTCATTCAGCACTGATTAAATGTTTCCTTGCACACACTGGCCTTCTCCATTCATTCATTCAGCATTAATTAAGTGCTTCCTATATGTATTCATTGTTTTGCTAGGCCTTGGAGAGACAGAAATAAATAATCCATAATCCCTATTCTTAGGATCTCATAGACTATAAGGGACACAGAAAAATAAACTTTGCGTTACTATATAAACATCATCTCTTAATCAAGTCGGACTAAAAAGCAGGGTACATAACAGAGGTCTAAAAGAGAGCTTCAGTGTTTAGATAAGGAGTGGTACTGCCTGACTGAGGGAAACAAACCCAGCAAGCTGAGAAACATCCCTCAGCACCACCTACCCTCCAACATGGATTTCGATGCCTCCACAGAACACTCGTGGGGGGTGAGGTCTTATCACAGGGAAGGTCCTCATGTTGGGATCAGGGCTGGCCTACACGTGTTCCTCAGGAAGAGGGGTTTGTGAAGGTGCTGCTCTTCACCACGACTGGTCACCAGGTCCCACGAGGCTTACAGAATCTCCAAGAACAAACAGAATGTAGCTAATGACACATTCTCCCAGGAGTTAATGATATACTCTTAGTCTAACCATATTGTCATGCAATACCAGCCTCCCAACCACACTTGGCCTCCCTGCAGGAAAGGGAGCTCTGTGAGTTCATTCATCAGACTGTCGCAGAAGCAGATTGGAAATTGATCTGCAGATCAGTCTCTAGTGTCATGAACTTACATGCAGAGAATGTGTTAGTCAAGTGAACTTTTTCAAAAGAGCGTCTCCTTTTTGGTAGTTGGTCAATAACGCTTCACCATTCATAGAAACCATGGCATACCCTACGCTCGGCTGTCCTCTCTTTTTTTTTTTTTTTTTTTTTGGCTGTCCTCCTTCAATTGCATGGGGTCACTGCAAACCAAAAAGCATGGCAAAACTTTCACAACTGACCAAGAACAGTTTCAAAATGCTGTCATGAGCCCGAGTAATGGTCATGACACAGCAGGTGCCAGGAAGTTAGAGCTCATCTCTCTAGGTGATTAAACCAAACTCCTGAAATGTTTCCACACTAAACCCTCAGTGCTACATCACAAAACTGCCATGTTTAGGTCTCCATGATACGTGGTTGAGTGATAAAACCAGTTGTTGAACGGCATGAATTGTCTGAACCTACCTATATAGAACTGAGTGTGTATGTGTACAGAGGAAGAAACTGGAAGGAAGTCCTATAAAACGTTGATGACAGCTGTCTTGGTGGGTGGAACTGGGTGTAGGGAGGGAGAATTTTTGCTCCATGGCTGTTAAGAGTGTAAGATTTCTTTTTAAAGATTTATTTATTTATTTTAGAGAGAGAGCATGGGTGGGGGGAGGGGCAGAGGGAGAGAATCTTCAAGTGGAATCCCTGCTGAGTGCAGAGCCCAACTTGGGGCTCCATCTTACTACCCTGAGATCATAACCTGAGCCAAAATCAAGAGTCGGACACTTAGCCGATGGAGCCACCCAAGTGCCCCTAGAGTATAGGATTTGGAGTCAGAACAACCAGAGTTCAAATCCTGGTTCTGACACCACTCGATTTGCTGTTTGACAGTCGTGCTTTGAACCTTGATCTTCTCAACTGTAGATTGTAAATAACAATATCACCTTCCATGTAAACTTATGCTAGGATTAAATGAGAAGACCATTACCATGTCATAAATGCTCCATGATGATTGGTAGGAGTTCAATTTTTTCTATTTTGAAATAGATACATTCATATATCTAGAAAAAGTATTTGTTTGTTTGTTTTAATCCACATCACTTAAGGCTGAGGCTTCTTGTCCTCCTCTCTTAAAGACTGATCTAACACAGTGCTTGGGACGCTGTAGATCAGGCAGAACGACACGGTTCCCAGAGCCGAGCTCCACAGGTTTTGTTTGTGACACATCAACATCAGAACGCGGGAAGCAGACTTAGTCTCTTCCGCGCTGGGATATTCCACAGTGTCTTTCCACCCTCTATATTCACGGAGATGCTGCTCAGACCTGCCACGTGTGAGTAGCTGGGTGGGGCGGGGGCTTCAGAAGACGGCCCCAGCCCTGCAGAAAGCACCGCAGTAGCTGCACTTAACAAGGACCGTTGGCTCTATGGGATGTGGATTACCCCATAAGGAATAAAGAAGCTAAAATGCTATGTGGTGGCTCGTTTGTAATGTTTGGTGACAGGGGGTTCTTCACCCTTCAGCCTCTCCTATCAGCAAACCCACATCTCTGGTCTGGGGGTGTAGGATGCTCTCCTGCTCGTCACAAAACGTAGATGCTTCCACAGGGCTGAAAAGACTGATCAAAATCACCACGGCACCTGTCAAATCACCCAGGGAACATTTTCACCGAGAGGTCCTCCAAATTATAAAGCTGGTCTCTCACTTCAGCTCACGTGTTTGCAATAAATATTGAAAATCTCAGCACCTGTGCTGAGCTATGAGTTTTACTTCCTGGTGTGAGGTTCCCCCTAAAATAACAGGAAGCTCCCAAGTCCAGGGGCATCTGCATCCCAGCCCAACTCGGGAACTCTGAGCCGGAGACTTCCCTTGGCACAGGATGGCCCCCTCCCCGCCTGTCTTAGGAAACCCAGGGAGAGTTTGTTGGGATTCACCTCCCCTTATCACACCTTGTCTTTACTAGTGAGCTCCCAGTACAAGGCTCTTATTAGGAATCAAAAAATAACATGCTTCAAACTTAGCCTGCTTTGATAAGCCTGGTAACCAATTTAGGTCCCTCTTAAGCAACTTTAGCCAGAAAATAAGAATCAGACTTTCCTTGCAGCGTGGACAGCTTTCTGCAAGGGCCAGCCTCCAGCTACTGTTTTGTATTATATGTGTGCACACATATGCGTATTTGTATCATAGGTGTGTATTGAATACATAGCATGTGTTTATGTTAAAATATCATATGTATATATTATTTTAAAATATATAATAGAGGGTCACCCGGGTGGCTCAGTCATTAAGCGTCTGCCTTCGGCTCAGGTCATGATCCCAGGGTCCTGGGATCGAGTCTCGCATCGGGCTCCCTGCTCCGCGGGAAGCCTGCTTCTCCCTCTCCCACTCCCCCTGCTTGTGTTCCCTCTCGCGCTGTGTCTCTCTCTGTCACATAAATAAATAAAATCTTTAAAATATATACATACATATATAATAGATACCTAATATAATTTATATTGTATACATTTACTTTGTATATGTTAGATACGCACATTTTAAAATCCATGTTGGAATCCCGAAGGCCTTGGAGCTATTTGCTCTCCAGACCTCAGGGGCCGGGAGGTGTGCATGCTGGGTCTCTCCTGCACTAGTGGACTGGGTCACTTTGGTAGACTCATAACTCTCATAACGGCTCTTGACGTCTGTTACAAAGGAAGAGGCCCTTCCCAGAGAGTGAGTAGGTATGTGCACCGTTACAGAAATGGAACTGGGGAGGGAGATTCTCCCTTCTCTGCTAAGGCCCGGCTCATGAGCAGGGGGCAGTCAGGACAGAGGGTCAAACACGAGAAAGCCTTCGGTCTCTAGAGGGGAGACAGGAAAGGGGGTTGGGGGTGGACATGTCCAGGGGCTGGGGTGGGGTCCGAGGGCCTGCTGGGCTTGAGGCCAAGGCGTCTCAGCCGCCCTGCTGCCCAGCCACCCCTCCTCCTCCAGGCCAGGGCATCCCACTCTGGTGCCGGATGTGTTGGGCCCGCCCAGGCTGTCCCCGGGGGTCAGGTCCCTGCTGGCAGCACTCCTGCCACCACCCCAGGGAGCAGGGCCCGCGGCTCGGGCCCACCTCGGCCAGCCCTCTTTTCCTGCCTCTTTCTCAGACCCCAAAACAGGGTCCTTAGCGTCACCTGCGCTGGGACTGGGCACCAACATGGCTTACAAACCTCACACTTCAAGTTATTTATAGCTTTTCATCACAGCCCTAAATAACACAGAAAATTATCACACATCACAGTTATTTGGAGCCACGAAAATGTTCTCTCAGCACTTCTTCCTTGCAGCCAGGCCTTCAGACTCGGCAGCCCATGTCCTGTGTGGGGTGTCCCTGGGGGAGGGCCCTGGCTTCCTCAGGGGTCTGTTCCCTCTTGTCCCCGGGGGGGACCCCAGCATCCCTCGGGCCCCTCTCCTGAGGCGGCCTCACGGGTCCCCGAACAGAGAAAATCCCACCTGCTCAAATCAGAATTACCCCTGGTCTTGTAGTAGGATTCTATTTCTGCCCAGGTAAACTGTGGGAGAAATTCTTTCTCCGATTATAAAGATACCCCATGCTAACTGTGCCTAAAGCACGAGCGCTGTTCATGTGTTGACAATTTTTTTATTTGAATTGTTTTTCTTTAAGGAATATTAGTATGTGGTTCAAAATTTAGAGGTACAAAGGGGTCCCAGGGCAAAGTCTCCCTCCCACTGCTACCCCCAGCCACCCACTTCCCTTCCCTGGGCGAAACCAGTGGAACCAGCTTCTTCTGTAGCTTTCAAGAGATATTTTGGCATAAACAGATATACTCACATAACTTAAGGCACTGGGAACTGCCCACAGCCTCGTGGTCTGAGGAGGATGACATTCACGTGGTGTGATCACCACGGGGCTTCCCCGCCCCTAGCGCGGCAACAGGTGGACAGGCCACTCCGCTCTGACTCCTCTCTGCGTCTCTGTCGAGTCTGCAGCCCGGGGCCAGGCAGCAGCCCAGGCCCGGTCCAACCCAGCGCTCACCCAAGTCTCTGTTGACTTCGCTCAAGTACAAGAGTGCATGAAGTTTCATTTTCCCACTCGTTTTGAGATGCCCTGTTGAACATTACTAACAAGTCTGTTCGACCTACAGAACTCCCCCCATGTTTACTAGATACCACCATGTTTTCTTTTCTGTCCTTTTTTCTGCTCCAGTTCAAGCTTCCTGGGGCTCGTTCCAACGTGTGCAGGTCCATACAAACCTCTAAAGGCAGCATCATTTAGCTCCAAGCAGCTAAAACCAAAAGGGAATTTAAACTCTACCCGAAAGAATGCTAATGGACACATACCCTATGGGGAAAAGATACATGTGCGCCAATGTACACGAACCAGTCACATCTGTAAGCAGAAAAGAGATGAGTCTCAGAAGCGTAGTGGTGAGCCAAAGAAGCACGCGCCCAGAGTGCACACGGCTGTCTCCTTTCACAGACGGGACCCGATGGGGCGGGATGCACAGCATATGTACGACACGCTGAAGAAATAACTATCCCGAGGACGAGGTCAGTGTTTCCCCACAGGAGGGGCTGGGGTGCCGGTCGCCCCCACCACCAGGGCCAGCAACCTGCGGTTTGTTGAGCTGGGTGATAACAACACAGCTGTTCACCTATTTTTTAATTTTCTTACTATGTTCAGTTAGCCAGCAGATAGTACAATAGTAGTTTTTGATGTAGGGCACAACGATTCATTGTTTGCGTGTAACACCCAGTGCTCATCACATCACGTGCCCTCCTTAATGCCCATCACCCAGATACTCCATCCCCCCACCCCCCTCCCTTCTGTGACCCTCAGTTTGTTTCCCAGAGTCCAGGGTCTCTCATGGTTCATCTCCCGCTCTGATTTCTTCCCAGTTTTCCCTCCCTTCCCCTATGGTCCTCTGTGCTCTTCCTTATGTTCCACATATTTTAAAAGAAATATATCACCACGGATGGAACATCCGGCACCAGAGAGAGAACCCATATAATCCAAGAGAAAATTTGGCAAAGGGGCAAGACAGACAATTACAAGAATTTGTTAAAATTGTTATCAAGTTTTGCAGCATTTCACTTTCTAGGTGTTTAAATCACCGTTCGGTTTTTTGTTATCACAAAAAATTTCAATATTGAGCTACACTCTCTTCGGGGCTGTTTGATCAATAAATCTCAATGCTGTATCACTGCCACTGCCTCAGAATCTCACACGTGTAACTGCCCCTTAAACCAACTAAGGGTGTTCCAGAATTCCACTGAGTGAGTAGTAAAAATCATCCACACGGGTATTTAAATCATCCCCCTGGACTTGAAGTCGAACATTTCTTTGGGTCATAAAATGTCCACAACCTTGTTGAGGTGCAGGGGGAAGACGCTGTCAGGGTGCCTACACCACCGGGCCACCGGCCCGGGTCACGGGGGTCCCCCGGGCCCACGACATGCCCATCCCCAAGCCCCTGCAGCGACTGCCAGGAATTTCTGGTCCACACTCCAAAGTTTACGCATCCTCGTAAAACCAACACTGGTCGTTCCTAAACAAGAGCTGTGGAAACGTTTAGAGGAAAAATGCTCATGTCGATGGAGTGTGTTACCAGGAGCACAACCACTTCTCCATGACCACTTCTGCGAGTTGTGATCACATCACAGTGAGGGTGGGGGAAACGGTCACTTTCTTCAGGGTGACGGGGGGAACGGAGGGCCACCCCACAGCAGGATGTGGTTTCACCAGCATTGGAACAGGGTAACCCATCATCGCTCTTCACTGGCCCAAACTGGGACTAGCCAAGGACACGGAGCTGACAGCTTCCACCACCCGGCCGTTCTGCACACACAACTTGCCGCAGGGTCACTGTCTTACTGGGGCTACGCAGACTTATCCTTTGGCTTATTTTTCATTTAGCTATGGACTTCGTGTGGGAGAAGTGCCACTGTAGATGATGACCTCCGTGAAGGTCGCTTGTCTCCAGGGCAAGGACACAGATGCCACAGCCACCAGCACTCTGAGCAGGGTCCCATCCGCACCGAGTATCCCCATCCCTCTCCTGTGACTGCAGAGTTCGGCTGGTTCTTGTGTCGGAGGGAGGAAGTATTAGGGCACAGGGACTCGGTTGCTTTGGAGACACGTTGGTAAATTTTGAATAACTTATTTGGACGAGAAGCTGTGCCTTGGGTGTTCGTCTCATGATGGAGAGCAGGGGCACATGGGCCCAAGCAAACACACGCTCGTTTAATGTCGCGACCACTCCCATTCCATTGGCCAGAACAAGTCCCATGACCAAACCCAAAGTCGGTAGGGGGGCTTCTGTGCTGCCCCAAGGAGGGGCGGGTGTGTGCTGAGCACCACTCCATCTATCACAGGAGGGCCGTCACAGAAGCTCTTCCCCATCATGGAAGGCTGGCCATTTCAACACAATGCAAAATGAAGTTACAAATTTTGCAGGCAGCATTATCCCACGGAATAAATGAAAATAATCATTCTTTCACACAAACATGCAAGTATGTGAAGATCATCTTCAGTCGGCAATTGAAAAGAAAAGCACAGGGGCGCCTGTGGGGCTCAGTCAGTGAAGCATCTGCCTTGGGCTCGGGTCATGATCTCAGCGTCCTGGGATCGAGCCCAGCGTCGGCTCCCTGCTCAGCGGGGAGCCCGCTTCTCCCTCTGTCTCTCCCCTCCCCACTTGACTCAGGTTCTCTCTCACCCACCCTGTTCTCTCTCCTTCTCTCTCAAATAAATAAATAATCCTTTAAAAAAAAGAAAAAGAAAAGAAAAGCACAAAGATCACGGAACAAGCATAAATTCAAAAGGAAATTTTTGGGTATCAGAGAGGCCTTGGGAAACCCATCTACACACTTGTAGAACTTACCTTCTTTGTGATCATGCTTCTAGATGTGGAAGGAGAGGTGATGCTACATCACATCCCACTGAGAGAAATTACACCAGAAAACCCCACATGACATTTGATTCTCTCCTATGAGGATTAGACGCAAATGCAGTGAAAACCTAAATTTTGCTAAATAGGTGAGAAAATAAGTGTCTTAGTCTATCTCCTGGTTTTATCATTCAAGATAATGTCCCAAACCAAAACTGTTTATACTATTTATTTTGAATTTTTAGTGCCCATGTTAAGCAAATCCACTTTAAGTGGGTAGTGAGGACCTTCTGAATGGGGGCTCAGGGTTTAGGCTCTGAGACCAGGAGATTTCGGCTGGAAGGTCAGTGTGTCTGTGACTCTTGTGAGTTTGGGCCTGTTATTTAGCCTCCCTGTGGCTGAGTTCCCTCACCCACCCTTCACTGACACTAATATTTCCAGAGCAAACATAATACCTAGCGTGCAGTAGCTCTCAGTAAGTGATAGGTATCGCTATCAAGATTTCCAGGCCACCCTATGCCTGCGTTTAAAATTCTACTTAGTCTCTTTATAATTTTATGTATTATTTTAGGTTTTCTAATTATAGTAAAGTTCATATAAGAAAATTAAGCAAATGTGCTGAACTACAACAGCCTACACATTTCAGATGATACTTCCACCTGTTCTGGAATCTATTATATGTTACATAAGAAAAGGAGGATAAAACTCAGGAGAATATAATATTTATGCAAAACATTAATATGCACTGAAGGGATATAATTAACTGTACTCAAATAGTTCCTGTGCAGCAGGGCATAAGCTCCCGTGCTCGGTGATACTTTAAGAAGCATCAGGCGCTGTAGAGACAAAAGGACGTGTTGGAACTCACACCTATACACACATTGTAAAGTGTCTCTCCCAGCCCGCTCTGCACTCCATTCACCTCCCTTGTCACCTCTGCGTGTACATAGTGGAGGAGCAGTTGTGAGTGAACAGAGGCTCTTGTAAAAATAAAACAAAATAAGAGAGGAAAAAGGAGGCAAGGAAGAAGGGAGAGAAGGAAGGGAGGAAAGGAAGAAGGAGCTCGCAGCTTCTTTTTTTTTTTTAAGATTTTATTTATTTATTTGACAGAGAGAGACAGCAAGAGAGGGAACAAAAGCAGGGGGAGTGGGAGAGGGAAGAGCAGGCTTCCCGCCGAGCAGGGAGCCCAATGTAGGGCTCGATCCCAGGACCCTGGGACCATGACCTGAGCCGAAGGCAGATGCTTAACCACTGAGCCACCCAGGTGCCCCAGGAGCTCACTGCTTCTTAAAATTTATATTGCAAAGACATTATGATACATTTGGTATTTTTCATTATTTGAAATCAAATAAATTAGTCAAAACGTGAAGGCCACTTATTACAGCAGGTGACTGTCAACTCTTCTCAGGGAGAGAAAATGTGTTTATAAGTCATGCCAGCATGTAGAGCCAGGAAGGCATTGAGACGATGTGCTGTATCTGAATTGAGAAATCAGTACGGGCAGCATACTACATAGAAAATCCCTGTGTCAAGAGAGAGGACCAATTCTGGGTGGGGGAAGCAGTCTGAACAAAACCACCAAGACATGGGGGAGCGCAGTGTGTGAGTGTGCACACACGTGTGTGTCTGTGTGTGCGCTTGCTTGTGCATGCACGTACATGTGTGTAGGTGGAGTTGCCGGAGATGGGTGTTGCCATATATAATAGTAGATGGAAAGGAGTAGGAGATGAAGTGGAAAGAGGGCAAAGGTCAAGCACAGGAACACTGCACATCATTCTAATGGATTGCAATGACACCGTCAAGGTCAGTGTTAAAATGTGGGGTGAGGACTGGCCCTCTCTGAATTGGATGAGAGCAATGCACCTCCCCTGGAAAGTGCCCATGTGCATGCTCACACAGACGCATGATGCCCAACATATAAACGTAGATATTCATATATCCACAAGTTAACAAGTTGCTGGAAGGCCGTGGGGAAAACAGCTCATCAAACCTCTCACTCCAGGAGGAGAGTGGAAGTCAACTGGGAAGGGAAAATTGGGAGAAGGCCCTTATGATGGCCAAGAAGCACCACACACACACACACACACACACACACACACACACACACACACACACAACCACCACCAGGATCCACCCTTCTTCCGCCACCACCACACACCAGGACTTGAGACCACATGAAAGAGGAAAAACAGGAAACCCCAGTTCTTATGCCGTAGCTCAGAGGAAACTCAAACCATCTTAAGGAGAATAGAAATAAAAGAAGTACCATCTACTTTGTGTCTGAACAACCCGAAGGCTTGGACAGAGCAGAGCAGAAATAATGCGAAGACTGGGAACACCAGACCCACATGCGGGAGAGAAGGAAGCACAGCACGGAAAGCCAGATTAAGACCCAGTCTGGGAAGAAGCAAGTCTCCAGGACCAGATGGAAATCCCCCACCAGGATTTCTAATTTAAGAGGATTGGTTGCCCTGACCAGGAGAGAGCCGTGAGGCAGGGCTACTGCCGGCAGCAGGAAGGGAAGGAGAGTCATCGTGACAGATGACACAGAAGACAATGGTGTTGCCATGGTGCGAGCCCGGGTAAGCAGGAATGGGCTATGGTCCTGCGGAGAGGCGGCCTGTCCATCCAGTGACTCTGAGCAAAGATGCATGTATGGAATATGACGGGATACCTGCTGGACATGGGACAAAGACCCATCATCCCTCCTCACTCTCTCCCTTTGACCTCAGACACGTCTCTGGCCACCTGCTGTTTGCTTCCTTCCTGATTCCTCTTCCTCTGCACGTCTCTTCAGTGCTAGAATCCCTAAATCTTGTTCCCACTAACCCTTCTCTTCTCATCCTGTACACTCTCCCCGAGAAATGACCTATGACCGCGCCTCCAGTTAGCCTTTAAATGAAGATGACTTTCACATTCTTATCCCTAGGGGGCGCCTGGGTGGCTCAGTCGGTTGAGCGACCGCCTTCGGCTCAGGTCATGATCCCGGAGTCCCGGGATCGAGTCCCACATCGGGCTCCCTGCTCGGCGGGGAGTCTGCTTCTCCCTCTGACCCTCTTCCCTCTCGTGCTCTCTCTCTCTCATTCTCTCTCTCTCAAATAAATAAAAATCTTAAAAAAAAAAAATTCTTATCCCTAGCCATACCTCCTCCATATGCTCAGGATCTATACATGCACCTGTTGCTCCGCATTTCCACTTGGACATCATAACTCAAATTCAATATACTCAAGGTAAAAGTAATAAACTTCACCCCCGCCGTGGTCATCTTCTGGGTTCTCCATGCTGGTAGAGACCATGGCACCACCATCAGCGCAGTTCTGCTAACCCAACCAGGCCAACTCCAGCAGCCTCATATCCAATCTGTGCTCAGCACGTGTTAGTTATGCCCAAGTGCACCTGGAATTCACCCATTTTTCTCCATCTGCGCTGCCGCCCCTCTTGTCCAAGCTCCCGATGCCCATCAGCCCTCCTCAAGGACACTGACCACCCTCCTGTCTCCACATGGCTCTGCTCCCTTCTGACCCATGCAGGGTGCTGCAACCAGAGTGACGATGGGGACTCCCTTCCTAACTTCAACCCAGATGCCCAGCCATGTTCTTAGGGTGCAATGGCCCCATAGACTAACTGGCAGAACCCACAGGGATTCTTTCAAGGTAGGAACACATTTCAAGACAATCCAATCAGAATTATTTAAACTAAATTCTGAGACTTTTAAAAAACCTCTCAAGGAAGCAGAATTTTCTTCTCCACTGGCCAAGAAAACAGAGCTTGAACCCAGATGGCCATTTTGGAACAAGCCTCCCTGCTTCCTGTCTCCATCAGGAAGGGGAGAGCCTGCCTGATAACAGAAACCGTTCCAAGAACCGAAGACCAAAGTTAGAGACACAAAGCAGGTCACAGTGTTTCAGCCTGGGTTGAGCCTCCCTGAAATGTATTTAGTGACCTGGGCCAATAATCTGAGGAACTTTGTTTTCCCAAACCAATTCAATCAGTTTTTTTGTAAAATAAAGCAAAAACATTCTGTTATAGTTAACAGGTGGGTGATCATAGATCATTACCCTCTTGGGAAAAATTCTTCAGGAGTGTCCTGTTACTCATTGTTCATAAGATAAAACCCAAAAATTTTTAGTAGGGTCTCCAATGGCCTTGATCTCACCCGTTTGCCTTTCAAGTCACATCTCAAACTGCTCTGCCCATTGCTCTCTGCACTCCAACTGCACAGAATTTACTTCAGGTCCCTTGCCACGTTCCTTCACACTGTAACATCTGTGTGCTTAACGTTTTGTCTGGGACACTGTCACTTACCCATCATCCCCCATGTGACTCATCTTTTCCTCTAGGGAGCTGGGCAAAGTTAGATTCCTACTACATGCTTTATAGAGTTGTGGTCCTTCCCTCCAAAATACCTTCCACAGCTGGTCATTAAATATTGCTTAGTGTGACTATTTCATTGTCTGCCTCCCGCACTAGATGGCAAGCTGTGTGAGTCATGAGGGATATCTGCTGCTCACTGTTGCACCCCCAACACCCACCACAGCAGCACATAGTAGGTGCTGAAAAGCGCCTGTTGGTGGATAGATGCATGGATGAATGAGTAGGTAGATGAGCAGGTGGATGAATGGATGGATGGACAGACAGGTGGATGGAAGGACAGGTGGATGGATGGATGGATGGATGGATGGATGGGTAGATTGTCAATTAACTCTGGAGGTAGGAGTCAGAGACAAAGAGAGAGGTTTCTGGCTTGAATTACTAGGCGGAGATGATATCTTTGAGCTAGAGGAGGAGAACCTGGATGTAGTGTGTGCGTGTTACTATTTAAATAATGGGAGGGAGGAACAAGTGAAATTAAGTTTGAAGATACAGCCCATGTTCCCCACAACCACCAAGGGAACTGTGTTGTGTCAGTCACAGTCAAGTAAGAAACATTCAGACAATTTCAACCAGCCCCTGCCTTTGTTCCACAAACTGTAGATACCCTCGACTCACATATCTTAATCCGTCTCCTATACCTGCCTTGTCCTGCGTGCACAGCCTGGCTCCTGTCACTGTGTCCTCCTTCCTGGACACTCACTTGGCTTCATTCAGTCCTGACCGTCATGGATGACCCTTTTCTGCGCTCGGAACAATCACTCTGTGTAATAAAGATAGTGTGGAAATCTAGTATGTTTGCCAATGCATCACTAAAAAGTGTGTTTTTGCTCAAGCCTGAAAAGGACAAATTGTAAATCTTGAGCACTCTTGAAGCTGAGTGGGATCCCACGGAACTTGAGATGGTATGTATTGCAGAGCGAAGGTGTAGTTCAAAAATAAAATACCAAGGCCTAAGTATAGTCAGTGGTGTTTACACTGTAGCCTTAATTCAGATGATTTAATTTCCCTTAGCAATATCTTTGCCACCCATTGTTTCTGATTATTTAGAAATAAGTGGTTACAAAGACAGATTATTTCAAGTATTTTATACAATAAGAAAAATGTTTATTTTATGTGAATTTTTCCATTTTAGGGATTATTTTTCCTGGTGAGATTTTCATCTTGGTTATGGTTGGGTTTTTTTTTTTTCATTTTTTTAAGATTTATTTATTTATTTTGAGAGAGAGTGTGTGTGTGTGCGTGCGCACACAAGTGGGGAGGGGCAGAGGGAGAGACAGAACCCTCCAGCAGACTCCCCACCGAGCACGGAGCCCAGCGAGGGGCTTGATCTCACAACCCTGAGATCATGACCTGAGCCGAAACCAAGAGGTGGACGCTTAACCGACTCTGCCACCCAGGCACCCTGGTTATGGTTGTTTATAAATATGAAATACAAAATATTATGTGATGCACCATTATTCTTAAATACAGTTCACACATATGTTTGTTAAACACAGACATAGAAAATAGGAGTATTTGACATAAAAAAGTGGATAAAGGAAAATGGAAAAATAATTCTTCCAAATAATTCAGTCACCTGTAATTGATTGCAATCGGCATAGTGCATCAGGGTCTCAGATACTGAACCTCCAATCTGTCTCAGTAAGTTCCCCGTAGAAGCCACACATTTGAACCGAGGGGGAAACCTTCAGTGAGTGAAAATATATATGGGAAAGTATTTTGCACTCTTACTTTTGGTCGGAGCACAGGGAATAGGAAGCGGTCGAATAAGTGCATGAACTAGCAAGCTTCTGCATTCGGCCACAGAAGGGCAGGGAAATGGGGACCATGCACAGAGGCTGTGGTGCAAGGTAGACTGAGAAGCGAGCACAGCAGTGGGCGAAGAAGAGCGACGACGGCCAGGATTGTAGGCCTGAGTGGGGCCCCGCAGGAGCCCCCACGCTCCCTTCTGGCTAAGTAACAAGACTATCCGGTGACGGTACTTCCACTGAGCACATGGCGGACTGGAGGGGAAGACCACTTTCCCAGCCTCCCTTGAAGCTCAGGGGTGTGGTGCAGAATGTAGAACAGTGGGAAACAACCACGGGGGCCTCCTTACAAGGGGGCGCATCCCCTCCCCCCTTCTTCTTTCCATCCTTCCGGCTGGAATGCTGGGTTGTTGGCCCAGCTTGAGCAGTCCCATAGAGCGAGAGATAGAAGCTACGCACTGCGACAATCTGAGCAGCGGGAGAGAAGGAGCCTGTGCCCTCAAGATCCTACAGCCAGCATGGCAGCCCTGAGCTGCTTGCCCATGACTATGTCACGTGTGTGTGTGTGTGTGTGTGTGTGTGTGTGTGTGTGAGAGAGTTGTAGCCACGCCCAGTGCTAACTAGTACATGACCTAAGCACTGGTGCACACCTGATTCCTGACCAGCTCAGCCCTCTGGGGTTTATCTGGGAAAGGGGCCCAGGACTCCATGCAGGTGAGCCCTCTCCTTGCTCCTGAGTGCTGGGATTTCCAGGATGACAGAGTGACTTGGCAAATGGGCTGAGATATATACATGCATGTGAACACAGACACGTGAACACGCAGTACACATTTGAACATAAGTGCATGTGTGTGAACACACATGCAAACACATGCACACGTGTGAACACACGAACAGATATAGATGTGTGTGTGTGAATGCACACATGTGTGAATCTACATGTGTGCATACATACATTGTTCCTTACACCAAGTCATTGTGAGCCTCAAGCACAAACGTGACAAATGTCTACTCATTCCATGGGACCAGATTTCATACCTAATAAATTCTCACTAAGAGTCAAAAGCAAGTTGTGGTAACCTGAGACTTCCCAATTATAACCAGGATGATGTGTTTACAGAGGAAGAAAAGGCAGAAGCTTAAAATAACTATGCACTCAGTGCATATTCTAAACTCATGGAACAGTCTGCTAGTCAGATGAATTTGGGTTGTGTGGAAAGAGAAATATTTAAATTCCTTTCTTATTCTGAGTGCTGTAGAATTTTCTTTAATACAGAAAGATTAAAGCAAATGCGAGAGGCGCTGGTTCTAATAAGAATATTTATGAAGCAGGAGAACAGTTTGTGCTGGTTGCCAGGGCCCCAAAGAGATCTCTCTTCTCTGTAAACTGCAAGAACACTCCTCTTTCAGTGAATTGTTGAGAGTTAAACAGGACAGAGAATGACAAGGTAAGTCTCTTTCTGATCGTCCCAAATCTGTCCCTGCATTTTGCAGGCCACCCACACGTGCATCCCTCACATCCCTAAACTAGGGGCAGAGATGCACCGAACATCCTTGATGCAGCCAGTTTACACGAGCCCCGAAAATTCTGATGTCAGTAATGTTGGAGCGGAGAGAGGTTTCATTTGTGCAAGACGAAGGTGAGAAACAATTTAAGAGTAGATCGTGTGTCAGATATAATAGTGATGCCTCTGTTGAGGAAAGTGGGCACAGGGAGGCTGCTCCCTTTGTCACATCCTGGGGGAGCTGTGCCCACAGGCTACCTGCAGATCTAGGAGCTGGGTGGGAGTCACGGAAGCATCTTGGGGCATCAGTGGGCACGCAGAAAGGAGTACTTGGTATTTACCGTTCTTTGTCATTGTGTGCTTCACACCTCTTCTGTCAGAAAGGTTTATTGTACACACACACAGACACGCACACACACAGAGACACACGCACACACTCACACAGACACGCACACACACAGAGACACACGCTCACACACAGACACGCACACACACACAGGCGCATGCACATACACGCACAAACAGGCACACAGTGCACACACACATGCACACAAAGGCACACAGGTGTGCACACACAGACACACACTCACACACACACTCGCACACACAGACACGCACACAGGCACACACACACACAGACAAACACACACTCGCACACGCAGGCGCACACACACGCAGGCACACACACTCGCACACACCCCAGCATTTATTTGAGAGCTGTTGTTAATCATTTGCCAGCTCGGCTTGGCCCACCCCCCCTGCCCTCCCTCCACTGCTCCCACACGCTCTTTTCCCTGATCTAAAAATAAATTTCCTGGCATCAGAGCAGGGAGTAATCCTATCCAAGTTTCGAGGATCTCGGGTGAAGGAGCCATTGTCTTGCCTTGGAAATCTTCCAGAGACAGAAACGTACCTGTTCACTTCTTTCAGCACCTGCCCAGGGCCCGGGGGCTGGCCGGCTGCTGGAGGCGGTGTTTTATTAAAATCTCAGAGATGAGTGTTATTTCTGCAGTGTGCGCTCGGGTGTGTGAACGCTGACTGCAGCCCCAACACGCCGTGTCCCTCATCAGCTCTTGTGTTTCCCTGCTTTTCAAAGACTTGCTCCGAAAGTGGCTTGTGGTTGCTGCTGAAGCTTGGAACATTTTGGGAGCCGCCGCCCCGCCCCGGTTTGGATCTGCTCTCAGGGCAGCTCATAAGGCACCTTCCTTCTGGATTTCCCCCCAAATCCTATTATCCAGCAGCATCATTCACTCGATTTACCCAAAACATTCCCAACACATTCTGCGTTTGTAGAAGGAAAATCCACTTTCAGAGTTAGAATGTGCCACCACAGCCGAGGGAGACATGGAATATGACTCTCCAGGACACAGCGCCCTGGCCACACAGCAGAAATGAAACAAATTCTGGAGGAAATTTCAAAAGAACTTGCAAACACTGTTGAGCCAAGTCCTCATCATCCGGAGGAGTGTATGACCTCACACGCTGACAGGTGGTTCGGGGCGGGGCCGTGCTGAAACCACACACGGTCCTAAACCTGCGGCCGCTTTATTCTTCACCAGTGCTTCCCAGTCCGGGGATGGACGGGGCCGCGGCCCCCTGAATGCAGGCCCCTGGGACTCCCGCCGGCTCTGCCCTGCGCAGGCAGGCCCAGGTCCAGCAGCTTCGCACAGCCCGGCCCTAATCTCCCAAGCTCGATGGCCTCGCCGCTGTGATGGCACCTCCCACACGGCTCCAGATGCCCCTGTGTTTCCCGAGCAAAGGGCCGACTCACCGCACCCCCTGCACAGGGCCCGGCACAGGCCGCCTGGGGCTGTGGTGCCGACGGCGGCAGGTGGGTGGTGCCAGGTGCTGGAAGGACCAGCAGGCACAGACGGGAAAAGGTGACCCTCGGCCTGGCCGTGCACTTCCTCCTTCTCTCCGCAGGCCCCCACCCCGGGAGCACCTGGCTGCCATCTGACAGGTGCAGAGGTTCGCAGCGAAGTGCGGTCTTCCCACAGGCCAGGAGCACTCACTGTGCCCTCTGACCCCGCCGCTGACTCGGCTGCGTACTGGGCCTTACGGGGGGCAGGCCCGTAGACCCGTGGGCCTGGAGTTCCGCACTGACGTCATGCAAGCCCACGTCCGCCCCCTGTGCCTGGAGTCCGTCCCCAGAACCTTTCTCCAGAGAAAATGAACGCACCTGTGGGGTGCGGCGGGTATTGGCTCACCCAACCACGGCCACAGGTGCCCACAGGTGCCATGACCTTGTGTCTTCTCTTCACCTTCATGATGGGCTGCTGCTCGAAGATGTTACCTGCAGGGGAGCCATGTTTCAGGGGCTCCGTCGTGAGAGTTCCTTGCAGGAACATCCTCTCCCTTGCTCGGCAAAGGTGTTCTGACCACAGACTGCTGGGCTCATCCAGGGTGGGTGAACGGGGCACTCACCCCTCCCAGCTTCTCTAACCTCGGAGGCAGATGGCAGAGCATCGGCCGTGTCCTCCCCGGCCCCCCGCCTCTGCGCCCCTGCTCCACGGTGGGCAAGGGGAAGCACCAAACTCGCCATTTCACTCAGTGTCTTTGCTCAGCGCGGTGGAAGGAATGGAACTTCAATGATGCCAAACACAAAAGTCATTTTGAATTCAAAAGTAGGTCACAGCGGCTCTACCCTGGCTTGTTTTCTCCATCTGCCCGTCTCACGCTTGCCGGCCCCGACCAAGCTCAGGGCAGATCTGAGGCCGTCCTCTGATGCTTCTCAATTAGCCCTTTGAGCTCTGACACACAGGGAGGGTGCATTTCTTCTGCATACAGGGTTTGACTTTTCCCCACCCTGCTTCCTTCCTTTAGTGTGTCCCAGGAGTGAGCATAAGCCCTGGGACAGTTGGCTGTGCTGGGGGACAGAGATGGGTCACTCCGACCCCCACAGCAAGAGAAAGGCTTGCACACTGTGCACCTTGAACGCACAAGCCGACCGATTGCGCCAGCTCAGCCGAGTTGACAGGAACTCTGAATAACCTTGCCCAGAAGGGGAAAGAGACTTCAAAGTACCATCCTGAATAAAATACCCAAATGAAATGCAGAACTGGGATGAAGTTTTAGAGAAATACTGTGCTAGCGGAAAATTCATAAAATGAATGCGGTGCTTCCAATTATTATCTGGTTGTTGGATGGTCTGACGGGAATTTATAATTGAATTCCGCAATGCCAACCTTGAAGTGAGGACGACAGAGCATCTGTGGTTTCCAAAGAAAATCACGTTAGAAGCAATTCATAAAATGGAGCGGGGACCTGAAAGTCAGCGTCTGGTAGCACCTACTGTGAGTCAGGAGCGCGGGAAATCCTACGGAGTCAAGAGGGGAGAACAGCCTGGCCGGAAACCGGGTGCAGCGGTCCTGGTAACACGGCCGGCGTCCTCTCCGGGACGCCGCGGGAGGGATGGCGGCGACAGTTAGCCCGTGCGTGGCCCTGTGCTGGCGCGGCGGCCCAGGACGCGTGAGGGTGCACACCGTCCTGCTCTGAGGACTCTCGATCTCAGGCCAGAACGACTTCGTGAGCCCCGATCCGAGAGCCGAGTGGGGTCTGGGAGGCACCCAGCCTTCACCCCTCCCTGCTCCTCCTTTCCCACCTGCATGGCCGGTGCCGCCTGCGGGCCGCCTTAGGGGCTGGAGGGGGGCCTGCTTCCCAACTCCCGAAGGGCCTTTTCTTTGACGGTGGCTTGAGGGCTGCAAATTCCTGCCACATTCCCGAAGGATGAGACAACACCGCTCCAAGCAGAGGCGGGAAAGGCCGAAGTAGGAACGGCTCGCTTGGCACCCGCCGGAGCCCGGGCCCTGGGGTTCGGGCGAGGCGGGCGGGAGCTGGGCCGTGGGTCCGCCAGGCGGCCCGGGGTCCTCTGCTGCGGCAACGTCCCGCTGCTTCCTCCAGCGGCCTGGTCACAGACTCAGTCCTCCCACGTCCCCTGGCCTCCACCCCGCGGGCTTCACGGGGCCCCGTCCGTGTCATGGCGTCCAGGCCACGCCTGCCGTCCACCTTTCTCGCAGCCTCCACACCGCCTCCCGGTCGCCCCTGCCATAGCCCGATTCCTAACCCGACCGGGCAGGCATGCCCTGCCCACAGCCCGCCTGTCCCGTCCTTTCTCAGCTCGAGAGCCCGGAGGCACCCGAGCTCCACTCCCGGGCACCCGCTGCCCACCGCCCCGTCCCCCGTGCCCCGAGTTGCAGTGCGTCCTGCTCACCGACCACACGGGCCTGCCGCTGCTCCCTGCACAGAATGTCCGCCCTTCGGTGGCCTGAGCTGGGAAACACAGTCAGATGCCGCCACTCCCCTGCTTGTCAGCGAGGACTTCCGACCTCCCTTGGGATGAGCCCCCCTGGCTGCCGGCTCCCCAGCCCAGAGCACAGGCCTGCCCCACGCAGCACGTCCACACCAGCTGTCCGAGGTTGAGCTCGACAGGCTTGTCGTGCCTCCTGTGGCTGTACCTACGGTTCCCTCCCGAGAGCCTCGTCCCCCAGACTCTCAGAGCCCGCTCCTTGTCGCCATGCAGGTCTCAGCTCCAGGGCTCCTCCTCGCTCTACCAGCCTGTCCCCAGCATGCTCTGCTCCTAGATCTCACCAGACGGCGAGAAAGCAGAGCTGGAGAGAGTGGAGGACCCAGGCTGGACTCAAAATACCATCCCACTGGGGCATCCGCACCCTGCAGGATCGTTCAACCTTAAAAGGGGAGGAGATTCTGCCACAGGCTGCAGCATGCGTGAACCTTGGGGACACTATTCCAAGAGCAATAAGCCAGACCCAAAAGGGGTTACGTTGCAGACTTGGTGTACAAAAGCACACACGCATGTACACACACACACACACACACACACACACACACACACTCTGGGTGGCCACAGGCTCAGCCCATTCCCGTGGCCCAGTCCAGCATGGTCCCTGCTGTCCCTGGCGTGTTGGGGTCCCCGCTCAGCGGGACCCCATTGCTTCACCCCCAGGCCGCCCCTGACCATTTGAGTGAAGCCTGCACCCAAAAGAGGACCCAGCAGGGCTCCATCTGCAGGTAACCAGCTGCCCTCCGATCAGGGTTCCTTCCTCTGCGTGTCCTAGAGCAGACTTGGGGCCAGCGTCTGGTCAGGAGCACAAACTCACGCTCCTGTTTCCATGGCATCCTGGCTCTGGCACGATTTATGATTTTTGTGTGTCGGCCACAGCGCAAGAGACACAGAGAGTGCAGACCCCATTGTCCTCGCCCGGCCCCCTTGCCCTCCGCAGACCTCCCGGTGGGTGGCGGGCAGGCTGGCGTTTGCTGCTCAAGGACTTGATTTGCAGGCAAACATCGGCTCACTGGCTGCAAAGGGCGCTTGTGGGTGTTGTTTTCGCCAAAGGAGACCTAACTGTATCTGCTTGTTTGTTTTGGAAACAACTGTTTATCGCATCCACAAAGGGTGAAATTGTTATTTTTGCCTCCGCAGATTTTGTCGGAGAGCAGTGTTCCCTGAACTGGGCACGATGTTGCTCTGAATGGTGTTCTCTCTCAGGAATTTCCCGGCCGCGCTGGCTTTGCTGCTCGTGTGGAGAACCAGACGGCGGCTGCCACAGCCTTGGGGGACAGGGTCTCTTTTGTCTTTTTCACTTGTATTTGGCCTTTCTTGCTGTTTCCAGAGATGCAGCTTTTCCCAGAAGACTGTATTCTTATGTGCGGCTTCTTGGGTGGCCCTTCCCCACCCCTCACCCCTCGTCCTCGAAAAAGCTGGAATGGGAAAAAGAAAGACACACCCGATCGGACGAGTTCCCTGCCTTTCCAGCCTGCCTGCGCGTGTGCTCAGCACTGCTGTCCCACATGGCCGCCCGCCCGGCGCTGTGGCGGCCACAGATCTGCAGGAAGGCAGGGTCCTGGCCACCAGGTTCGTGGGAACCGGGGCTGGCTGGGACCCGGGAGACCCAGGAGCAACTGCAAGTCAGGGGCACCAGTGATGCTGCTCGGAGGTCCCAGAAGATATGCTGCCCCCAGGGAAAGGCAGATGTGCAGTCTGTCGCAGAGAAGCTGACCGCCTGTCCGGGGGATGCAGGTGTCAAGTCCAATTTCCAAACACAAGCGGACAACTGTCCGACTGACCGGAAGTGCAGACACACATCCCTGCTGCCCCCCCAGGCCACAGCTCCCCCTCCCGAGCCCCCTTGCGGGGCCGGAGTGGGAGGGACAGAAGCCAGGTCACACAAGAAGTTGCTCTCCTGGCCACGTTTTTCAAAAACGACATGTTTTCCAGAAAACATTTTCACGGGAATGTGTTGTCATGACAACTGTGAAGGCCACAAGCGGACGGGCTGAGGGAGGCTGAGCGAGGGCCACACTCGGGCCGGGGACACTACAGAGGCTCCCCCTCCATCCTGTGGGACAGCTCACGGGTTGCTCCCCCAACAGCGGGGTCCTCCGGGGTCCTGGGCCCAGCGGGAAGCGGACAGCACAGAGGTCGGTCGGCTTCCTCCTGTCCGCCCCCAGTGAGCTGGGCCGCGACTCGCCTGTCCGCGGAGAGAGGGCAGGCAGGGACAGGCAGGACTCAGGACTCACCTGCACTGAGCTCAGGCCTGCGGGTTCAGTAAAGCCCGGGAGGCCAGGAGGCCCCCACCCGCCTCTGAAGGATCCAGGACCCAGATTGCTGTGAGAGCATGCTGAGCCCCCTTGCAGGTGTTGGCGGGGAGTCCAGAACCTTCTGGCCCCACAGGGTCTAACAAGCAGTCTGCGTCCCCTCAACCCAGGACATGTGCACACCAGGGACTGACCCGGGAGGGCTGCCTGGCTGGGAAGTCCCAAGCGTTCTCCCCATCTCGTCTGCCCGTGGACGTGGCCCTCTCCCGTGGACATGGCAAGAAGGAGATGCAGTGACTGCAGCCCCAGGTGCAGGAAACTGACCTCCACCCTCTCCCAAGGGATGGGGTGAAGAGCACCAGTCTTGGGTGCTTAAGGTCCACGGGTCCTGGGCCTGCCTCTGGGATGCCTGAACACCCAGACCCTCTCCACGGGGCCGTGGCCACGCATGTCTTATTCCCCAGGATGAGCAGCCAGTCCCCCTACACTGATGAACTTCTACAACACAACTAAGGGGCATAGACGAGGGGCCCTGTTCTAGAGGCCGCACTCCTTGCGGTGTCCACCCTCACACCCCAGCTTAAGGCAGACGAGCCACTGCCGTGCCCCGGCCTTGCAGCACCGTCTAACCTTGCCGCTTCAGGAACACGCTAGGCAGCATGTAGCCAGTAAGGGGCTATGGCCTTCACCCCGCTGAAACACGGCTCCCCTCTCTGGGGCCTCCAGCCCTGCGGGATGTCCTATCGCCCTGCTCACTGTCCCTGGGGCAGAGATACACGAGCACAAGTGGCCTGGAGCCATGATCTTTCACCCCAGCCCTGGCCGGGCTGCAGGCCAAAATGTGAGCCCAAGCACTGAAGAGGCCAGAAAGGGTCCTCAGGAGGCCTCGGGGGTGAGCCGTTCTCTACTTAAAAAAAAAAAAACAGAAGAAAAAAAACAAGCCTTAGCAGATCCAGTGTACTGACTCTCACTTCTGAGGCTCAAAGCACTCGGCGTCTAAACGGAAGCCTATTCAACAGCTGATATTGAACACAGACCATTTTTCTGACACGACCCTCTCTGGGGGCTAGGGTCCAATGTAACACAGAGAAGCTAATATAAAACCGGTCAGTAAGGGAATAACCCATTCTGGAAATTGACCGTGACCTTGAGACCAGGTCTGTTGGTACATTTCTCGGGGGTCCGTGACATGATGTCGTGTTCTGACACCACAGGCCTAGATCCCAAGGGTAGGGTTGCACGACAGGGAATCTTCCATCTAGCCCACCCTACAGGTAGGAGAATAAAACTAACGATGAAAATAAGTGAACCTGTCTCCAATTTTCAGGGAGAAGAAAATGAAAGAATCCCAGGCACTTCTGGGATTAATACCTGCTTTTCTAAGCACATCTCCTTCCTGCCATGTTCCAACTGGATGGGAAAAGAACTTGGGAAACAGCAAGGCAGTTCCTCCTCTTTTCAGCTGTCCCTCCGTCACTCATCCTGTGCAACACCATCCACGCACCAGGACCGTGGAAACGAGGAAGAGGACAGAGGGCTTGCTCTCCCGAGGGGGGCAGTCTGAGAGCCAGGGAGGGAGGGGTAAGCACATAGACATTTGCCGTACTAAACAAAATCGTAACGAATTCTCATTGAGCTGTAGGGTTTGCTCCCAGCTCTATCCTAAGGACTTCACTTAGAATATCTAATTTAATCCTCACAAGGTGGGAATTATTACTAGACCCCAGTGTACAGTGAGGAACAAGGCACAGCAAGACACAGTGACTGGACCTACACTGCATCTCCAGGAGTCCGAGGGGCTGAATTCAATCCCAGGTTGCCTGGATCCAGCACCCATGTTCTGCCCCTACCCCATCCTGCCTACGTAACAGGCGTTTCTCAATTTGATCATTTCCGGGTGATTTCTTGAGCTCTGGGTATATAAGGATGCATAAAAGAGCCATGGTCCCCTGTCCTCATTTTGCTTACAACTGTGATCTCAAGAGGGCCCCCAGAGATCAGGGCATGCACCCAAAAGAGGACCCAGGCCCGCTGCCTTCACCAGAATCCCCTATAACACTCCCAGGTCTTGCATCAAGCCTCCAATTGATGCCGCTCAGATTTAGAAGACTTGGGGTTTAGGAGAGGCTCCTATTACTCATAATTAGAGTTACCCATTTGGAGGCAAATGTGATTGGGGAAAAATTTGTCTTGGTGAAAGTGCAATTTCCCTGTAATTTCTCCTTTTGGTTCTTGCTATAGCCCCCAAGCCCCCATAGACTCTGTCTGGCCCCTTTTTCATAGGATAACTGTGGAAATCTTTGGAAAAAGTTCTGAATTTATTACCCACCCTTTTTCTTTCCTCTCCATGATAAGCATCAGAAATGCCCTCCCCCTGTCTTCTAAGAACTGATGTTAGGATTTTATCAGCCGGGCCAGCCCCTGAGGATGAGCTTGAGGTCAGTGATGTTCCCGTAAAATGCAGTTATGAACTTGGTCCACGGCTACTTTGGGGAGGTAGTGAACCGCAGGTCAAATATTGCGTGCATTTGCTTATGGACTTTTTCCGGAGGAGCCTTACTTAACGGGGTCCCTGGCCTTTGAGAATCACTCCTCGAAAAGGAGGTAAGGATTCCATATAATACTCCAGATGTTGCTTCATTGCTATACAAGGTTTGACCTTACACTTTCCCTAAAGAAAGCTAAGCATTAGCATTAAGCAACATTTTTAATGAGTCCAGGGCAGGCTGTGGAGTCAGATGGCCTGAGTTCAAAGCCCAGTGTGTGATTTTCAGCAGATTACTTCATCTCTCCAAGACTGAGCCTCCTCTTTCAGAAGAATTAAATAAATTATGTGTGTGTGTTCGATGTATATATATTTTTATTGCACACACACACGCACGCTTGTACGTAACACTTGCAAAAATGCATCGTTGACAGTAAACGCTCCTCAGACATTGGCTGTTGTTATTGTAGTGCAAAGTCGTTCTGAATTTTGGTCCGTTAAGCCCCCCAGATCTCACTGCTTCACTGTGTTGTTTTCTGTGCATTTTCTTTTCTGAACTCCACTACTCATGTCCGCACTGAATTTCACCTTGTTGGTATCATCGTGGTTTCAGTCTTTCACATTATGCTCAATTTTGATTTGTCGTTCAAGAATTGACTCTGCCTGTGAAAAGCATGTATTATTCATCTTTAAATATCCTGTTTCCCTGATGCTTACATGTACTTTTTCAGACTGTAGTGTTTTGGGGAAAGGATGCATCTCATGTACAACATGGGTAGTGTTTTTTCTCCTGGGAGATGCGTATTAAGTCAGTGCTAGGTTTTACATCTACTGACATCTTATCGGTGAGAAACTCAGCGAGTTATATAGCATTGAACAGGACAGTTGAAGGCTCTGTCCAACGACATCTCTCCAGAGCCTTGGTTCTCAAACTTGGCCCCACATTGGAACCACCTGGTGATTATCAGTAAAAGGGCACGGGTGCTCAGGACCCACTCGGAGGAGATTCTGACTCGTGGGGACTGATGTTCACGGATCTCCCCAGGGGGTGCTGACCAGCAGCCAGAGCTGACCCTCTACTGCAGACTGAGCCAGCACCTACCCCACCCCCGGCCCCACTCGCTTCCCCCAGCATCTATAGCCACCACAGGCACCTGCTGCCAGGATTCGCTGAGAGCTGGCTTCCCTTGTCCATCGAGGACAGAGACGTGTTGCCGGCACCGTGCTTTTCTCGTCCATAGAAAGCCCCCGGTGTGTGCTCCTGGATGGACCCATGTTGATTCAGCCCACTGAGCAGCCTTCTTGGTTTGCTCGCAGAGATCTGCGTCCCCAGGTCCCAGCCGTAGCGATGGCTGTAGGACTGCAGGCTCTGCTCGAGTTTTCACTGTATTTTGGCAGAAATGAGCAGAGGTGGCAGCGGGGGGCCCCGGGCGGGGACTCAGAGCCCGGGGGTCTCACCCTGGACCTGCAGCCAACAGAGGACCTTCAGGATGACACCTGCCCTGGGGACCTCATTTGCAAGTGGGTGGGGTTCTATTACCAACAATAGTTAAAGACCCACCAGTTCCCCATCTTTCCATTACACGAACTCGGTGCCATGGACTGATCATCCCCTTGTAGCTTTACAGTGTGCTCAAGTCCCGCTGCTCTGTGGCAACCACCAGACAAAGGAAGTGCTTCAGAATGTGGCACCGTGCCCTCGACGGAGCCCAGCGTCGTTTCCCTCAAACCGGGCAAGGCCCCGGGCAGACCCCGGGCATGCCATCCCTTCAGGGAAGCCAGTCCGGTGGGAACAAAAGGCAGGCGCCCTTGGTCCGCGCGCGCTCGCGGCTGCGTGAAGTCCGGTCCCCGTTGACCCCCGTTGACTTTTTTTGCTACAGTATTCACAGACTTTTCCTCAGAGCAAAGATTGCAGAGAAATGATCATCTGAGTCAGAAAGATTGCTTATTACAGGAGCAAGGAGCCTGGGCCTTCCTGAGAGTCGGTCAACGTGGGAGGGTGTACGTTGGAAGCCGCCATGCAAAGGCTGGCTGAGTGGCCTACAAGGTTATATTTCCTCCCACGGTCCTTAATTACCTCCCTTTTAAGAAGCAGAGAGGAGAAAGGAGGAGGGTCTTTGTGGCCGGAGGTGGTGCGCTTTCTGAGGGATACCTTCCGCGGTGGGGGGACGACTCCGCTCGAGGCTGCTAGCCACCCCCGCCCCTGCTGCATCCTACGCTGACCCACAATGCACTTCAAACACCCCAGCCGGCATTTCCAGATGCGTCTGCAGAACCTGAAGATGCCCAGGTAGATCAGCAAGGCCACCGTGGTGAGCCCTGCAAGCACCAGATCAGCTCCGGACACTGTGTCTGCTACAGAAGCAGAAAGGCCCCAGGCAGCAGCAGAGAAATCAGACTTCATGGGCCGGGGACCCCGTCTGAACGATTCGGGCAAGAGAAGCCGCGCAGTGAAGAGTCACCAGCGTTCCACGCCCTGCGGAATGAGAAGCCGCATTCCATCAGCGAGGGACAGAGTCAACACTTGCAGACACACTGTGACTTTAGCTCCTTTTCCCTACCTCCTTGCGAGCTGGCACCAATTAATAACCTTGTAAGGAATGGATGGGCTTCTCGGACCCCAGCGGTAAAGTCCTAGTGTAATGGGGGCGCCTGGGGGTGCAGTCGGTTAAGTGTCCAACACTTGGTTTCTTTCAGCTCAGGTCATGATCTCAGGGTTGTGAGATCCAGCCCCGCACTGGGCTCTGTGCTCAGCGTGAGGTCTGCTTGAGACTCTCTGTCTCTCTCTCTCTCTCTCCCCCTCTCTCTCATAAATAAATAAATCTTAAAAAAAAAAAAAAAAGTCCCTGTGTGATACAGCGGTTAGGAATGAGAATGCCGAGCTTGGCGGCCGGGCCAGGCTGCACAGGAGGGTAACTGGGCAGGTGCCTAGGGGGCCCACGGGGAGTGAGCTATCATGGGCAAGGTCGGGGTCATGGTCTCAGGCGGGAGAGGGGCCCCGCCAGCCCTGGGACCTGCCTGTTGGTTTGAGGTCACAGCCACTGAAGGCTGTGGAATGGGAATGGCAGGAGAGAGAGATGATGGTTCGTTGAGGGCGTGCTCAGGAGCACCGTAGGGGAGAGAGCCTCAGGAAGAGAGTTCTGAAGAGCTGTGATTCCAGCGTTCAGCCGTCTTCATGCTTCTGGTGGTGCAGCTCACAGAATGTGACCCTTCACACGGGATGCAGCTCTGGGTCTTGCAAACGGATAGGCAGGCCAGTCTGGGAAGAGTGTCATTGAGAGAAGCAAACTCACCTGCTCGTGCAAGAATGCAGGACCAAGTTCCCCAGCGTCTGCAGGGGAGACTAAGTCAGCAGCCCACACCGAGGACCAGGAGTTAAGCAAAGGCGTGGAAAGAGGGGGTGAGCTCCAGGGAGAAGGGCAGGGACCCCAGGGGCAGAAATGTGGGGAGTTGGGGGGAGTAACAGTTAATTTATGCCAATAACATGAAGTGGTTCTGGCGTCCTCACAGCCCCCCTGAGCACCTGCTGCGGTTCAGTCCTGCTTTAGGGGTGCCCTAGGGGGAGAAGGGAGAGGAGCAATGTCCACCTGTGATGCAGGACCAGGTTGCTAGGACCTAGAGAAGCTGGAGGTCGGATCTGGAAGCATCTGGAAGAACATAAGCCTCCTACTGCTGCCCCACCACCCCTTTAAAACACATAAATCCTCAGAAGTATTTGGAAGGGCACTAGTGACCCCACAGTACCGAAGACAGGGCTCAGGCCCAAGGACTGGTTCTCCAGGACAGAGTGAGCCCGCAGGCCTGGAGATGCAGGGATGCATCCTGTGGCCTGTGCTGTACAGACTGGCTCAGCAAGACGTCCCTCAGAGTGGCTCCATCACCCCATGTCCTCGCGGTGCAGGAAGCTTTCTCTCCAGGTGCTCCCAGGAAGCCTCGGGAGGGAGCTCCCACACCGCCGCTGAGCCGTCCCGTTCAGCCTGTGGGGGTCCCAGAGGCTGGGGAGCAGCTGCAGGGGTGCATCCACAGCTCCAGCTCAGAGAAAGCAAACTGGCTTCCTCCACGCACGGCTCTGTCAGCGCCCAGAGGGAAGACAGAACACCTGATCATTTCCCAGCGTCATGTTGTTTCTAGATGATGACGTGATCCACACCCTTAAGATGCTCTGTGATCATTCTCATTCAATGACAAATGTAGCCCAAATCTGCCAAGTGCCTCCAAAGTTGTCTGGGACAAAGAAAATTCTTAATAATTTTGTTTTATTAGATACATGGGAAATATGGACTTGATTCACATCATTCAAAAAATTGCTTCTGACTGGTACCGAATTCAGCACCCTTGGGAGTTGCTGTCTGAGGAGTTGCCCCAGGTCGGGAGGGACTCAGGGGTGCGGTCAGTGAGCTGGAGGGGGGGCCGCTCGCGGTCCATCAACCCCACATACAGAGGCCACAGCCGAGGGTCCTGTCTTCTGCTGTGGCAGCCTGGAGCCAGCAGGGATTTGCGTTGATCAGCAGCAAACTTACAATCGGGGTGTGTTCGCTCGGCCGCGTCTCAGAGAGTGAGGACAAGAGAGCCTTGTTTCTTGTTGGGCCGGGAGGTCAAGGTCCGCCACGGCGGCGTGTGGGTTTTCCCTTCTAGGACAACTCTCCCATGCAAGTTTCTTCAGCGCACCCTCCCTCTGGGCAGGGACCACGCACACGCCGTGCCTCCCACCCGCGGGAGGAGGCGCCCTGGCGCTCAGCCTGCCCGCCCGGGCTCGAGGCGCAACTCCTGTGGCTGGCCCTGCTCTCAGCCCCATCAGCGAGTGTCTCCTGCCCCAGGACGCCTCCGAGCACGGGAAACCGGGAGTGGCATGTTGTTGTGCTAAGGGGACGCCACTGGCCACTCTAGCCCGAAACAGAACGCACCGAGTACACATTGGTCACTCTGTCCTGAGAGGGCGTCCGCTCACACCAGCTGCCTGGAGGAGGAGATAAAACTTTGGCCCCCAGTCTTTGATGCAGTTTGAAGCATTCATGGTCGGCAAGAGAGAATCCATGGGAGAAGCAGGGACGGTCACCTCTCTGCAGCACATGTGGGAAAACCAGAGAGTGGCAGGGGCCCCGACCCAAGTCCCACCACCCCGGGCACCTGCTTTTCTGAGAAAAGATCTGTTCTCACAGCAGGTAAAAGACAGCCGGGGTCCTGAAGTGTGTTGAAGCAATGCGGCTGCAAACCCAAACCGTGCTCCTAAACCACGCTGTTCCTGCAACAGGACAGTCAGCAAAACTCAACGTTTATGCCTTGGAAATAAGTGAGTCTCGTTTGGGTACTCAGAATGCACCTGCCGACGTTCAGGAAGTTCTGATGGAGATTAACCCCACACCCAAAACAGTAGAAATACCTGAAAAATAGTCACTTGAATATCTTACAGGGGAGCCTGCGTGGCTCAGTTGGTTGGGCGTCTGCCTTCGGCTCCGGTCGTGATCCTGGAATCTCCGGATGGAGTCCTGTGTCAGGCTCCCTGCTCAGTGGGGAGTCTGCTTCTCCCTCTGCCCCTCTTCCCTCTCATGCTCTCTCTCACTCTTTCTCTCTCAAATAAATAAATAAAATCTTAAAAAAAAAAAAAAGAAAAAAGAAAATCTTACAAAGAAACACCAACCCTTCACCGCGCCGTGGACGGGGGAAGCTGGGGCATGGAGTGGGGGTGCGGTATTTGTTCTCACCGAGGGTGAGCGCTTCCCACAAGGGTAGCTGTGATGACCGTGAATGGTGGACCGCTTGCCTCCATCAGACCTCAAGGGGCCAGGCGGACACCGTGAGCCCACCGTGACTGGGCTCCACCAGCAGGGGGTGTCCCCAGGCCTTCTCTCCCCCCGCCCACCCTGTTCAGATCCGTGCCTGACACACAGCACGGAATCTGTCTCCAGGAGGACGGGAAGGCCGTGAGCTGGGGGTGAGTGCCTGGGCTCCCGGACCATCACCGTCCCGCCGACCGTCTGCGGGTCCATCCCTCATGGCCTGCATGCCACTGCGCTCATGCCACGGCTCTGACAAACTGTCTCTTTTGTTTCTGGACCTCGCTTCACGCTGTGTGCCCCCCTCTCGTGCCAGGCTACACCCGGCAACTTGCTATAATTCTCTGGCTTCGTGTATTCCTGAAGGTCACACATCCCTGGCGCTCCTGATCCTTATGCCTAGATTCTGTCCCGTGTCCCTGCCCGACCAGTCTTTCTTTCCTTCCTCTTCAACAGGATGAGGTGGGAAAGAAGGGGTCATGGGCTTCATGGGTGTGCCAGGAGCCCCAGGAAACACCTTTCCCTGGAAGTCTATTCAGCAGTAGAAGGAACCCACTCCCCTCTGACTTCCAGAGAGAGGCTCCAGCAAACACCACCCAGTACTTCGTTCTGGTCTCTGCGGAAGAATCTGCCTTCTTGAGGGCAGAACCACATCTTACAGGAGACGGCCAGTGCTGGGTTTAGTACGTAATGTGTATTGTTTCGGTTGACCAGCCCCCAACACCCACCCCTTGCCCCAGAGTCGGGCACTCAGGAAGCCAGCGGGGCCTCCCCGCCTCGGTCCACACCTGGGACCTGGAGGACAGCAGCTTGCACCCCTTCCCTGCAGCGGTCCCTTGTGACCTTGACAGCAGGACAATCAGACAGGATGCAGAGAAGGGAAGCCCTCTCCACACAGCTTCACCTCACTTACTTCCGAGAGCAGGAAAGATTTCAGTCACTGATCTGGGAAATAACTTATGGAGTCGTGTGTGTGCGCCCACGTGAGTGTGCGTGCATTCGAGTGTGTACATGTGAGTGTGTTTGTGTGGAAATATGTGAGTTTCGTGTGTGCATGTATGTATCCACGCGTGTGCACATGGGTGTGTGCGTCAAGAGTGTGCACTCATGGCTGTATGTGCAAGTGTGTGTGTGTGCACATACATGTGGGGGTCAGAGGGCACACGTGAGGTCTGCCATGGCTGTATGTGCAATCGTATGTGCACATACGTGTGGGGGTCAGAGGGCACATGTGAGCTCTGGCGGTGCAGCTGCCCGGTTCCCCAGGATGAGAGTGGACAGTGGCCACCGGTCTCCATTTTAACCATTGGGCTCACTGACCGCCAGTGGAAGAGAAATTAAAGCTACACCCATGTCCTGCCTTGTCGTTCGCATTTTGCTCCGGTTTGCTGGACTTTTATCGAGATCACTGCTTTCTTTAATGGAGTGAGATCTGGGTCTCGTGATCACGTGTGAATCACGTCCTCAGTGAGCAGGATGAATGCCGGCGGGTCGCAGGACCAACGCGGCCCACAGGCTTCTGGTGGGGAGGCCACCTTGAATGCCGCCAGCACAGCCGGGGACCCCACTGGGAGCAGGGAGAGGCGGACTTTGCAGGTGGCCTCCCCGGAGAAAGCTCAGTTTCCAGGAGGAGAGAGGGGAGCCGGGAGACAGCAGCTGATGCTGCTTTGCACTCAAAGAATCAGGAAGACGTTCAGAAAATCAAATCAGCAGTCTGGAGAGCCAGTCCAGAATGAAACAGAGGGTCATGTGTGCTGACGCATCCTGGAGACGCCGCCGCCCCTGAATTTCCACTCCCAGCTGTGCACCACCGCTGGGCAGATGCACATGTGCAGAGACCCCGGGGAGCCCTATGTTCAGGACACGGGACCTTCCAGAAGGAAGAGCCAGAGGAAGCACCAGTCTGCCGCGTGGGGAGCCCCAACCCCCATGAGTGTGTCCACGTAGAGACCGTGTCTGCACATCTGAGTGGGAGAGTCTGTGTAGCTCGAGGGCACAACCACACCTCATGCTCATGTTGGTAGGGGGACGCTGGTCCCTCGCTCAGTGATGCCGGCGAACCAGAGTCTTTGCTGTCAGAGGAGGATGGGTCTCCTCTCCCGGCTTCCACAGCCCCTGGGTGGAAAGATTGGTCCCACGTCTAGAGTCTGGCTGCCGTGAAACACTCCTCTCCTACAGAGGAGCGGGACTGTGCCCGGCCAGAGCTCCACGCCACCCCCGGACCTTCTGTGAGGGACACCTAGTGCCCTCTCCCCGGCACCATGCACAGTGGTGGCTGAGCTTGGAAACGCACATCCACTGCACGTGATCAAGTGTGGATGCTCGGGCCACGCCACCGTTGTTGGGACAGAACCCTCCAAAAAGCAAAGTGGCTTTGGGTCAGGAGTTGCTGTGATCAGGAAGCACTGAGGCTCCAGGTGAGTGGGCAGCGGGCGTCCCGACATGTCACTCAGGACCGTTGGGCTCTGGGAGGATGAGGAGCGAGTCAGGTCCATCCGCACCTCCTCTCTCCAACATCCCTGCCCCTTGTAAGACACTGTGAGGCGCTGGTCACGAGGCCGCCTAAAGGAAGGACGGAAGGCAAATGGGATTTATAAAAGAAAAGTTAGACTGTTTGTCACCTTCCTGTTGGGCACGAGGGTCTAGCGGACGTGTCCCTGGTCAGTTAATGGGCACTGCGCGGCCGCTACAGGCTACTTACTGGCCCACATCTAACCATCTTAACATTGGGTTGAGTTTCCTCAAAAGCTTCCTTTTCCCTTCATTCGGGCTCTGATCCTGAGACCTTCTCCTAATCGGAAATCAGAAATCAGAGTTACGGAGAAATCTCCTGTTCTGGAAGAACATTACCTCATTGGCCCCAGCAGCTCCAGGAGGGTGGCTCCAGCCCTAGGAAACCCCCCGGTAGGCAGCAAAGGTGGGTCCATCCTCACAGGGCGCTGTCTGCATCTCCATAGCAATGGGGTTGGCATGGGCAAGTGCACACGGGAGGACAGCAGCCATTGCCGTAGACTCGCGGGTGTGCATGAAGATCTTACAGGTAAGGAGGCCAGGCCTCTGCATCCTGCTTCCGCCAGGCTCCAGGGAGATGGGGCTGTGGCCAGGCCTCGGCTGACCCGACACTCCACAGCGAGGCAGGACAGCAAGTCCGAAAACCCCGTGGGCTCAGGCCAACAGCCCGGGAGCAAGGGGCCGCTGCTCCCGCAATGTCTAAGCATGGAGTGTCCCGTCAATCGTGAAAGGCAGGTGGTGCTGCCCTCTGAGTCTCTGGGCGATGTGCGTAGAAATTAAGTCGGTTTCCCTGGCCTCACTCCCCTGGAAGATGCGCAAGACTGAAGAGGCCCCGAGGGTGGGGGCAGAGCCCTCTTGCCCCACAGCACTCAACCGCATGCACTCCCGTGCTGCCCCAGCTCCTGACCCCACAGGCCAGAAAACAGGAAAAGTCATTATCAGGCACCAGGAGCATTTTCCCTGTTAGTGGGATCACTTCGCACAAGCATCTCAAGGGTGTAGCTACAGGCTGTTTGGGATTATCTACGGACATCATTGCTGCTTCACCAGATGGGGACGTTTTTGCAAACCTGACTTTCACTGACCACTAAGCCACCCACCAGATGTCCCAGTCAACGGGGAATAAGAGGCCTCACGTGGAAAATCGCTTGCTGTGCCTTTTGAAGATATTTTGTGCAGCCGAGAGGAGGCAGAGGTGGGCGCCTCTTGGAGTGCTGCTTCCTGGCCCCCACTCCGACCTTTCTTGATGTGTCTTGTGAGGTGGCGAATGGTTCATCTGCTGTGAGTCAGCCTTGCTTCCCAGCCTCTGTGCGTGTGTCTCACCCCAGCGCACGCTCTGGGGCCTTCCCACTGTGCACGGCGGTCTGCACCATCCAGGAAGACAGTTCACGGCCCAAACTAGGCTCTCTGCCGTTTACAGGGTCATGATGTGCTCTTGAGACAGCCATGGGCGCCAAGCCGGGCGTCGTCCGGGTGACGTGTCAGATGGGAGCAGCTCTGTTTTCTTACACTGAGCTTACTGCCAGTTTCTCTAAAGGCCAAAGGTCAAGTTTAAAATATCATGCTGTACGCTTGGTCTGAGATCACCTTCACAAAATTAATTCATATTCTTGTCCTTATAAAGACACGAAGGCTCAGTTATTCTAGATAAATATTCTAAATACAAGTCTCAGATACAGAGAGAGGACTTCATTCCTATCTATCAGCTGTCTCCCCACGTCTGAGCTTGCGTGTTTGCTCTCAAAGCTGTGATATCTTTGGAAGAGCCTTCCAACATCAGGCCAGAAAACTGTCTATCTTCAGTCAATAAAACCTTTCCTGAAGCATTAGGGCCCTAGTCCTTGGAGGCAGTGAGAAACAGCAACCACAAGTCCACTCGCAGAAACCGACACGAGCGACCCCCGGGGCAGAGCCACTAAATACAAACTCCCCGCAGAAAGAACCGTGAGCCGTGGGGGCTCGAGGAACCCAGACTTCCAGCACAGAGGGAGACGTCAACCCGGGAGGGCCCCTGATGGAGGCCTGAGGGGATCCCACAGAGAGCCCTTGGAGGACGACCACACGGACCAGCTCCCCGCCGCCAGGAACCCCCACAGAGAGCTGACAGAAAGCACAGCTTACAAATTAGGAATATGAAGTCTTCAGGCCGCGATTTAAGGGGACAATTCAAGTACAGTCCAGGTAGATAGAAGCAGGAAAGGAGACCCAACCGTGACAGCCTTGGTGGGAAAACAGGCTGGAATAGAAGCTCCCCTTTCGAAGGGAATGAAGGGAACAGACAATCCAGCCAGGATCCTATAAAATGTCCTGGGGAGGAAGCAGAGATAGGGAAGGAAGCGGCCTGGGGAGGGATTAGGGGGAGGGGAGGGAGGGGCCTGGGGAGGGAGCAGGGGGAAGGAAGGAGAGAGACGGGGGAACAAACTGGTACTAACAAACCAGGAGAGATCCGGGGGAATACAACTCAGTCCAGGAAAGAGGAGGTATTCTTAAATGAAACTGACATCTGGGCAGAAGGAAACAGAAAGAAAGGAAAAAACCTAACTGGCTTCAGATTTGTCCCGAAGACACCCAAAGGGGAAGAAACGACCGGCACACAGAAACAAGGGGAAGACCACGTGAGCCACTCAGCATCCTTGACACGTGGGCAGCAGAGTGACGCCTTAAGACAGCGAACCCTAGGGATGAGAGTGCTCAGGACGCCGTCCTTAAACATCTGCATGACGTCCGTGTGGCCCCGTGAAGCCTAAACGAAAACCCAGAACTCACATCTCTCCTCTGCTCCCCTCGTCTCCCTGCTCTTCAATTTTCCTTAAAGATAATTATTCACTACCTGTCTTTTTTTCCTTTTTCTTTCTCGACACAGGGACCAGTGCCAAGAAGGCGATCGGGGCTGACGAGAAGGTTCCAGACTCATCAGGTCTTTCTGAAAGACCAGACGACATAAAAGGAGTTCCGTTGTAGGAGAAGTGACAGAGACGGCTGCCGAAACCGCACCTCCTTCTGCCCCAGGAGCAGGGCCGTAGGGGAACCACATGGCCAGACTTGCACCCCCACACCTTGCCGCTCCGGGAGCGCACGAGCCCCGTGACCCAGTTCTCACAGTGACGCAGGACGTGGTGGGTCCCGAGAGGAAAGCTCTGCCCTGGGCCTGCGGTGGGGTCCTCCCCACTGGAGGTCACGTGTTGAAGGAGGCAGCTCCCTCCCCCTTCCCCCCCGCCCCCAACTTCGCTTGACGACTTGATGGAGCAGAGTTACTGCAGTTCTGGAAGGTTCACCCGCGACTGCTAACTGAGGTATGCACACGCTTGTTGCTGTCGCTCCTGAAGCCCTGGTAGTAGTGTTGGATACTTCGGAGACAGCAACTTAGCCTTTACCCTGCACAGATGGAAAAGTCAATGCCATGAACTACCCTGTAATCCCAGGGAAATGCAGCCAGGAGCTTAACAGGTCCCTGGGTGGGAGAGGAGCCCTCAAGGTCACCCCAAGCCAACCATGTTTCTCCATCCCCACCCACACTCACATTCTTCCCTAAGAAAACCTCCTCCAGCCAACTCGGCAGACCTTGCCCCCACCCAGAAGAGTTGGCTCCCGAGTCGGAAGCACCCGCAGCAAAACCCCAGCACCAAAGACAATGTCTACAGAGTCGAGAAAAGGAGAATATAGGGAAGGAAACCAAAAACCCAATGACTGTATGAAACGAGAGATCAGATATAAGTGAATTAGAGAAAATCACCGAGAACGGAGCACGGAGGCCAAGAGAACATAAGAGACGAAGAGACGTGGTAGATACGGTGGTGACCCCATCCGCGTGGAGACAGCGCAGACCCCACAGGGTGGGGCTCAGTACCACACGCACTGCCCCCCTCAGTCCCTCAGTGCTGCCACCTCTGCTTCCAGCCAGCTGGCTGAGGACCGGCGGTTCCCACGGCCCCGGCTTGGATTTGACTGATCTCATTTACTGGCCACAGCAGTTCACAGAACCCAGAAAACACTGCACTTGCTTGATTACTGCTTTGCTGTGAAAGGAGGCAGCCAGGAGCAGCCCGATGCAAGAGATGCCCAGACCAGGAGCGTCCATGGTCTCTGAGCCCATCACCCCCCACCCCACATCTCTGTGTCCACCAACCACGCAGTCACCGTCAACCGTTAACTCCATCCCCAGCCCCCTCCCCTCTCTGGAGGTTGGGGGTGGGGCTGAAAACTCCAAGCTTCTGACCACAGTGGCTCTTTCTGGTGACCACGCCTCATCCAGGAGACATCCAGAGTCGCCTCAATGGGACGAGAGATGCTTCCAGTGCTCCTGCCCCTTAGGGATTCACAAGGGTTTCAGGAGCTCTGGGCCACACACCAAGGTCAAAGACCAAATATTAGAACAACAGAAAAGACATACTACCACCAAAAATTCCAATAATTTAACTGACAGTGGGATTGACACCAAATTTCTCCGGAAACTGTGCTGAACTGCCCTGTTGCTCAACAGTGAGAGATAGAAAGTCATTTCCAGACAGAGACTGAGAGCTGACCACTCGTAACCCCCACCAAAACGGCCAGAGACTCTCACCCAGTGAGCGGAGAATTAGAACCAGAAAGAAAAATAGGGTCTGGTAGGAATGATGAGCCATGAGATGTGTACAAATAGTGACAAATGTAATAACCGTTGATGGTGAAGATCGAGAACCATAACAACAATACGGAATTAGACTAGCAACAAGGAAGAGGGACCACGGAGGCAAACGCGAAAGCGCGCCCACGTTCTTGCATCCTCCAGAGGGGGTGATACTATTTCAGGTCTTGTTGGGTGGAACGGATTGGCTAAGATGTTTGGCATAAGCGCTACAAGAACAGATACGGAACTGTAACTTGTAGCCTCGGGAGGGAAAGGGGGACAAGAAAAAACATGGCTCAGACCATTTCAATAAAAGAACACTAAACCCGGAGAAAGCAAGAAACACCATGGCAAATAGAAATACCAGAGCAGGACGGCCTCAGCGAGTCCAAACAGATGAGGAGCCCCGAAATATAGAGAGTACACCCACCTGTGACACAGGACAGCAGAGTCAGAACCCGTGTTCTTGCAGGGTGCACGGAGGAATCATCGGGAAACGGTCTTCCAGAGCCTCGCCACAGATCACTGGCGGCAGATCAGACTTGAAACCTGGGAATCGGTGCCCCAGAGCTTCTAGTTCAGATGGTGGTCAGAGCTTCTAATTCACGGCGCCTTCAGAAGCTGCCCAAAACACAGAAGAAGAGAGGACATCTCGGGTCTTGCATTTGCAGGGTCTCGTGCAGGGGAGCTCATGCTCCAGGTATGTATGCAGAATAACGCTCCTTTCACAGGGTATTCTCCCCTACCCTGGGAGGGTGGGCTGTGGGGAACAGGAATCTCCCCGACGGGGGCTGCCCGGACAGAGCGAAGCCTTTGCTTCCTAGGAGGACCCTGAACACTGCCCACCCCTGCATCCTCCCATGGTGGGGGCAAGGGAGGCTTGCGGAGCCCACGGCCACGGGGACAGTGTCTAAGATGTATTACTAAGCAAAAAAGGTAACAGAGTCACATGTATAACAGGATCCGATTCTTTTTTTAAGATTTTATTTATTTGTCGGGGCGGGGCACACAAGCAGGGGGCAGAGGCAGAGGGAGAAGCAGGCTCCCCACGGAGCAGGATCCCAGGACCCTGGGATCACGACCTGAGCCAAAGGCAGACGCTTAACGACTGAGCCACCCAGGCGCCCCTAACACGAACCAATTTTCATGAGAATTCATGCATGGGCTTTGTTTCCAGTTAGGCACGGAGAAGGAGAAGCAAAACAAGAAGGTTGTTCGCCAGGCGCTGATCGTGGTTCTTGGAACGGACGTGGGCAGGGCCGTGGATATTATGGAAATGTGTATTTTCCCATCTTTTCTCACTATTGTTTCATTTTTTTTTTTTTTTTGACTAGCTTGTATGTATTGTACAGAGAGAAAAAAGCAAAACAGTGAGGGTGTTTTTTTAATGTAAAGTTTTCTTTATACGAATTTTAAAATTGCTCTTGTTCTTTTTAATAAGAAAGGATTTACCCCGACACCTCGGGCGTTGGCTGGTATGTTTATCCACCCAGAATCTTCAGGATTACCTCCACTGCTACCCAGCAGAACAGCGCCAAGTTCTTGCTTCCTTTTTTATTTTGTTCTTTTCGTCTTTCTCGGGGGGAAGGGGGAGTGTGGGCTGTGAAAGACACTTGGCAAAGATTTCTCTTTGTGTTGGGAAAGAATTAGCTTTGAATATACACTACAGGGTATTTTTATTCATATAATAGCACTCAGAAATCCAAAACTGATTGGAATTTTCATAATATTTATGTACAAGTTGTTTTTACTACAATAGGGAAAACTAATGAGATCATTTTTTAACTTCTCCGTGCCCATCACAGTCTTGTGGGACATCCACCGTGGCCCCTGGGGATGTGTGTGTGTATCGAGTGGACAACAGAGGACACCCACGTGGTCATCAGCCATCAGCACAACGGTTCGTGCCCTTGGGCGGCCATCCTGCAGGCCCAGACCACCGTCTGTTTTTCTGTGATGCCATCTGGCTGATGGATGAGCCTCCGCTCTGGGCTGTCATCCCGAGTGTGGATGGCCTTACTCCCGCTCTAGAGATGCTCTGTCTTTTTTCTCTCTTTCTTTTTTTAGGATTTAGAATTAATAGCCATTCATTTCCCACAGGCCCCGGCAATGGGCACCGAGGAGCCTCCCGTGCCCACGGCCCTCTCTGCGGGATTCCGATGCAGGCCCTCCGTCTGGAGAAGGAAGGACGGCCCTGTGTGGGGGTCATGGAAGGTCTCGAGCATGTCACAGTCACCATCGAAATCAGTGCCTACTGCGGGACTTTAAGATAATGAGTCTTCTCCGGTCACAAAACTGAGACAGCAAGCTTCCCAAGGCCCCAGAGCCAGTCTGTGCCGGGCTGGGCTAAGCTGGGAACGGGGCTGTTTCCGGAGGCTGGCGGCGTGCAGGACAGGGTTGTGAGTGTGAGCAGTCTGGAGGGGACTAGTTCACACACACCTCTTGCGGGACAAACTCTAACTGCCTGGCCAGATGCCTGCAGGCGTCTGGTGTAAGACGCACCAGGACGTGCCAGGCGGCGACCAAGAAGGACGTGATTGGCAGGAGCCGCGGCTGGGGGAAAGGGACCGAGTCCAAGAGAGACGGTGAGGCAGAGCAGGAAGCTGGGGTACGGTGACGAAGGACGCCGGACTCCAGGGACTTGCCGGGGCTGTCCTGGGGAAATGCCACGCAGCGGGGTCCGGCGGTGTGGAGGCAGACGTCCCCTTCCTGTCTCCGCCACCAGAAGCTTCCCCCGCGAGGGCCACCAGCAGGTGCGAGAGAATCCCGTGGGTGCTGAGCACCCACATCACCTGGCCCCCTTCGCTGCCAGGGGCATGTCCCCCTCAAGCTCAGGAGCCCACGCTGCCTGCACCCCTCCCTCCCTCCCTCCTCCCCCCGGTGTGCCGAGGGGCTGCATCACGGGAGGCGGACCCACTGGACCCTGCTTTGCAGGGCGCAGGCTTTTACAAGCGGCCCTGAGGCTGCGGGGGTGGAGGGGAGGCCGCAGGAGACCCCCGCCCCGTGCCATCTGGACTCCCAGAGTCTGCTTTCGGGAGCGCCTGTCCCTTGGCCGTGAGGCGCTGGCCTCCAGGGAGCCGGCTCTCTGGTCTCCACCGAGAGCACAGAGGGGCTGGGCAAGCCCTCCGCCCCCCCTCTCCGTCACGCCTGCCTCCCCCCTGCTGACACAACTGAGGTTCTGTTCCCATTCTGTCCCCTCCCTGTCATCATAACCTCGCCCTGCTGGGGTTTCCTTCCCCAGGGCAGGAGGTAGGCCGGGCAGCCTGGGCTGGGGTCTCCGCCCTGCTGTGCGTCATACCCCGCCGGGGGCTTTGGTGGGCTGGGACTCGGGGCCTCGCCCCGGGCTTGGGATTCAGGACCTCCTCCAAGCCCCTGCAGGTGCCTCCTCTGGGCACAGCCTGGCTCACCGCAGAGGATCAGCGGCCCTCGGCGTCTGACAACAGGGCAGACCAGCCCTGGGAGGAAGAGCGGAGCCCAGTTAAACCACTGATTCATGGCATCCACATCCACGCCCACCCTGCACTTCCCGTTTCCTGGTGTGTGAGCTAATGCATTTCCTTTTCTCTTTTAAAGCCGTTTGAGTCAGAGTTTCTGTTTCTTGTAGCTGAAAATACCACCTATTTCCTTTCATGGCTAAAATCCATTTACCCGTCATCCTGGAACCATAAAATCAAGTATGCAAGAGCCAGACAAGGCCTTGGGCATGAACTGCCCCACCTCACCCTGACCTTCACTGTGGCGGGAACCCGGACCAGGGCGCCTGTCCCCACTCTGCATCACCCATGGACAGAAAACGCACGGACATCTGCTTAGACCTCAGTGTCTCTGTTTTAAAATGTCTTTCTTGAGAACTATTAGCACATCGAAGTGTTATTTCTTAGGCCTGTTACAATATCTTGTCCACGATTTCTGTCTCCATGGTGTGCAGATTAGGACTGGTACAAATACAGCCCACCTCACCTTATCGAACCCCCAGCTGGGGCAAGGTCACGGTCAAACCGCGGCAAGTACGTAGAAGGAGAAAAAATTGTGTGCAGAGATAGGCAAGTTAAGATCATCTTAGTCTCTAGGGCACAGCACTGGGCGCCCGAATACGATGGAGCCGTCTATAAGGAGTTTCAATTTAAGGAAAAACTGTGATCCTCAAACCTCAAAGGCAGTCGAATTTTGATTCCTGTGTAAAGATAGGCTTGTATATTTAAAGCTTGCCCTTGCCCTTTGAATTCTTTTTAAAAATTATATTCTTGGACTTAGAATTCTTTTTTTAAAAAAGAATTTAGTTGGGGGCGGCTGGGTGGCTCCGTGGTTAAGCGGCTGCCTTCGGCTCGGGTCGTGGTCCCGGGTCCTGGGATCGAGCCCCGCGTCGGGCTCCCCGCTCCGCGGGAGCCTGCTTCTCCCTCTGCCCCTCCCCTGCTTGTGTGCTCTCCCCACCCCGCCCCCACCAAATAAGCAAATAAAAATCTTAAAAATAAATATAAATAAAAGAATTTAGCTAAGAGCAACAGGCATCATGTCAAATCCGTATGCGGTCCTGGGACACCCTGGGACAACCCCCAGCATGTCCGCAGTCAGTGAGTGAGGACGTGGTCACCCGTCAGGACAGGGCACCCGGGCGAAGGGGACCCCAGGCCGGGGCCCAGGGGCGGAGCCAGGCTGGGACACGCTTGGCGTTTGGAGGTTGACGCGGCACCACGTGTGGCCCCTTGTTGCGCCTCTGGAGACAGCCTGCGGGGCCTGGGACCCTGTGAGAACCCTCCCACAGAAAGGCCCTCCCAGCCCCTCCCCAGACGTGTGAGGGGCTCCCAGAAGTCACCCTACAAACACCATGACGATGAAGAGGGTTCAGAGAGGGCCCTGAGGGCAGGACACTTGACCCAAAAAGTGAGGAGGAACGTTCTTGCTCTTGGAGGAGCTTCTGGAAGTTTCCTGAAGACTTCCTTCAGGAGCAGGAAGAGAGTGAGGCTGTGTCTGTGGGGGTGTCAGGTACCAGGAACCCCGGCTGGCCTGGCTGGGAGGCTCGTGGGCCGCCAAGTCACCTTCCAGCACAGGTGCCCTCAGCAGCTCGGGGCCTTGTCCCGAGCCCCGCAGCGCCCGGGGGAAGACTAGGAAACTGCCTTCAGATGCTTCCCGGACACCGGGGGAGAATCCCCGCACAGCCCCGCCAACAGCGCCTCGCGTTTCTATGGCCGCAATAGGCCCAGAGGCCTTGGGACTCATAAAACATCCGGACAGTCACCAGTGATGCATTTGGGGAATGCGGGCTCCGGGAACCCCCTGGAAATCTTCCCACCTTCCAGAGATGATACCTGAATGGCTGTGGCAAAACCCCAGAGCCGATCCAGGCCTCTGCCCCGCTCCACCCCAGCCCCTAGCTGCTGGCCTTCACTCCCGGGGAGCACGGCACACAGCCCACCGACGCCCGGAGCACCAGCATTTTGTCCAGGTGGCACACTTCCCGGCTAACAGCTCGGAGAGCACCTGCTGGGCTTCAGTTTGATGTTCCTTTCCTTCCGGGATAACATCCGCACCTTCTCCTGGGCATTCCTTTTGTGGCTCAGCTCCAGGAACAGACCAAGCGAGAGAACACGTGGCATCTGCGTCTACTTTTCCTGCCGCCCCACAGGGCCAGGAAGTGGAGGGCAGGGCCTTCGCCTAGGTCAGTCTTGACTTTGTGTGAAGACTTGGGGGAGGAAAGCAGGTCTCGGAGAAGTCGAGGAATTTGGCCAAAAGCATGGGGGCTGGGACTTAAACCAGGTCATTCTGACCCCAAAGACAGGGCTCTTCACATCAGTGAGAGAAATAAGTGAGAGGTTGGGGCGATTTGCATCAGTAAGTCTAATTTTCCAGACTCTGACCTGGAGAAAAGCGTGCAAATAACACCTAGGGTATCCCCCGGAACTCACTCACTCACGTTCAGAGAGCATCGCTCCATACTCGGCACCAAAGGGGTGTGATTGGGCGCCTGAGATCGTGCAGCCCCTGGTTTTAAAAGCTTGGGAGCTCATTGAGAACCTAAAACAGGCATCTGTTAAAACCCCAGTAACATAAAAGGGAAACAAACGGCAGGTGCCCAACCGGGTGGTGACGATATTAGCTCGTTACAAATTGGGGCACGGGGCCGCACCCAGAGCCCCTCTCCTGACGTGAGAGTTTGTTCATATGAAACCTCCTTCAAAGACATACACACTCCAGGACTGGCCTTCATCCACAACAATGAGGTGTGAGGGGGAGGGCCCGGGAGGTGATCTAGAACCCACAGGACTAGAGCAGAGCATGGCGGGGAGGCTGGGCGTGAGGGCTCACAGATTCTGGGAGGACTGTGTCCCATTTTGCCCCATATTCCAAGTGGCTCATAGCGCCTTATGTGTTTCTTAGGGAAACGCATTAACCGTGTGGGGTGAGGCAGAGCATGGCAGTCCTGGGGCCAGGACACACAGGGACATAGGCAGCAGACTTAAAGCCCACTGGGCCTGCACAGCGGGACCATCCCTTTGTCCATCTGTCCTGAAAGCATGCTCTGGGGACAAAGTCTTGAAATACCCCAGTAGGCTAACTCAGAACTGATTAAGGACTACCTTTTTATACATAACAAGGTTTCTTTCCTTTTTAAAAAGATTTTATTTATTTATTTATTTAGAGAGAGAGAACACGCGTAAGGGGGGTGGGGGGCAGAGGGAGAAGAAGGGAGAATCGCAAGCGGACTCCAAGCACGGAGCCCAACATGGGGCTCGATCCCACAACCCTGAGATCAGGACCTGAGCCGAAACCAAGAGTCGGACGCTTACCTGACTGAGCCTCCCAGGTGCCCCATCACAAGCTTTATTTTAAAAAAGAGCGTGTCCTTTGGATTAAAGGGGAGAGAAACCTTGAATCGGCCCGTGGGTTATGTGACAACTTGGCCGGGAGGCCATTAGAACTGAGCTGGACGGCCACTTCCCCAGCATGTGGGAGGCCATCCCCAGGGTTGGAAGTCTGTTCCTGAGGGAGCAGGTGAGTTGGAAGGCCATTCCTGAGGGAGCAGGTGGGTGGAGGGCCCTTCCCGGGGAACAGGTGGCCCGCAGCACACCTGCCCAGCCCGCAGTTCTGGCCCTCAGGTGAGGGTTGAGGCATCCCTGCCAGCTTCCCCCGGGAGAGGCTTATGCTCAAGAGCACGTGCCTCCCTGTGGCTCCAGTCCCATATTCTCTGTCCGGCGGAAACGATGGAAACATTCACTGGAGATTCCTCCCAACGCAGCTCTTCACAAACCGACAAACGAGAACCACTGAAAGGGACGGTGCTCCAAAGCTGACACACTAGCACCCTTCACCTGCCCCAGCCCCGCAGGGGCACTGCCCCAGGGCCTTTGCACCCACGTGCTGCTAAGCTGGGGCTTCCTCACAGACTTTGTCACCTCTTTGCACCACACCGGAGGCACACAGCCAGCTGGCGTGGAAGACAAGGAGTCTCCTTCTCCACGTTTCAAAGAAAAGCTATCAAAGGCACACATTGAGCTCACAGAGTGCTCACCATTTGGAACTTGCGTAAAACCAGGGAAGAAAGATCGAATTCTAGAGAGTTGGTTGTAAATTTAAGTGTGATGACAGGTTTCAGGGGATTTGGGTGTTGTTCTGAACTTCCATAATCGTCACTATGACAGCATGATTGTATCCTGGAGAAGATCCACATGACACAACTGAAATTAAACAGAAAAGTCAGTTTTCAATGTGCAAACTGCATGTTGTGCACTGAGTCATGATCACTGAAATTCCCAATGAAGATGGAATATTAAATCTAATCAATACCTTCCAAAATTCAGTCATTTCAATGGAGCCTACTGCAAGAGCGGCGCCCCTGGGCCGCCCAATACAGTCTATGCACACAAGCTCAGAAAGGGACGAGGGTGAAGAGTAACTGATGTCACGAGCCAATCAGCTGAGTAGGTCACGGTCACTCTTCGCATGCGGGGGGGCCGTGGCACAGGACAGGTGGGCGTTCATAGAGAGGGTGGGCCACCAGCTTGGGGCCACCAGGGACTGGGCGCCCATGGGCTCCCCAATGTTGCGAGCCCCAGCTGACAGGTGTGGGCTGGTGGTCTGCCCTCCCTGCGGAGGGTTGAGGGTACAGACACTTCTCCTGTAACCTGCTATGCATGGGCCCCCCTACTTTCTGCTTATTTTCCCAGCCTGGTGGCCTTACTGCACACAGGGGCTTGGAAAGCACATGTGACCTCAGCCGCAGAGTATCGTCCCTGGGGAACGGCGGCACACCACCGCGGTCAAAGGCTCGAGTCACAGAGCTGTCACGTAAACAGGAGACTTTGGGTTGGAATCCAGGCTTTTTTTGCTAACTCTGGAGCTTATTTCCATCATGGCTTACCACCTGTGTTTGTGTGTGTTCATTCAGTGCCTACTTACTGTCTACGGTGTGCCAGGCACAACGCTGAACAAAATAGAACGAGACCCCCCCCCGCCGTCGGGGTCTACACCCATGAGAGAGGCAGACATGGATGGAAACACAGCACAAGGTCTCGGTGCAGATGTGACAGTTGTAAAGCTGGGGGTGTGGGGGGCTCAGGAGGACTGCAATCTTAAGAGTCACTGGGGGAGTTGGAAGACCATGGGCTGGAATGAACCAGAAATCCTTACAGACACCTGCAAGCCGTCCCAGGAGCGACGCGGAGGAGTGGGAAGCCCCCCCCCCCAGGATAGAGCAGAGGGGCATCAGCATCTAGTGGGGTGTGAAGCCCCCTCTGAAGGGAGGGAGGAGTATCCGGGTGGGGGCCGCATGGAGAGGGACTCAGGGAGGGAGTCATCCAATGTTCCAGATGCCCCAAAGAGGAGGCCTAGGAGTTGACCATTACGGAAATTACCTTAAATTTTAAATTATTTAAATACATTAAGCCCCCCCCCAAATAACCCCAGGCCACAGAACCATCAGACTGCAAAACCTCAGCAATAAGCAATAAGGAAAAACCAGTCCAAATACACAATAATAACATCGAAAGAAGATAAGACTATAATTACATGCCATTATCTTTTTTCTAAAAGATTTATTTTGGGGGGCACACAACCAGGAGGGGCAGAGGGAGGAGAGAGAATCCCAAGCAGACTCCGCACTGAGTGCAGAGCCGGGCGTGGGGCTCGATCCCAGGACCCTGAGATCATGACCTGAGCCAAAACCAAGAGTCAGATGCTCGATGGACGGCGCCCCCAGGTGCCCCTCGGGCCATTATCTTTTAAAAAGTGAGCTACCACGGTGGGAGAGAGAGTATAGAAGCTGACACACAGCTCTGACCCCTAAGAAACAAAATCTAAGAGAACAAAGTAAGTGGACAAAATTCTGAAATTTTTCACTAATAAACCTCAATTTGAAAAGAAACTCCCAATGAACGATGCGCCCCGGGTTCCAGAGTCGTATGCTACCACCCCCTGCTGTGCAGAAAGCAGCCTGAGACGGAGCCGACGGGACGGGGACGTGGGGAGAGAGACCAGAGTGGGAACAAGATGACCTGCGGGAGCGGAGCCCGGGAGAAGAGGTGAGGCTCTGCCTGGGAGGGAGGCCCCGACCTAACAGAACCTGAGGAAACCCCCTGGGGGAAGAGGCTGTGCTGGGAACTTGCTGGAACATGCCATGACCCCCAGTTCTTGACACAACTGCACCCACAAGAGCAGGTTGAGCTCCATACGCGGCACTACCAGGTAAGCCTTCAACGAACAAGAGAGCAACACCGAGAGAGAAGGTTCGGGTGAACCCGAGGAAACATGGTGTTTGCAAGTTTAAAAATGGTCAAAAACGGCAATTTCATGTGATTCAACTTGAGACAGAGAGAAGCCAGACAGAAGGGCGATTGGTGTGTTAGAAACAAGAATGAGTAGACAAGAAATACTTATATGGATTTGAAATGGTTTTCCTGAAGAAAAGACCATGTCTACAGATTAAAGGGATGCTCTCTCTTGTTCGAGAAAAACTCAGTCACAAGCACTGGTCCCTGAGACCCATGCCAGCGATGTAATGGATTCCCAGGACTCACACTGCCTCATCTGAGTGTCCAGGCAGGAGGGCAGACGTCTGCGTCGGCTACCCAGGGGAAACGGGCCGGCCTCAGGCTGTCCCAGCAGCACTGGGTGCCAGAAGGTTCTGGAATAGTCCCCTCGGGTCGGGCTACCCAAGAATCACGTGGCCTCTCAACCACAGAAGAATTCATCCAGCAGAGCACCCCCAAGCCTTCTCGAAGAAAATACTTGATGTCAAAACTTCAGCCATCCAGCAATTGAATCAGAAGTGTTTTAAAACTTAGGAGTGAAAAAGCTGGAATAAAAAGTCGCTGAACCTCCTTGAATGTAGAAAGGACAAGAACTGCGTGCTGGGGCCATGGCGGGTGCAGAACGTGCAAGCCTGGTGTCACCCATGAAAGCTGGGGGTGGCAGGGGTGGCGGATGGTGACACACATGCATCAGTCGGCCTTCTTAAAGTTATGATGTCCAAATTTTTAATTTTAAAAGAGAAACTTGACCTTAACCCCAATTTCTTAGCTTCATTCTTTTGATCCTTTAGGTTTTTAAGAACTAACATCACTTGTTAAGAGAAACATGTATCAACATATATTTCCTTTCTTTTAATTTTCTTGGGTTCATTATAAGCAATATGGAATCCATTAAGTGACATATTTTAAAAATCACTGATCTTATTTCTGTAAAATGATTTCCACCTACTCTCCGACAAGAACAGCTGCCTTGAGAAATCTCTGAAGTGTTGACCAAACGTGAGCAGTGGTCAGTACGAGGCAACAAGATTTGCAATGAATTTTTGCTTTGTCATTCTTAACAGCAACCTCATAAACGCAGTAGTTATTCTGGAAAGCGAAGGCCGGGGTACGGTAATGCCGGGGCCCTGGCCTGACCGCCTTGCTTACCCGGGCCTCTCCTGCAGGTACCATTCTGCTCATCACCGTCTTGGCCGCCGAGGGCCGTAGTCCCTGCTCCACCTGTGTTTCAACACACAGCCTCCTCATCTCCGTCCAATTAAAATCATCTCAGAAGATACCGCGTAGTCAAAAATATCCTTCTGTTAAGCAAAAGATGGTCATTACCCCAGTGGGATAGGGATCAGTAGAGAGGTAGCCTGGCTAAATGATAGTGTTTAGAACAAAACAAAGCAAAACCAAAAAAGGGACTCTGGTAAAGTCATCATGATCCGCCCCCAGCAGCCTGTCCCAGGAGCTTCCTGGGGCCTGTCCCCCCTTCTGCCTTCACCCAGGTAACAGGTGAAGGTAGGCCTCCCCACGGTGCCTGCGTGGGAGGGCACTGCTTAGAGCGGGTGAAGCCGGCGTGGGTACAGTGCGCGCACCCCTGGAGGCCTGCAGAGCCCGGGTTCATGCAGGCTCTGCATCCAGCACTGGGCACACCCAAGCAGCCAGAGAGGCGGCCAGACAGTGCAGATAAACAGGCCACAGTGTGCAACACACCCGTGGGCACCAGGTTCTCCTGCAGGGGCGGTCCAAGAAGAGTCCAGAAGGACAGGGGAAATGGGGTGAGGTGCAGAGAAAGGGGAGACCCGGCAGGAAAGAGGAGGAGGGGAGAGGCTTCGTACCTCACACAAGTCAGGAGCTCACTCCATGTGCCCACTACCGTGAATCGAGTAGCCATTCTTGTCTTCCTTGGAGTCACAGGAAGCAGAGAGGTGCCTTGTGTGAAATCGTACTTCCAGCCCCTGCAGTAAGGATCCGAGCTGTAAGAAGCTGTCGGGCGGGGCTTCCAGGAAAGCTGCCTGAAGAGGGCTGATTCAGCTGGCCGCAACGGAGACGTGATGGCCCCAGCTGCAGCTGCCATCTTGCAACCATGAGGAAATTTGCAGCAGATGGGAAAAGCCTGCATCCCTAGTAACAGGGAAACCAACTCTAGACAGCCTACCTCCAGATTTATATTATGTAATTCATGTATTTCATTTTAGATATTTTATGTGAAAGAAAAGTAAACTTTTGTCTCTCTGACATGGGTTTTCTGCTACATGTAATCTGAATCTAATCCTAAGTGATACAGCAAAAATGCTCTTATTAAAAAGTTGGCTGTTTTTTACAGTCAACTAACGTTTGACAAGGGAGCCTACAATACCCAATGGAGAGAGGACAGTCTTGTCAATAAATTGTGCTGAGATAATTGGATATTCACATGTACAGGAATGAAACTGGACCCATATTTTTCCCCACTCACAAAAACATTAACTCAAAGGGGATTCAAGACTGGAAACCTCAAAACTCCTAGAGGAAAACAGGAATAAATCTCCTTGACGTGAGTCTTGGTGGTGATGTCTGGATGTGACGCCTGCAGCACAAGCAACAAAATCAAAAATGAAGAAGCAGGACTACACCAAACAAAAAGGCTTCTGCACAGCTACAGAAATCATCAATTGAGGAAAAAGACAACCTAGGAATAGGAAAAAATATTTGCAAGCCACGTATCTGAAAGTGATTAATATCCAAAATAGAAAGAGTGCATACAACTCAATAGCAAAAATAACAATAATGATGATGACGATGATACCCAATCCGATTACAAAATGGGCAAAGGACCCAAGTAGACATTTCTCCAAAGAAGACGTCTAGATGGGCAACGGGTACATGAAAAGATGCTCAACATCACTCATCATCAGGGAAATGCAAATCAAAAACCATGATGAGATACCACCTCACACCTGTCAGAATGGCTAAAATCAAAGAAAGGGGAACCCGCATGCACTGTTGGTGGAAATGCAGACTGGGTGCAGCCACTGTGGAGAACAGTAAGCAGGTTCCTCAAAAAGTTAAAAATAGAACTACCCTATGATCCACTAATTGAGATACTGGGTATTTACCCAAAGGAAACACTAATTCAAACAATTATTTGCACCCCCATGTTCACTGTGGCATTATTCACAGTAGCCAAGACATGGAAACAACCTGTGTCCATGGATGGACGCATGGATGAAGAAGGGTGGGGTGTGTGTACAGGAGACTATTACTCAGCCGTAAAAACCAAAGAAATCTCACCATTTGTGACAGCCTGGATGGGCCTGGAGGGCATGACACCCAGTGGAGTAAGTCAGGCTGAGAAAGACAAATGCTGCGTGCTCTCACTTGTATATGGAATCTAAAACAAGAGTCAAGAGACAAACTTCCAGGTAACAGGTAAGTAATTACTAGGACGTCACGTTCAATATGCTGAGTGTAGGTAATGCCGCTGTAGTTCACAAGGGAGTAAGTCCTGAATTCTTACTACAAGGGAATTCTTTCCCTTTTTTTGTTCCTTTTTTGTTTTTGTCTTTGTACTGTTCTGTAGGAGGAGAAGGGCGTTTGCTGGACCTGCGGTGGTGACCGGGAGGATGGGGAGGAAGCCCTGCTCCTGTCTAGCGGTCCTGGGGATCCTAGCCTGCTCTGTGAGGCTTGCGAGGGTAAGAGTAACTCCAGATGTTTGCAGACGACATAACTTTCTAGTCAGGAAATAGGCAGGGAGCAGATCTAACACAGTATGTGTAAGAAGTCTACAGAGGAGACATCAAAATGGTGTGAAGGTAAAGAGATCTAAAGAATTGCAGGCATTGGCGGGAGTCTCGCTTCCTGGACCACGGGACAGCCTCGGGAAAACGGGTGCTTCTGCTGTGTTGCTGCACAACCAAGCACCCCAAAACTCAGGGCTTAAAGCAAGAGAGTGTTAGTCTCCTTCCCGGGAGATGGCTCCGTGGGCCGCGCTTGGCTGTGCTGGGAGAGGGAAGACCTGCAGCCAGTGCCGGGTGCCGACAGGGCTGCGGGCTGTGCGTTCCCCCCATTCTCCTCCCTGCTGCCGAGGAACAAGAGCGAACGAGACCCCTCTACGCACCGGACAGCAGCTCCATCTCAGGTGCACCTCAGACCACGTGCTGTCCCTGAGCCCCGTCCTGCTGGCCGGAGCCACCCACAGGGCCGTGCACGCTGCTGCGTGTATTTAACGCTTCGCCGCAATCCTAGTGGAAATAACTTAAGCAACAAAAGATTTTTTTAAGATTTTTTATTTATTTATTTGAGAGAGAGCGGGCGCGAGCGTGGGGAGCAGAAGAGGAAGAGGGAGAAGCAGGCTCCCCGCTGAGCAGAGAACCTGATGTGGGGCTCGATCCCAGGACCCTGGGATCACGACCTGAGCTGAAGGCAGCCGCTTAACCGACTGAGGCGCACAGGCGCCCCCTGCAACAAAATTTGTGTGGTCATTTATCAATCTTTCATTTCTTTGTCTTTGAGGTCTTGCTTAAGAAGGACTTTCTTTTCTTTTCTTTTATTATGTTATGTTAGTCACCATACATTACATCATTAGTTTTTGATGTAGTGATCCATGATTCGTTGTTTGCGTATAACACCCAGTGCTCCATGCAGAACGTGCCCTCAACCGTTGAAAATCTGTCTGTCTTGATAGGAAATGCAAAGAGAAAACCCAGGATGATTGGCAGAGCAAATTGAAGCCCTGCTTGCCAATTCTCTTCTCATTTGCAAATATATTAGTGAGAAGCCTGAGACAGGCTGGGCCAGTTTCGTGAATCCAGCCTTCCAAAGACAGACCCTCATCCTAGAAGAGAAATGGGAGGTTCCAGATCTCACAGCTGTTTGTTTGGCTAGAATTTACCGTGAGTTCAAAAAAAAAAAAAAAAAAGTCACTCCTGGCTTAGGAAAGGCGATTTAACAGGACAACACCTTTCCACTTATGATGAGACAGGACATTATTCACCTCATCATGTCAAACACCCAGATATTACTTGAGGGGAACACAGAGTTTGGCCTAGGGCAGGTCCTGGTTGGGGTGGCCAGGCGGGAAAACTACCCTCTGATCTTTTGTAAGTCTGTAGTGTTTAGATCTTTCAGGTATAGATAGTAACCCCCAGGACACATGTTTAAATGGGGCCCGACTCTAAATCAGCGCAGAACCGCAGTAGGCGGCCATGGGGGGACTGACATTCAGAAATCCCATCAGGCCCGGTTCCGGAGCTGGTGGCAGGATGTGGGGAGGCCCAGAGAGGCCGACACGGACGCAGAAAGGAACCTCCCTTTCCTATTTCTTCCTCACTGTCGTCTTTCAAAGAAACAATGACGCAGAAAACATTGAAAGATGTTGCTCGTCAAGTTCATGCTCGTAGCAAAGAGCCACGAGCTCCGAAGTCACTGCGGCTCCAAGGACCCTCGAGAGCCCAGCCCTGCCGTCCCTGCCTCGTGGGCCTCGGGCCACACACTGCGCCCCTCGCTGCCGCCTCAGGGCTCCCCTCTGAGGAACTGCCCTCTGAGGGCTGTGGGGTCTCACGTGGGTCACTAGCCCGGTCTCTTCACGGGCATCGCTCACGGACACACTTCCTAGCTGACCCGTCCTCACCCACCCCAGGTCATCTCCGATCCCACAGGGCAGGGTCGCCCGTCACCCTCGCTGACCCCACCATGCTCCCCTCCCACGCCCACTGCTGGAACCAGAAGCCTGGGGCTCACCCTCCCCCTGTCCAACCCGATCAGCATCGATTCTGTCATTGTGCATCCTAATACGAACCCCGCTCACTCCCTCCCCTTCTTCCCACAGCCACCTGCCTGGGGACAATCCACCATCTCCATTGTGCCACCTGGACCGCCTGTCACCTGCGAGGCCAGCCTCCCAGGAGTGGTCCCTGCCGGGAACCCGGGGCACACAGGGCGTCCATGGGGGAGGTGGCTCACCGCACACTCCCCTGGGCACGAGCTGCAGGTGCACTGCTGGCTGGGCCCGAGGGCAGTGTGTGCTCGAGAGACCCCCTCGGCCTTCGACCCCAGTGCAGGCCCCTTGGACGTTGATTAAGGAAGGTTCGCCGGCCTGGAGGTTCTGCCCCTCCTCTTGCTGATTCCCTCTGCGGGCCCCGCCCCCTCCAGTGTTTGGACTGACCAAACAGTTGGTTTAAACAATGGCCTAAATTCATTCCTGGGAGACGGTTTTCCGCCTTTCTGAACTCGGTTGTGCACTGGGATCGGGTTGGACACTGTACAACTTCTGCAGGAACGCACCATCCCCCTGGACGCAGAGGTTGCAGGCCGGCCAGGATCATCAGCCGCCGCAAACCCGACCGCTCGGTGCCTGGCCCGCACTCCCCATGCCCCTGCGCCATCTGGGTTTAATGACAGCCTTTTCAAAGGCTGCTTCCCAGCCAGCCTCTGACTGCGAGGCCTGCCCTCCCCTCCTCCGGCAGGGCTGCGCGGCGGATCCCGGGGAGCATAAACCAAGTGGGTGCCCAGAGCGGGCCGGGAGCCCTGGCAGTAGTCTGGGGGGGCCGGTGCTCCGCATGCGGCTGGACAGGATGAAGGCAGCCCTCCTGGGGCCTGAGCTACAGTGAGCCCTGCCCACGCCCTGGCTCCCGGGCTGGGACCCGTGCCAGCACCAAGGATCCCACCCACCCACCTTCCGAGGGAGGCTGGGGGTCTCCCACGAAGCAGCGCCTGACCTGGATCCCCGGGAGAGGGGCGGGACCAGACCCTTCCCACCGGCAGCAGCTCTGTGCTCATGCCAACAATCCTAAAGTCGGTCCTTCTGTGGTCATTTACTCCTGAGCCTTTAATAAGTGCCTATTGTATACCAGTCACTGTGCTAACTCCCAGGCATACTCCAGTGGGTAAGAGAAAGTTCCCTGGGGGAGTTCATTTAGCAGGAGCTAAGAGTGAGTCAGGTCGGTGCAGGGGGTGACATGCAGTCCCCAGGCACAGACGCCTACTTGGGGGTGCATTTCATGCCCTTCCCCTCTGTGATCACACACACTCCTTGAATCCATGTCTATTCGCTAAGATACTGGGGACACATTTTCCTTGAGCCGGGAAGTTTCCCCCACGAAGAAGGCACTCTGTGACCCTGCCCTGGCGACGGAGGGATGGGCTGCAGGGACCCGGATCTTGACGCGCTGGCTCTGCGGCCTGGAGGACAAGGCCAAGCACTTGGTTTACGCTAACGATCGTTCATCTACCAGAGGGTACGGCCAGGCTTTGAGGGTGAGCCGGCGTTCATCCCTTCACTCTGATCCCCCTCACGCTCCTCAGAAAGTCGAACTCCGTAAATTTAAGAGCCATTTCTATTTTATGGTGCTGCTCAATGTGCTTCATAGAAAGACCCGAACCCCCATCTTCTCAGCAAAAGAACAGGCATTTTCAGAAGAGTTTGTTGATGACAAGAAAACCCTCAGCAAGATTTCTCTTCATGGGGAAAACGACCTTTCAACTTTCACGGCGCATTAAAAAAAAGTGGGGGGGGAAACACCGTGCGGATAGTGTCTTCACTTACAGCCCAGGATGGCCCCAGCGTTGAGTGAGCACCTGGACACCACTGTCTCTGCGGAGCCCCTGCACAGTCAGCAAGAGAAAACACAGAAAGCACCTACCATGTTCCAGACACTCACTAGTTCCTGTGCATCTTTGCAGCAATTAGTGATGCAAATACGACTTCTCTCTTCCGAGGGAAAGCAGCTGAGCCACAGAGGGATGAGCTGTCTGACCGAGGTTAACACAGTCGACCCGAGCGCGAGATCCCGGCACAACCCAGGGGTACCCAGAAGCTCGGCTCCGACCGGCGCCTGTGTCTCGCCCCTGCTCAGGCCTTCCCTGGGATTCTCGAGGACCAGCCGTGGGTCTGATGAGCAAGCTCCCGTGGAGAGGAGCTAGTGCGTGGCGTGACAGCCACAAAGAGCCATATGTGCAGGCGGTCGTTCCCCAGGCAGGGGCTGCTGCAGGACGGCCGTCCTCCCTGACTCCACGTGCACCATCCCTGGACCGGACCCGAGGACTGTCTGGAGAGAGGGAGGCTCAGAGTGTCGGGAGGGCCTCGCCATCCTCCCAGCAGCCCCACTGCTGAGCCCTGTCTGCAGCCCTGGCCAGCCCCCAGGACCCCACCCACCGTCACCACGGCCTTCTGTGCCCAGGGCCGTCTCATGAATTCCATGCAGAGAACGGCGCTTCCGTCCTGGGGGGGGCACCAGGCTCCACACACAATGGGAACAGGGAGAGGCCCGCCAGGCCGCCCGCCAGGACGGGACCCTGAGCAACAGGACTGGCGGTGCAGAAACACAGTCAGAGCTGTCTCCAGCCCGCGGCTGGAGGGCCTCCTCGGGGGCCTCCTGTCCTCCCCGCGGCCCGGGGCCGGCCACCTGCCCTGCGCCGGTCCCCCCGCACACACAACCTCAGAGCAGGACAGAGTGGAGTGGCTCTCTGCTTCCGCGGCCCCCGGCAGCGCTGCCCGTGGGCACGGAGCCTGCCCAGCGCCCTCAGTCTCAGTCACCCTCTCTCCTGCTCCCTCCTGCCATCCTCAGGGACCCCACGCCCCGCTGGCTGGCGAGGGCTAAAAACCGCCCCAGCAGGGGCAGCCGGGCTCCCTCCCACCTGCCTTTCTATGAAGGACACGAAGCCGCAGTTGAAATCTGTGTTGCAAACTTGTAATGGGTCGCACGGGGACTTTTTTTCGCTCTGTGTTAAATGGAAGAGTGCCAACATGGTGTGTACAATATACTCGGACTTCTTAGGGGAAAATATGTGCCTCGAAAAGGGGCCTGAAACTCCTGCGGTAGCAGCCATAAGTGTCTCAGAGCTCGGGGGGTCCTGCAGGTGCTCGCTTTCCTCTGTGCTCTCGTCGACGCTGATTTGTGCCCGTCAAAGCCTGGAAACTGTCCATGAAGCAAGGGGGCGACTTCACTGCATGGCCTTCCGTCAGGATGTGCTTCGGGATGGGGACCACATCTTCACAGCCTGGGGTCTGTGGGCCCAAGGTGAGCTGCCCCAGGACAGCTTCCAAATGTGTCCACGAAATACGAAGAGGGGGGTCTCGCCACAGTTAACACTGGAGGAAAGTCTGGGTCCCTGGGTCCTGGCCCAGGGGCTCTCCCTGACAGGACGGCTGAGCCGCTCGGGGTTGGGGGGGGCGGTCAGCACAAGGAACGTCAGGAGCTAAAGCACTAACGCATTCTCTCTGTCCTTCTTCACATAAATGAAACACTGATCTTGTGTGTTCGGTGTGTGTTCCCCCTTGTACGCGCCCGCACAACGCCACAAAACGCATGACCCGGAGCACACTCTCCGTGCCCCTAGAGAGTTCCCTTCTGCGCCTTTCCAACCAAATCCCCGATTCTGTCCCCGTAGACCAGTGTTGCCTGTTCCGGGTTGGTGGGCGCGGAACCCTCCGCGGTTGGCTTCTTTACCGCCGTGTTGGAGACGGGTCGGTGCTCTGGCCGGTGTCGTCACTGTGAACGGCGTTGCAGCGCGTGAACACGGGGTGACGCGCATCTCCGTTGCTCAGTTACAGGACCTTCGGTTCCAGCTTGAGCTGTTCTGCTCATCCAACAAAGTCTTTAGTTAGATACATACTGTCATTCACTTGGGTAAATACCCAGATCATAGGAAAGGCTGACCCACCTGACACGGCCACCATACACCGTTCATACCAGTGGGTGTGAAATGCATTCCACTGCGTTTGGTTTGGCTCTCTGTGAGGATTCACGATGTTAAGCACCCTTCCTTGCTCACTACTGATGTGCCCTGTTCAAGTCTTGTGTTCATTTTACATTGGCGTGTTCATCTTTTACTGTTGATTCATGGGAAGACTTTCCATATTCTGGACACAGCTCTTTGTCAGCTATATGTGCTGCAAATATTTTCTCCCAGTTTATGACTTCCCCTTTCTGTTTCTTAAAGGTAGTTTTTGGATGAACAGAAAATTTTAATTTTCATGAAGTTCCATTTGTCATGTATTTCTTTCTAGTTAATGCTTTTAGCATCTTGTGCAAGAAATCTTTGCTTTCCTCAGAATCATGTGGATTTTCTCCTGTATTTTCTTCTAGAAGAAGCCTTATGGTTCTGAAGCTTATATTTAGATCTATGCTCCATTTAAATTAATTTATGTGTATACAGAAAGAAAGAGGTCAAGTTTCTTTTTTATTTCCATACAGATACGTAGTTGTTCCAACAACATTTGTTTAAAGGGATTTTGCTTTCTCCATTTGATTAACTTGGCACTAGTTGAAAATGAACCCACCTATAATCCACCTAATGTATGGATTTATTTCTGGACTTTATTTTGTTACATGATCTATGTGTCCATCTTTTTGCCAATACCAAACTATCCTGATAACAGTAGCTCTATAGTAAGTCATGATTCAGGTAGTGTAAATCTTCCAACTGTGTTCTTTTTCAAAAATGTTTTGACTATTCTAGGTCCTTGGAATCCTCAAATAACATTTAGAATCACGTTGTTAATTTCTACACACACACACACACACACACACACACACACACAAACCCTGCTGGAATATTGATAAAGATTGCATTGAATCTGTATCAACTTGGGGAAATTAACATCTTAACAATATTCGTATTGTCTTCACAGAGGCATGCCCTGCACCTCGAACCAAGCTTGGCACATTGTTTTATTCAATAAATACTTATTGAATAAATGAATGAGTAAATGAATGAATGTATGGGTGAATGAGTAAGTGAATAAGTGAATGAAATATTAAGTGAGTGGAATGTAAATTACCCAGTTGGGACACAAGCACATAACTGAATATATCTGAGCACCATCTGTGTATGTGGCTGGAAATAGGAGGGGATCCGCTCTCACTATTCAATGCAGAAGGAAGAAAGCAGACATCCAAAGGACTCAGGTTACTTTTTCTGGTTTTGGAATGCCCACGTATTTACTATTCTTAGTAAATCCCATCTGTTTCTTGCCTTCAAAAGAAAAGTTCAAATGTTTTTATCTTTATCAACAGCAAGAAAAAGAGGAAATTGCCCTATTTCACACTGTAGCGACCCACTGCAAAATGTTTGCTTCCCATCCCCACAATTTTAGGGTCTACTAGTCTAGAGATCTTAGTTCCAGAGGGAGAAATACTTCCCCCAGGAGATACAACAATGGTTTCATTGAACTGGAAGTTTAGGCCACCACCAGGCCACTTTGACCCCTCCTGCCTTGACTCCACAGGCAGAGAGGGGGTTCCCGTGCTGGCCGGGGGGAGGGATCCTGACCACCAAGGGGACATTGAGCCGCTATTCCATAATGGCGATGAGGAGGGATGTGTCTGAAATACGGGAGGTCCCTAAGGGTGTCTCTCTTGCGACTACTGTGTGGAAAACCACAAGAACTCAACTCAAGGAGGACTAGAAATGGCCAAGACCCTTCAGGAATAAACCACCAGCTGAGGTGTTTGCTGGGAGTGAAGGGAACGCAGATTGAGGAAGAAGGCAGTTGCAAACGGCACTACGACTTGGTGACTAGCGACAAGAGGACCGTCATTGTTGTGAGTTTTCGTTCCTTATTTTGTTATGAATATGTCTGTATATATAATTGACCGGATATTTTTGTTTTCTTCCTTCCCTCCTTTTTTATCATCTGACACCGATGAACTGATCATAACTACCTTTCTGTCACAGTGTAAACATGGATGTCAATGGAAGAGTAAACATCACACAAGGACTTTCCCTGCGCTTCTGGACGAGGGGTGAGCCCGCAGGAGAGCTGTGTCCTGATAGGCATCTGGAGATTAACTACAGGCTAAGGAGACTGGCTGGGTCCAAGTAGACGAAGGGTGGACTGGGATGATCAGTTTTATTGTCAAGCAGGCTAGGCTACAGTCGTCAGTGACTCGAACATCCATCTGGGCACGTGAATGTGATCAAGGTCCCTAAGCTTGTGTGACTCTGTGTAAGGAATATGACTTCAAGTCAGGAAGATCGTCCTAGGTCATCCGGGTGGGCCTCACCTAACCTGCTGAAAATCCTGAAGAGAAGAGCTAAGGCCTCCCAAACCAGGAAGAAACTCCCCATAGACAAGGCCCTGGGCTGTGCCGAGGGTCCTGCTCCCCCACCACCGATGGCCTGCCCCAGATTCAGATTTGCCTCCACCCACAACCACGCAGGCCAACTCCTTGCACTGAATCTCATAACATATGTTTCCTCCCGACCTGTTTCTCTGGCTGCACCCTGACTGACACAGATTTCAGAACCAGAAGTGTGGAGAAGAGCACACTGACCAGAAGCTGAGAACCAGGACAGAGAAGAGAGGGTGACTCCAGCTCCATGGACATCTGAGAAGTAGTTCTGGGACCCTAGAGCAGAAAGGGCAGTGAGGTTCTCCCATCACAGGATGACTTTATAATAATTGTACACACTCTTGTTACTGAAGAGTGTGGTGGCCAACAGCTTTGGCATCAGATGGATCTGAGGACTGAGGACACCTTTAATGGTGGTTGTCACGGTCACTGTCATTGCTTTTATCCATAGTTCTGTATACTGGGGCCCTCCCCCCCCAGACCAGGATTTTAGAACATCTGCAAGTCCAAGGACAGTGGCAGGAAGATCTCCACCAGCCGGGAAATTGGCCATAACTACACCCACATCTCCAGGAGAAAGAGGTTTGCTGAGCACACACAACTTCACAGGGACCCCCCCGCCCCCCATCAGCCCTACTCCCCAGGCCGCCTCCAAGCGGCTCCCCGCTCCTGACGCCTCCTACTTAGAAAGACATTCCAAAGCCACCAATGCCCAGGGACGGGTTTCCCCAAGTCCACGAAACCTCCGTTTTGAATGCAGAATTGAGTGTGTATATGCACATGTGCCTTTTTCTGGGGACAGGTTAGACAGCTTCTATCAAATCGTCAAACCAGTCTATCAAGGTGCTCCCGCCCTCAGGAGAAAAAAACAAGTTCAGAAGCACTGTTGTTGTTTGTTCTTAGAGGAAACGTGATTCACACTACCTCTCCATCAGACTGTGAACACTCCACACTAGACCATGGTTGCCACTTTAGGACACCAAAGTTCCCGGGCAGGTTCAGAATTTCGTGGGCATTGTAAAATCCCAAATTCTATGCGTCCTAACTCTTGCGTTAGATCGTAGGCTTATTCTGCAAGCAGTTCTTACTTGGGGCAAGCACTGTGTTCAACAGAGGTACTTTTTGGGGGCGTGGGGAGGCCATGGGAGGCCTGGCCATGTCATTTCAATGAGTCATAAGAAATGTGGCTCACGGAGATGAAGATCAAACCCCAGAGAAGTTGTAGGATCTACACAAGTTCACACAACAGGCCGTGGGTCTGGGATTGGAAAACAGGTCTTTCAGATCCCAGAGACTGGAGAGAGAACAACCCAGTCTTCTTATTTTAGAAATGAGAAAAGCTGAAGGCCAGAGATGCCTTAGCCACAGAGAGCCACACAGAATGACAGCCCCCAGGCCAGTAAGCACCCCCGCCCCCCCTCCAGGCTGCCTCCCCACCGGGCAGGTCTGAGCCTTGCCAGAGGACAGGCCCCGCGGACAGCAAATTCCAGGCATTCTGCAGGATTCCACTGACCCTCCTTATCAGAGGGTTTGTTGAGGTTACCTTATCTCTCTGTGAAGTATCAGTGAGAGAAGTCTTCCATCACCCCTGTCCTTGTGCCGTTTGGAAGGAATCCCGTGAGCATCTGGGGATATCTCCAAGGAGAGGGCGGGGGACCAGAACCTCTGGGCACTGCTGTCCCCTCACACAGCCAGCCGTAACGCAGTGCAATACGTGTGTGTGGGAATACATGTTTTTCACATGTATAAAAACCCATACTTAAATACCCTTTATATTTGAGCCTTAAGGCCATGAGCGTTGGGGGCAGGGCTCTGTCTCCACGTGGGCCAGTCAGTTGGCAACCCCCCTCCCCCCGCCAGGGAGTGAGGGTCCCCCCCCAGGCAGAGAGAATCCCCGGCTAATCACCAGGGCACCAGGGCATGGGAGTTCTGGCCCCAACTGCGCCGCTAACAGCCTGAGGGACCTTGAGCAGGTCACTCCACGGGCGGTGGCCTCGGGCTGGCACCTGTGCAATGAGCGCGGGGCTCCGGGTGCAAGCTCGGAGCTCTATCCCATAGGCCTATGGCTGCACAGTACTTTAAAGTTAGGATATTTCATTGTAAAACTTAAATATCTGGCTTCTCTTTAAACAAAGAAGAAGAAGGAGGCGCTTTGGCACACATGTGCTTCCTTCCCGCTCCGTGGGCTGTGCGGCCCAGGCCCCGACCCCTCCCCGAACCCCACATTTGTACCCCCGCCCCCACCCAGGGGCTCTCGCAGGCGGCACAGGCCTGGACTCGCGCCCAGGCGGTCTCCGTGACCCTGGCCAGAGCAGGGATTCCGAAACACACTGCTGCACGCCCCACACAACGTTGACCCTCTGCTGAAGAAAATGTGCCCTTGGCTTTGGGGAAGCAGAGTCGCTCAGACCCAGCCCACCGGAGAAACTCCACTTGGGGAGAAGATATGTGTCCTATCTCTTCCTCGAGGAGTTCAACCATAACAGCGTCTGGCTGCGCGGCTAACCCCATGGGAGCGAAGCCAGGAATTTCTTGCACGCCGTGGGCCAGGCGGGCCATCACGGACGGGCTCTGCACGTCTCCATGTCGTTCCGCTGCCAGACCTTGGTCCTGATGTCTCCCCGTGGGGCTCCAGGGTGTGCCCGAGCTGTGATCTCGGCTGCACGAGGCCACTCTGGCACCCCGGACGCGGCGGCCTGCCGGGGACCAGGCTCTGCAGATCGTGCTCTGGGCACCAGGCCCCGGCCCACACGGGCCCCATCAGCTGGGGCCGGAAAGATGATACAGCTCTTTGGACCTCCGAAGGGACTCTTGGTTGTTTAGAATATTTTCATAATTGCATTTTACAGGACTTGTGCTCTGGGGCTTTTTTAGTGAAGAACAACAACTTGAAGGCAAACCTTCAAAACCTCTATATGGGAAGAAAAGGGACAGCTCTGCGAGTACGTTACTTTTCCATCCGCTTGCAACCCAGTGTGGCTGGTGTATTTTCTCCTCCAGTAGAATTCTCTGAGAGCACATGATAATATATCCATCCAGAAAAGATCTTAATCCCTTTTGAGACTGCTCTGCAAGCTTGAAATCTTCAAGAGCTGAGTGTTTGACGTGTAGTGTTTACCGCGGACAGGGCCTGTGGGGCACGTGGAACCCTCGGGCAGCCACAGCTGTTCTCGGGGGGCTGTGGGGTCCCGGGGAAGTGTTGGGAGGGTTCCACACAGAGGCTGACCTGCCCTCACATCTCGGGGCGGATTCTGGGAGCATATGGATTGCCCGGCGTAGCATAGTGGAAGGTGAGTCTAAGCTGGGTTGTGGTGCCTGGAGTAAAGGGAAATAATGTTCTCCAGTTGCATGCATTATTGATGGCATATTGTAAATTTTTAAACAAAATAAATAATGTATTTAGAGAAGTGTCATTTTTATGACCGTTTACCAACTGTACGGTTTAAAGTTACCTAAACAACGTGAAAATACTTTTTTTAGAAATGAGCTTACTGAAGAGACAACAAATTTTGACTTTTAAACCCCTCTTACTGTGTCATGTGTTATTGGGGTGACTCGAGTCTGAGCTCTGGAAGAAGGGGGCGCAGGGAGGAGGCACGACCTCCTGTCCTTCATGCCTACATCCGGCTTGGTGGGGATGTGTGTGCGCGCACGTTGGGAGGAACAGGACACGGGTATGAAAGAGAGGGCAGGTGATCCCGTCCCCAGGAAGGTGGCCATCTGCATAGGTGCAGGGCAACCCCACACCCATGCCTGCTCGGGAAAGACCCCAACGCCAGGGGCATAGATCTACTCTGTCCGGCTTTGTCCTCTGCATCCAGAGCTCCGCCAATGAAGCTGGACTCACAGCACACATTTTGCAAGGTCTCAGAATAATTTTCCGGACTTGCTGATGTCATTTGATTTGATTCGGCTCACTGACCATCGACTATGTAGGCAGCAGGGCGCTGGGCTGTGGGGACTCAGGATGCCAGAAAGAAGGTCTCGTGATCCGGGGTTGAGCCCTGGGCGGTGGGGAAGACAGCTGTGCGCTTTAAACCACATCGGCTCTGGGGTCCCCGTGCAGTCCCAGTCTGGGCTTGAGGCTGGGATGACAATGAGAAGGGTGCCCAGGCATTTCTGACCCAAAGTCCCCCTGCGTGCTGAGCCCTCGGACCTGGCAGATTGCCCCGGCGTGAGGACGCAGCCAGATCCCCACGTTCCGGAGCCAGACGCCCTGAGCTGCCACGTCACCACAGGCTGTGACAGTCCATCCGCAGTCGATCCCCGTGTCCTGGGGCAAAGGCCCTCTCTCCAGCCCCAGTTCAGAGCGTCAGCCACCCAGAAAACGCAAGCGCGGGGCAAGGGCACCGCTGGAGCACCGGCACTGGGGGGGCAGACGTGGCCCCGCCGGGCCCCCAGGGAGTGGCCCCTGAAGCCAGCTGTGACCGATCGCCCCCCAGGACAGTCCTTCCTCCCCCTGGAGAGACCAGCCACCTCTGGGGCAGCGAGGAAGGAAGCACAGGGGGAGGCTGGGCTCCAGCCCCAGGAAGGGCCGACCCCGCAGAAGGCTTGACAAAACGGGATGGAGCCACACATTTAGGGAAGGGGACTGGGGGTCTTGGACGGCTTTCAAAGGCAACTATAAACCTCCTAAAATTTTAGGCAAAATTATATGTTTTTGTGTTTGTGTGTGTGTGTGTGTTTCTGAGGAAAGGATCTGTGGCTTTTCATATTTTCAAAGGGCTTTGCTATCCCACAATTATGGAATATTTTCTTACATTTTACAGTACAGGGAACTTTTTTTAAAAGTACAAGATTTCTACTTTTTATCCTAAAACCGTTTCCCTGTCAGGAGTAAGTGAGACCTGCAGACAGCATCTGGGAAGCAGAGGCTTATTTTTAAAAATTGGTCCCATCTTCTAAGATTTGAAGGAAAAAGCTCACATTTTAATTGTCTTTAAAGAAAAGAAACAGAATCAGGGGTATCCATGACCAGGTGGCTTAATTCTTATCACCTTGGGATACCCAATTCATTAAAAGTTTCTATTGAGAACCGCGACCCCGTCTGCCTTACAAATCCCAGCAGCTCCCCAGTTTCCAGACTCCCCCAAATCAGCTGCCTTGTAGATAATTTGTACATTTCAGCACATTTAAATGAAATGCCATTTGGATGACCTGCAAAACCTGTCTCAGTACCGTTTCTATTAGAGAGGCCACGTGACCCATGACACACGCATCCCACCACCTGGAGACCCAGTGCCTCAGTGCACCGCTGCGTCTCCCTGCCTGCGCGCTGAGAATGGGACGGCAGTCTGCCCCGGGGTGGCCTTGAGCCTGGATAGGATGACGCCAGCGCACGGCCTAACACAGGCCCAGGACTGCGGGGTTTTCTTCCTGAGTCTGGTCGCCTGCCCCTGCTCTCCAGGCCCAGGGATGGCAAACTGCCAGCCGGGCTTCACATTTCCATCCGCCACAGGCTGGAGTTGCAAACCCGTGTCTGAGCAGCCTCGTAGGAAGGACCAGGCCCCTGTGGGCTCTCGCTCTCAGTTTCCCGGCTGGGGAGGCGCTCGGGGCGGAGCCAGTCCCGCCGCCCAGCGTGGGGCAGTGGGGCTCGGGGTGCTCCCCGACCGACCGGCCCTTCTGGAAGCACTTAGACAGAAAGGGCACACCTCCTTCCGTGATGGTTGAGCTCACTGAGTCCCATGGAAAGGCAGCCTCACCTGGGTGTCCACCTCCAGGGTGTGCTGTGGGGAGGCGGTGACCTGTGTCATTTCAAGGGCAAGTTACATAAGCCCAAGACCGGTCAGAGCTCTGCAGCCGCTCCAGCACCCCGGGCGCATGCGGGGACCTCAGCCCCCAACTTCGGGGAGGATCTGTGGGAAGTGAGGACACAAAGATGCGCTCCAAAGCGCACAGACGCCTGCCGCCTGAGCGAGGTCCTCCCCACAGGGCAGAACCCGCGACGCGCCACCTGCACCCTCGGGGGCCAGAGTCCCCTGCACACCCTCATCCCCTGCTCGAGCGTCCCATCCTGACCACCACATTGCCCACTCTGCCCTCTCCCCTCCGGGGCATCCCCATGAAAAGCCTCACAGCCGGCTCGAGCCCGGGTGATCGAAATTCGCTAGATGGGGCCAGATCCAGGGTCCCTGACGGACCCTCCAGTTTCAGATCTGAGCAGACCACGCTGTGCTCCTGGAGCACCTCCTCCTCCTGGGAAGGAGGCCTGGAGAGTCCAATCAGAGTCTGAAAGTCAGACGGGATGTTCAGAATCATGTGTTTCCATGGTTTCTGCGCGTTCCCGGCTTCCCAGAGTTCTCCTCCGCAGTTCTGGCAAAAGCTAGATTTGTGCTCACCGGGGAGAGGAGCCATACATGCCCAGGTCCAACAAACACTTCCTCGGGCTCACGGACCCCACCGAGGCATGTGGGGCCCGGGGATGGTATGAGCACTGGAAGGTGTGAGCGCCTTGCGGGGTCCCGGCATCCCTCTGGCATCAGCCAGCCCAGTGACCTCAGGCCTGCCCCTGCTCCCGGGACCTGTGTCTTCTCTGTAAACAGGGTCCCAACCATCCGCAGCTGTGTGTGAAAGGCCCAGCCGAGAGGGGGCAAGGTTAGGACCCCATGGGATAGCAGAGCCCGCCACGCCCAGTCTTATGGATGTGCGGCCTGAAGGCACGACCTCCCCTCGCCCTCCTCTACCCAGTGGGTTTTCCTCTGGTGTAAACAGAGATTTTCCCATTCCAGACAGTTCTTACAAAGCTTTCCCAACTTTCCAGGTGACATTAAGACAGTGGTAGGTAAACTCAATGAGCACAATCACCAAAAAGCAAGGTTTGAAGGCATCAGTTAAAAGATTAAAACACCAGCTTAGATTCAAACACCTGACAGTCCTTCCGTGAGCGCCAGGGTCCGGTGCCCCGCGGAGAATCTGGCCCAGGCTTGCACACCGAGACGCTGCCCTGCCCCAGCCCCAGCCCCGGGAGAAGCTCCGTGATGGTCAGGGCTCAGGCGGGCCATCGGCGGTCTGCCTCTGTGCGTCTGGGCCACCCCTTTCGGAACCACAGCTGATGGGGCTGAGAGAAAACATTCCTTTTTTACGGATCCTTTTTCCCGTGACAAGGTAGGTGGCTTCAGACCGACGAGCAAGCCCTCCCCCAACACCACACTTGAAAAGGCAAAGGAATCTGGGTTAAGATCTGATTTCTTTCCACCTGAATCCCTCGATTGACTTTCCACGTCTCAGATTCTGCTGGCTTGTTTGGTGTAAGTGAAGTCTCGAGGCCCTTCTCTGGGATGGTAATATTTAGAGCTGTCTGGGGCTGGGGAGATGCCCGCCCCTGCGTGGAGCTGAGAGCCTCCCCTGCAGGACGCTGGGCAGGCCGGGGGCGGGGGGGCGGGCAGAGCGTCCAGGGAATGGGCAGCTGCTCCCACGGAGTCTCCAGGGCTTTCTCGCTGGACCCCGTCCTCGTCTTAGAGAGCTCAAGGAGTCTGAAGGATCTTCAAAGACCCTCCTTACATTAAAGGGGCCGTCCTGCAGCTTCTCCAGGGCAGAAAGTTCCCAGACACAGAGAGACAGAGCTGTCCCTTTGGTGGCTGAGAAACATTCCACCAGATGAAGCCAGGTTCCTCAGCCTCACCGGTTGGCGTGGGGCCACCCTGCCTGTGTCTTCATCACCAGATTTCTGGCCCCACCGAAGCTTATGCTGACCCACAGCCCCCCTGCATCCAATCCCAGGGAGCTTTGTCAAATGCCACGCCCCCAGGCCCACCCCAGCACTCACATCGGGCATGGCCCACCCTTGGCCCGGCCCAGGACCGTGGGGGCAAGCACCTGGGTTTAGACTGAGGAAAAGTACAAATAAGATCCAAACCCATCTCAAGAATTAATTAACAAAAGGAGAAAACCCAGTGGCCAAGGCTCGTGCTCCGGCTGGGCGTCAGCCACCGTCATCAAGAACCACCCTGCCAGCAATTATGCCAGCAGATGAACCACCCAGCCTGGCTTCACCAGCCCCAGAATTTCAAAGAGAGCATGAATCATAAAACTTTAGGCTTGGGAAGACACCTCAGAAATTGAGACCGTATCTCAGAGCAGGACCTCTCAACGTCAGGGAGCCCAGGCCCAGGCAACCACAATGTCGCAGAGCCCGAGTCGGCGGGTGGGGGCCTGGGACTACGTGTTCCCAACCAGCTGCCGGCGACGCTGGTGCCCGTGCTCCTGAGAACAGCAACATGCTCGGGAACAGTGTGGCCCGAGTGTGGGCTGGCGGTTCACGCCCCAGGACGGGAAGGTGTGGGAACTCACAGAGCTGTGCCTTCAGATCAGGGGCTCCCCGGGGGTCCAGGACACGCCGCAGGCTCGAGTTGTTATAGAGAGCTTCCATCCCGGCGCCAGACATTAGCCCTGCAAACTCTCTGACTCATGGTCAAAAATGTTGAATTTTTAAAAATGACTTTAGAGTTTTTATTTACTATTACATTTTACAACTTTAAAGCAAAACTCAGGTATGCAGTCAGAAGTGTTTTTTCTCCCTTTAAGAATGTTAACAAAATGCTTCAGATAAATAAAACATTTCACTGGGGTCAGCCCACTAGTGGAAGAGACGTGTGGTCTGTGCCACTGAGGCACTGGGGGGCCTTGGGCCAAGTAGCCCCCTTTCCATGTGCCATGTGCTCACCTGCGAGCTGTAGGTGGCAGTGGGGCCTTCTGGAAGGACTCGGTGAGTCATGCACTGTCACACACTTAGCATGTGTGACGCCCAGAAAGCCCTCATCAAATGTCAGTTGATAATATTCCTGTTATTATTTCCTCCTCCGTTGGCGCCTGGGTGGGGAGATTTACACAAACGTGTTGAAATCCTCAGCATGGACTGTAGACTCGAGAGGTCGGAAACTGGGTTGTTCCCTTATCTGGAATGGTGGTGAGTTCAAGGTGTGTGGCAGACGAGAAAAAACAGGGCTTACATGGCACCTAACTGCCCTACGGAAAATGCCTATCGGCTCAGCCAGTGTGGCTCCTCGGCTCCGTGGGCGCCCCCACCATGGCCCCACGTGGGAAGGACACTGTGCTGTGACCTAGGAAACCCCTTCCTGTTTGGGAAGATCAGATTTTCATGACTCACTGGGGCAAAGGTGTTACCACCAAAGCTACCTTCAATCTCACCTACAACTGACTGGTTTTATGGGGACACACCTCACCCCTTACGGGGCCCAGGAGACAGGAAGCTGACCTCAAGCTTGGGATCTCAGGATGAAAAGCAGTGTCGGAACGCTGAGGAACACTCCTGGAGGGTCACGGCATCTTCTAGAAATAGCCTTAGCACAAACCACCCCTGGGATTCACCCTTCCGTTCCCAGCAGGCCTGGGCCGCCTCCGCCCAAGAACCTGCCTCCTGGGCCCCTCGGCGTCTCTCGTAAGAAGGCCTCAGTGTTCCTGGGCGCAAGAGGCATCAAGTTAATCAAGTTTCATTCGAGTCAAGTATCTCATTAATTACTATTACCATTGCTTATTTTCATTGGTGGAACAGTAATTTTTTTTTTAATTGGTGAAGTTGTCCCATTGTTTGGCGTCGTGTAGACACATCCATGAGGATTGACAAATTGAAGTGCAGGAAGGGTCTTTGCCTTCATACTGGAGAAGAGCACTGCCATCCCCTGAGGACGGACTCAGCTGATGCTCGGAGCCTGGCCTGCCCGCGGCTCCCCGAGCTTGTGCAGCACGTGGCCTGGGGAGGCCTGGGGCTTTCCGTGGCCTTCCATGGTCGATCTGGAGGCTGTCACTGGCTCCCACAGCCCCCCGCATCCCAGTTCATCCAAGGGAGACCCTCGCCACCGACCACATCTCAGAGCCACCTGACGGAGGTGCGAGCCTTCCTGGGGACCCTGGAAGTACCCTCTCATCAGCTAATGTTTGTCCAGTCTCCCACCCTGTGCGAAGTGCCTTGATGAGTAATACACAGCTCCTTCCCTCCAGAGATGTATCATTTAGGGGAGACAGGCAGGTTAATTACCAACTTACGCAAGGCTGAGTAAAATAAACATTTTAATCACCGTGTGGATGGCGCGCTCTGGAGATGCTGAGCCCAGCCACCAAACCCGAGTGGCGGCGTCAGGGGTGAGGTGGCACGTGAGCGGCCTCAAAGGGCACCATGGGCACAGACGGGCGACAGGAATGTGACCCAGGTCGGAGGCTGCGCTGAACCTCCCACTTTCTGTTCAGGCAGAGGACCGCTGACGAGGCTCAAACGTTAAAGTGAGATGTGAAGACGCGTGCGCCGGGAGTCTGCGCCCAGCTCCCCCTCGATCTGGTCCCCTCGCCCCTGATGACAAACGTTTGCATCAGGTGCGTGCTCTCTCTGTGTGCATGTGAATGGAGGCAAACGTTAATACATATGCTGCTCCCCTCTTCAGACCCAGTTCCGCGTGGCATCGTATTCTGAAGATCTTTCTGTCCTGGTTCCTGGAGATCTTCCTCATCCCGCTCTTCCGCTGGCGGGCTTGACCTCTGGGCCGTTTCGAACCTTCCGCACTCACAAACCCCCACGAGGAGCGACACTGTGCGTGAGTCACGTCGCAGGTGCGCTGGTGTTGATCAGAGGGACGGAGCTGGCTTCTGGCCAAGATCCATGCATCTGCAATTTTGGCGAATGGTACGGATTCCCAACCACAGGGGTCGTGCCTTTGCGTACAGCCACGGGCGGCACGTGGAACGTCCACAGCCCTGCAGCCAAGCATGCCCTCCAGCTTTCGGGCTGTCAGCCTGTGGTGAGAAGGGGGGGTCTCCCCTCGGTTTCAACAGCATTCCTGTTACAGGAGATGATGAATAGCCATCTCAATGCGTGTTCTTGGAAGAAAGATCATTTGGTCTTTCACTCCATATGCACCTAATATACAGTATCAACGTTAGAAAGTCAGAAGGGAGACCGACAGTCAGCCCTCCCATTCGGTGGAGCTAGCTCATTTCCTCTCTGATACAAATTGAACTGGTGAGGGTGGGAAGCCCCGTTCGGAGACAGCAGGGCTCAGTCGACGGCGTATTTGGTATCGAGCACCGAGAGGCAAGAGGGCCTTGGCTGCCAGTGCCTGTGGAGGGAGCCCCACTCGCCCCATATATGGGCCCCAAAGCCTCAGCCCTCTGTGCTCAGGACCCGCCTTTCCTGCACACAGAGGCTCAGGCCTCAGGCCTCCTCAGGATGACCTGGGGCGAGGGAAGGAGGAACAAGGGGCTGTCTCCCATGCAGGAGGCCTTGCCTGGGTTAGAAGTCCACGATTACTTTTAATTGAATCAAAATGGTGCAACAGGGCGTGGCAGTGGGGACTTGACCTCAGGTAAAGCGAGGTCCGGTGGTGGCCGTATGCCAGGTGGGCCACGGAATTCCTGCGCTGGCCTTGGCGGTAGGTCTGTGACTGTCTACTGCCCCTGACATGGCCGAGTGAGCCCGGTGAGGAGCTGAGGTCATGCCCGGCCCCCAGGCCAAGACCGCAGCCTGTCCCAGGCCCCAGCTCCCACCTGCCCAGGGGGACACATTACTTAACTACACACCCAGTGAGGGGCCCACAGCAGGCCCCCAGGAGTCCCTGGCCTCCCTCCCTGGCGGCCTCTCTCCCACTTCCCCTTCCTGCCACTCCAGAACATCCCTCCGAACCTGGGACAAACTCCTCCCTGGAAGAGTAATGTTCGGCTTGAATGAGTGGGCAAGCCAGTGTCCCTTCAAGCTGCTGCCCAACTCTGGAACCAAGCAGCCAAAGCCAGGGAGAGATTCCGCCCACGATGGGGTCCCCACCACGGCCTCTGCACCCCCACTCGTACAGATGCTGGGCTTGGGACACGTCACCGTGAAACAGCCCTTCTTCCCTGGCTCCCTGTCTGAGCCATCAGGAGGCTGGACACGCTGTGGTTCAAGAGCTGGCTGCCACTCACTGGCCCCCGACCTTGGCCAGGATAGGCCTCCCAGGCCTCTTACTTCATCCGTAAAATTGAGGAAATGTCCACAGCATTTTGCAAAGATTAAATGCAATCATCACTACAGAGAGCCGGCAAGTGACTGGCTTCCCCGATAGACTGTCAAGTGAGCCAAGCGATGGGATGGAGTGTGTCGGGGGAGCAGAGTGTGCAGGCTGAGCGCCCCTCACCCGCCGGAGAGGCAGGTTTGGGGGAGGGGTTCTCAGACCCAATCTAAGGGGAGAGGCCCAGGAGGCGGCTGAGAGTCTGGGGTTGGCAGAGGGGGACCGCACGGAACTGGCCACAAAGCTGGTGGCGCAGGAAGAAGTTAGTGCACGGAGCAGGGGCAAAGGCCGAGCTCGGCCCACGGACAGTAAGAGGTCCGGGAAGGAGCCAGAAGGGGAGGTCAGAGGGAGCAGCCCAGGGAGGCGGGAGGGAAGCCAGAGAGGGCTCTGGAGGAAGGGCAAGGAGCTGGGCCAAGGGCCCAACCCGGCAGTCAGGGGCCGAGGGCCAGTCTAAGGGGGGCCAGACAGAGGCAGCTTGTCAAGTTTGTGGCAGGGGTGAAGGAAAGCGGGGCACCCGCAGGGCCAGCTGGATAACTTGTTCAAAACAGAGACATTTGCAGAACAGGTAGGCATGTGCCTTTTGAAAAGCTCTCCAGAGATGCTAAGAGCCATCCCCTCCTGGCCCTGCCCTGCAGCAGTCAGACTGTGGGGCGGCCAGGGGATAGCTGCTCGGAGGTCAGCAGGTGCGCAGAGCTGTTCCAGGCTTAGGCAGCGAAGGGGCAGACGTGGGGACGCAGGGCCACCGGGCACTGAGAGCAGAAGCAGTCACCACCACTCACTACATACAGGGCCCTGCTCTGTTCGTTAAGTGCAATTTTGCAACTTATTTTCCATTTTAATGTGTGGTTTATCCTTCCTATGTCCAAGCCTGCGGGAATACTTCACTGTTGCCCCCGTGGCCTCCTGTCCACCTTTACTACTGCTCCTCTGCTTTGGGAACAGAAATCGCATCAGGCACCACCGAGAAACAAAGATCTCCAGGTCAGGAAGACCCTCCCCACTGAGACGGCCTGCCACTCCGCTCCAGACCCGCGCGGGGTCGTGCCCGGACTAAGATCTCCAGCAGACGCTGAGTGGTCCAAGCAAGCCCACTCCGTTCACTCTTGTGTCCCACAGCCCACTCTGACAAAGAGAAGAGCGGGAGAGCCCCTCCCTGGCCCTCACCCCTGCTCACTGGGGCCTCCGCGGGATGCCGAGTCTCCCTTCTGGAACTTTATCTGTCCCATATCCCTCCTTACATCCTGCTGAGGAAAGTTTGCCCCGATCTGGGGTTAAGGCGCGCACAGTGCAGGGAAAGAAACTGAGACTTCGTTGGAGGAAGAAAGAAAGAAAGAGGAGGGACTGAGACCCATGTCCCACCCACTGCTGGCAGGAGAGGCTCCCAGACTCACACCTGCCAAACCCAAACCTGAGCCCCGGGCAGGCGTTAGGACCACACGGTGCAGAGCAGGGAGAGGGGGACTTTATGGAAAAAGTGCTGGGGGGAGGGGAGGGCAGGTGAAGGCGACAGAGCCTGGCACTGCACACTTGCGCACAGTAGGCACTTAACAAACCTCTGGGAGTGGCCCGAAAGGACAAAACGAGGAGCTAAGGAGGAGCCAAGTGAGCAGAAGCGGACCGTACTGACCTCGAGCCTCAGGACGTGCTGCGGGGGAGCCACGGGGGTCCGCGGTGGAAGGGCAGCTGGAGCATCTCTTGGAGACTCGCTCGGGCTCTGCCAGAGAGCACGGCGCTGCAGGCTTCCTGTCGGCTTTGAAGGGCCAAGGTCAAAGGTGAGGAATGATTTTGAAACTGTGGGAAGTTTTGGCCCCCTCCTGGTTTCTCAACGTTCTGTCCAGTGTCCATGTGATTCATGCCCTGACCCAGGCTTGCACCATCTGTCTCCAGCGCAGCCAGGCCTGGGAAGCCAAGAAGCTGGGAAACTGCCCCTGGGTTAATCACGGTAATCATGATCGTCATAAATATGCGGCAGACACTGTTCCAAGCACTTTTCATGTATTAACTCATTTATCCTCACGACGGCCTTGTTTTCATCCACATTTTACAGTTGAGAAGACGGGGCAGTTTCGGAGTCCCCCGAGGCCGTGTGGTGAGTGTTCGGGGCCGTGGGCTGCAGACCCGGGGAGCGCAGCTCCACGGCCTGGCTCCCGGCCGGCACGCTACACCGCCTCTCTCAGCCCAGGGCGCGAGGTCGTCGCGACCCACTCAGGCTCCACCCGTCCGTCCATCTATCTGCCCATCCCTCCACCCGTCTGTCCTTCCACCTGACCGTAGATCTGTCCCTGACAAACCTTAGGCAGCAGTCCAAACAAGGGGGCAAAGGGAAGGAAGAGATGAAGACACGTGTTACTGCGTGTCTTATCGCACACATCAGACTGCCTCGCGCCTGGCTGACACCCTCTCCTGCCTACGTGTCGGGCCGACCTTACTATCGACCCCTCCTCTGGGCCATCCCTGTGCTCACGCCTCCTTCCGTCCCCACTCTTCACACCACCCTTACGCTCTCCCAGGAAAGCCTTTCTTCTCTTCCCCAAACTTTACCTGAGTTCCAACAATGCTGCATTTTGCCAAGGCATCACCTTCATTTATGGAAGGGAACTAATTGGATTTTCTGTGACAAATTACCCAAACCAGAGTGACATAAGGAGTGGATTGTATTGATTAGTGAAATGATAACCAAGCACGTCCAGTCTTCCACTGCCTTGGCAGCCGACCCTGTGACCAGTGACACACTCCTGCCTCTGGTGTGAATACAGGATGAACTATGAACTATTTCTCGCTTGTGTTACGCCAGCGCAAGTTCAGATGTCAGCACGCTACCATCAGCAGATAGCGTGAGTGCCGGTACATGATGGAGTTTTGTGTGTCCATGTGGAGCAAAGAAAGGAAAAGAGCTTTGATCAATAGGTAACGTGCATGGTTGTAGGGGTTTTCAAATACATAAACACAATCTTTAAATGGAGTTCCACAGAGATACACTCACCGCTGCTTCCTTGTCATTGGACTCCATCTACTTTACGCTTCCGTGAAGTTGCTACCATGGGACAGGGTTGCAGACCAAAAATAGGATGAAGATAAAGAGTAATCTTGATTCCCATTCATATTTTGCAATAACTGATAGCATCCGTGTGACATTACACACCTGATCGGCTTCCTTCTCCTTGTAGGTGAATGCCGGCTCAGCCACATGTCTTGCTGAAGAGTAACAGCTGATGTTTACAAAGTGTGTGATGGCGAGACTGGTCTTCCTGACCCCTCGGGGTGGTGGTGGCCACACAGCAGGATCGGGGCCGCGGGGCTGTGTATGATCTGTATGGGACATTGAGTGGCCGGTGTGGGTCCTGCCAGTCCTTACCGCCTTCCCCTGGCCCCTGGATTTGCTGGTCCTGCACCCAGAGGAGGTGAAGACCAAACCAGAGGACCCACTGGTGGTGCCCAGTGGATACACAGACAGCGCCCTAATAAAAGTGCCTATTATGTGCCAGATACCGTTCAAAAACCCTTAGGTGGAACAGCCCATTTTGTACTCAGAGTAAACCCTGGGGGCTGGTTTCACTTCTTCCCAGGTGACAGACGCAGAAACAGAGCACAAGCAGAGTAACACCAAATGGAACCGAAGTGTTGGACACCCTACGTCACAATGCTTTTACTGAATAAGTCGTTCTGTGGAGATCAGGTTCGGGTTTGATGGCCTTAGATATTCTGTTTTGTGTTCACAGTTGTGGATAAGAGCAGCAAGATGACCTCCCTGGCTTCTTGGTTGTGCGGGGATGTGGAGCTTGAAGAAAGGCTGCGGACCAGGCGGGCTCCCCAGTGGGGGTGGTAAACTGCGCGTGCACGAAGTAGGCAGAGATGCAGCTGGGGTCCACCGGTCACTCCACACCGTCGTGGGCTTACGGTGGCAGCGTCCCCCATGTGCTGGGTTCGGAAGATACTGTGCACAGAGCGCGCTTCCCCTGCCTCTCACAGCCGCCAGCTCCTACGAACCAGGGGGTGCAGCTGTGCTTCCGGAAACCCAAGGGGTCCAGGGGGGAGACGCAAAGGAAGAGAAGTGGGGGCATGCTCCAAGCCCAGCTCCCCAGAGCACCTCTGCTTCCTGGAGTCAGGAACTGGATTTCTGTTCTCAGTCTGGTTTTAAGACACCCTTGCACGGCCTTGGGAAGGCTGGAAGCTGCAGATGTAAATAGAGCCCGAGCCTTCGAATCACCCAGAGCAGGGCTGTGTTTGCACTTCGCTCTCCCGCCCTGCATGACGGAATTTTGAAGACTGGTCAGCAGATAGCCCACATCACCTCTCCATGTGAAAAGGAAGCAAAACGCGAGATGCCCTCTATGTCGCATCACCTAGTACAGGCTTGCCCACTTAGCTTCCATTTTTCTCACTCAGCTTTGGGCAGAGTCGAGGGGCATGTGCTATACTAACACAGAGATTTCTAGTACGATATGCTTTCCATCTGGCAGAACTCCTGGTTGGGTTTTTGCTCCATCCTGATGGATTTCGAATTCTGTATTAGTTACCTCAAATGTAGTCATCTTCAAAGAAATTCACTGGCCCCAGAAATCTGAATTAATCATAGACTCAGTCTCTCATGGAGAAAAGCTCATGCCCCGGGCTCCCCTCCAGGCTCCAAACCACGGCAGAAGCACCCGGGCCGAAAACAAGGTCTAAAAAATACGCCTTGGCCTCAATTAGGAGGAAGAGTTCGTGCAAGGAAACTGAGCCAAATGGGATTGGAAGTTTCTGCTGGCCTTTCCACAGGGGCAGCAAGGTGCGCACCAGACGGGGCTTGGGGACAGATAGGGTGTTCCAAGAGTAACGGGCTGCTCGGGTCAGAGCTCCGAGCCTTCTGGAGCTCAGCCCGGGCCGCTAGCGCGGGCGCATTTCTCACCAAAGCAGAAGGTGAGCATCAAGCGCAGCAAGAATCCTAAGACCCACAGCGAGGGCTTCTGCTGCCCTTCAGGCGTCCCCCAACGTGCTACTGCGTCCCGCCACCCAAAGGCAGAGCCAGTCAGAAACGCGACAAGCGACTCCAGGAAGCAGCCCGAAAATCCCGCCCAAATCTGACCCTAATCGGTGTCACTCTTTCCTCCCCAGGCATGGGCCCAGCTCCGCGGGGCGAGCTCCCGGAGCGCGTGCAGGGGCCGCCCACTCCGATGGCCGGGCGGGAGTCGACTTTTCACCCATGTAGCTGACTCGTTCCAGGGGACCTGGGCCCATTTCTCCAGGAGAGGACCCACCTGACAGCCCACAAACTAAGATCCGTCAGTCACTTCCCACGAGCTCTCCCTCCTCGCCACCATCTGACTTCCCCCGGCCGCGATACATGAGTTTAGACCTGAACACACGGCTCGCTTTCCCACAAGCCAGCGTGGAGGTCATTCTGCCCACACCCTGAGAGCTGGGCTCGTGTTTTTCAAAGTCGGGCTGTTCCAGCCACGCGAGCCCCTAGGACCTCCAGCCTTTGCCCACAAACTGGAAATAGCACCGCCCTCCCCACAGTGTTGTGGCCATGTTTCCACGCGAAGCAGGATGCACTACCCGTAGGCATTTTACTTATTATTACTATTTTGGATTTTCTGACTGATGCACCAACATTTTTCCCACTTGCATGCCGGAGGATCTGTAAGGCAGCAGGGATGCAACGGGCCCAGATTGTTGGTACCTGGAGGTTATCGAGACGGTTGGTGGAACGGGAGGTGGTTCAGGAAGCCTCTCCCATCTGTTGGGTCCCCCTGCCAGGGCTGGGGTGCGCCACGGGCCATGGAGAGGCCAGCACACGTGGGACCAGCTTGCAGGAGAAAGGTCCATTCCATCTGGGGGCTAACGCTCCATGTCCCCAGACCAGATCTGATTGGGTCAGTATGTCCCCAGCCAGCTCAGTTCCCAGCATGTCCCCCAAGGCAGACGGCCTCCCTGGGGCACAAATCCTTGGTCTGAGCAGATGGCAGGGTCGGCATCATGCGTGCACAAGAGGCCATGTCTAGCCTTTCTTTGCACGTCTCAGCCCGTCCGAGCTCCCGGGACTGCTCTCCAAAGCGGTCACTGATGGCTGCCTCTGGAGAGGCCTCTCAAACATTCAACAGACCACGAGGGGTTGGGCGAGGGCTGGATAGAATAGTCCCGGGGGTGCTTTGCCCTGCCCCACGCACACAGCTGGCGCAGGATGGATGTGGCTTCATTCCGTTCCTGTACCCAGAGTCCTACCTCATGACCCGCTCCCACAGAGCCTACTACATCCCACCCAGTGCATTAAAATGGCCAAAAATGCACCCTTTTTTTCCTGATTCCTTCTTTTCCTCCTCAGGCTAAGTTATGACTCTATAATGAGCACTTGGTGTATTTGAAATGATCCTAGAGAGATTCTGTTGCTCTCCTTTTCTGTAAAATAGTCTTACTTCTCAAGAGATAACATCTCTGTGCATTCCACACCCTCTATGATATTAAAAATAGTATGCCAAGGTTTTATTTAGTTTTGTATGGGGACCAAGTTTTAGCTGAATAAACAGAAGGAATGACCAAAGGCAGCCAGACAAATACAGAACCGGGCTTGTTTTTTTAAAGATTTATTTATTTATTTACTGGGGGGAGGGGCAGAGGGAGAGAATCTCCAGCAGGCTCCCCCATGAACACGGAGCCTGATGTGGGGCTCGATCCCATGACCCTGAGATCATGACCTGAACCGAAATCAGGAGCTGGACACTCAACCAACTGAGTCTCCCAGGTGCCCTGCAGAACCAGGCTCTTTTTAAACAACTGGGTTTAATGTAAGAGAGAAGTCTGGTGTGGTTCCCCACACAGTATTATTATACCCGTGACTTATTTTCTTCCATTTCAGTGAAATCGTTTACCCTAAAACAGCCAGCCTCAATGTTTTTCTCCCGATGACATCACCAAAGACCCCCGCAGATACCCTCGCCAAGCCTCACAGGAAGGGCCTGCGGGACAAAGAAGGAGAAAGAAAGACCTGGCTTGGTGAGAACAGGCAAGGAGGCTGCCCAGGAATGGGATTCAGGGGCAAGCAGCCAGGAAGAGAGAAGCAGGTCTTCACAAGCCCCGCCAGGTGGCCCTGCCTCAGAGTCTGCCCTCCCTTCCTCGCCCCCTGCCCACCCGCCCCAGAAAACAGGAAACCAGCGAAGCCTCTGGAAGTCCCACCAGCCTGGGGCAGCGTTTCCAGGGGGAAAGGAGGTCTCCAGAGCTGGTGGCCTTTCCATCCCATTAACAGGAACGCCAAACTTCAGGCGCCTTTCCCAAAACATAGGGATCACCGCCCTGACCCAGGACATGGGGTGACAGAGGAGGACACCAGCACCAGTCCTGGCTGGAATGGAGATTCGTGGGGGGACGACCAGGGAGGCACGCGTCTATCCCGGCGAGGCCTGAGGGGCGCCTGTCCTTCCCGCTGCAGCAGGCCTGTGAATGGCTGCTCTTCACCCACAGCATGTATCCTTCATCAAGATTTTCTAGGCTTTGGCCACCAGAATTTTGTCATGTCCCCCATGGCCATTTCTCGCAGAAGCCTCTCTGCATTTTGTTTTCCCCGGCCTCACCTCCCACCGCCAGGCGTCTGAGTCATGCACCTGGCCTAACCCCCGGTATCTACCTGCCTGCACGCCGTGCCCCGCCAGGCACACCGCAGGTATCGTTCGTAGCCCTCGGTCCCCGGCACGGTGCCAGATACCGGTGACACTGCCCACTCCTTCCTTCTTGACTCCACCACTCCCTGTGGCTTCCGAAGACCTTGCCTCCTCCCCGCGACCCCGTTCCCATCCATCCGGGATGGCCGAAACTCTGAGTTTGCTGCTGAGCTCTCCACCCCAGCCCACCAGCTGTCCCAGACCTCTTTTACTTGTCACCGCACACTGACTGTGAGACCAAATCCAAGCCCCCAGCTTAGGATGTAAGGCTTTCCAAGAATTCATCCTTCTCTGCCAACTCAACCTTGCAGAGCCCATCACGTCTCAGATGGCGACCTCCACTGTCCCGTGAGCCCTGTCCGTGGGCGCCGTCTTCATGCTGTTGCGCACGCGGCCCCAGCCGCCCCAGCACCGCCCAGATGATCAGGACAAGCCTCTGCTCTTCTCTCTGATTCCCACACCAGCTCACGCTCCACTCTACCTCAAGGCTTTGAGCGTCTCAGACCAAAGCCCCCCCCCCCCCCCATGCTCCAGGTGCCATGTCTGGGCTGTGTCATTCATTCGGCAGCCCTCATAAGCATGAGCTGTATACATGAGGACATGAGCGTCTTCAGGAAAGAGGAAGACCTGCCCTATAAATCGTTATAAACCATTCTGTGTCCCTGTCTATATAGGCACTCCATGCAGTGGGAAAAAGTCAAAATAGTTAACAACTGCACAAATTAACACATAAATGTATGTATAAATGATAAAAGATATCCCCCCTTGTTCACTAAACCATGACATTATTCCATAAACATGTGTTCATACATAATCATTGACCCGGATAGATGAATTCCAGCACAAATTGCTTATCCAATCATTCTAATAATTTCCAACTCATGGACAGACCTTGGAACATGTTGGCATGACTTCCGGTTGACACAGGTGTTCCCAGAAGACGCCCCAGGCTGAGCCACGACTTGACATGGGGACTGCACAGTGTTTGCAAAACACCCTTACTAATTCCATAGTTGTCAGGTGACTCTAGTCTCCATGGAGAAGTTCTGTTGATGTCACTGACATTGTTCATGGTACAGAAACCTCTGTCAGCATTTGCTATATTCCAGGCAAATATTCCAGCCCAGTAACACTGTCTGACACTTTGCACGTCCCAGGTCTCCACCATTAAACTGAATCATGAACCCCGACTGTTGGATTGTCATGTTCAATTAGCTGGCTGCATTTTCTCTATCTACGGAGCCTCACATGTCCTTTGACCTAGTTTCAGAATGCCAAAAATGGGAAAACCTTAACACTTCCTTTTATTTTCTTAGTTTTTCAGATTAGAGCACAAGTGCATTTTTACATAATTTATTAGACAAGGTGGTTGCATTTCCTCTTGGAATAGGTATACATGTTTCATTTCAAATTTCATATCTGATTTCTTCCCTTGAATATCAGCTTCCACTTTTCCTTCTTAGTCTCATTTGTTGTTTTATATATTCATTGACTCACAACATATTTATGAGCATCCACCAGGTGTGAGGTACCATTCTAGGCTTACAGGACACATCAGCCACGACAATCAGCAACAAGAATAACAAAGCTCTCTGCCCTGGGGGGGCTGACAGTGTAGAGGAAAGAAAAGAAAGACTGAAGTTCTGAGTGTGTCAAGGAGAGGAGTGCTGTGGGAAAGCACCTAGAGCAGGGACAGGGAAGCAGGGCAGGTCTCTCCTACGAGAATAAACATGCGAAAGCTTTCTTCATCTTCGCTGTAGTAGCTGAAGTGAGTCTTTCCTATAACGCTAATGAAAGTACTCACTCCTCCCTTGGAGTGTCGTGTTTATGAAAGCCGATCTTCAAATATCTAACCACCCCCATCACACAGCTGTTATCAGAGAGACTGCACAGATCTGGACACCCAGCTGTACCGGGCACCCACACGGTCCACAGATTCTTTCAATTTACATTACACATAGTATTTAGTACTCTCTGCTCTTCACTTGATACTCAAAACAAATATAAAGCTTTTGGGGAAAAGATATAAGGTGATCAGCTTAAATATTTTATGACATCATCCAGATATAATCAAGTGTGGTCATTTTAGACAATCTAAATGAAAACATCTGGAAATTTTAATGAAAATCTGGTAGCGATGATATACTCTCTCTCTATAATTAATTACAATTAAGTTACAATTACAGTGTAATTATAATTACGTGGACACTGTTTATAGATACCTGATGTGTTTTATTTGGGAAGATTTCCCACTGAAATTGCTCAAGCACCAATAATAACAATCGATATGTAGCTACATGTACCCCTTCTGGACCCAGGACATCATGAAACCAACCAACTATCTTCCAAGTCCCTGTGTTTTGCCCTTCAAATACATTTTACAATATTCTTAAGTGAAAGAAATGAAGTGTGACCAGTAACAGCTAAAATTTTGCTGCCTGGGCTTATAAGTTTTCCCAAGAGTTGTTTTCACGTTTCAATAGATGCATATTTTCACTCAGCAGCATCAACATCTAGATCACAATGATCCACCTACATTAGTGTTATTCTTTTTTTTAAGTCCTAGTAAGTGTTTCATGCCTGAAATGCCACAGAGGTGGTATTAAAGATAATGATAGTATTTTCTGATGTTTTTCATTTGCTTTATCAACATCTTTTCATAAAAGTTTTCCTAAGTTTTTATTATTTTAAGTGTTTACTATATGAAACTGAATTATGATATTCTTTTAAATTTTCCCTCATTAATTATTGCAAGTGTTCTTTATGGAAACCATGAGCCTCTAGCAGAACATGATTATCTTTGTGCTGAAATATGCAGATGATTAACATTTTTAAATTTTAACATTACAAATGTTGGCACCGTTTGCATCTGCCTTTATACCAATATCAATAAGCCACTCATATTTTGTTGAAATAAATTGTATTTCATTCAGGAATGCAGCTTTTCTGATTCATTCTTGCATAACATCAAATCCTGTTCCAAGCTGGTCTGGTATTTACACAGTATCAGAAGACACTCCCAGCCGCAGATGTTATTACTTCTTCCTTGTTCCCCCAAGATTTGGAAGATGGGTGCCCATGAGATTTAAAGGGACCATTAACCCACTTATCCAGAGTGGTGTTTGCTTATAATATTTTATTATAAATCCTGCAGTTACTACGTACATAAGAAACAAAACACACCACAAAAGTAAAACTACAAGTTTCTCAGGAAACAGTAAGACAGGAAGCCCATGTATCTGTGGTCGTCATGATGGTCTGTAACAATTAGCATGACCTATGTTAGAATTCCTACGATTATGAAATAGTGCCCCTCTCCTGGCTTCTATTTTGCTACTCACCAGCCCCTATGGAGACACTGTAGTATCTTTGCGCCTGGTTCTTCCTTGACAGCATGTTGTTGCCTGGCGGCATCTGGATGTGCTGCTGGGTCTTTGCCTCACTTGTGCAGTGCAGAGCTGAACTGAACAGAATTAAATTACCATCGTCAAGGGCAATCCTTGTCAACATGCAGATGGATTTTATATCTAACTAAAGGAGTGAAGAGTTGGCTAGCCCCATTTGTTGCCAGCACCGCCTCCCCCAATGCCAGCACAAGCCTGGCTCACCCCGAGTGTTCCAGAGCCAGTGGGCATTGGCGTCAATGTGCTTCAGTGGACCTTGCTCGCTGTGTGTCTCCAGGCCAGGCCGGGACCAGACTGCTTGTATCATCCTATGTCAGGATCTGCTGACCTCTCCCATGGAGCTCAGGGCTGTGTTCATCACCCTAGCATCTTAGGCCAACATATTTCCTTACTGGACTCATGAACATCCTCATCACTTTACCAACGGTTTCCTTCTCTGAATGTTGTGAGGATAAAGGAGAAAATGTACACAGAGGGCCTGGTTCATCTTAAGCACCTGGTATACATTAGCTGTTCTCATCATACTATGCTTGAACCAGACCTCTGGATATTATCTGGGTTTTCCCCCAGATGCTGTTGTCATCCATGCAGACACGAGCTCCTGCTCCCGCCCTGGGTACGTGCTTTAGGGTCAGCAGCAAACGTGCTCATGTAACCTCTTTGATTTGTTCTTTCAAGGCTTGGATTCTGTCAGTTTTCTACTAACTGGGGGTCTGATCATCCCGTTTAGTTATTTTTCAATCAATGTTCTGTTTCTCTTCTTTCTTCCGCTGCTTTCATGTGGAGAATTTCCCAACATCCATACAGAAGAATAAACAGTAAAGCTGTGACCAGTTAAGTTTATAATTTGCTGACTAATCCTGCCATAGGATTGATGAACACTGCAATTCTTACACGGATTTGGAATTTCTTGCAGCCTCTCTCAACTGTCTAAATATTTAGACACATGGTATCTAAGCCATACTATGTCTCTCCCCAAGTACTCAGCTCCCAGCTTGGCCCGTGAATAGAGAATGAGATAGTTTTGTTTACGGTGGAGTGGGAGAGTCTTTTTTGAGAAATACAGAAAATTAGGGTTTCCAAGCTGGGAGGGATTCCTTAGGGAAGTGGGAGAGTTGCTATAACCAGCGAGGTTCATGGCAGCGAGTGGGGAGCAAGGGTTTTATAAGCGGGAGACCTGTTTCTGCAGACCATGTGGACAGCAGTCTGGGAGCACCGTCCTCCCTCTTGCAAGAGGCCAGCCCCTCAGCACATACCCATGAGCCCAGGAAGTGGGGAGAGAGGGCGGCGGGGTGCCAGTTCTGAGAGCCCAGGGCAAGGGAAGGCATGACTAGGGAAAGGGAAACAGGCAAACTTTAGCTTCAGGTCAAGACTTTAAAAGCGTCTACCCCAAATACATGCATGTGAACCCTGTCATGAGCTGTGAGACTAACCTCCTGCCCTCCACCCGTACCTGTCCATTGCGGTTCTGAGCTGGGAGAAACCTGCTCCCAGTCAGAAGCATTATCTGAACCATCCTGGTCAGATAAACCCAAGTCTCCACCAGTGGCCTTCTCTGTGGCTACCCCACCTCCCCTAATCAGGACCGCCCTGAATCCTCTTGCTTTGAGCTCTTTCTCTTCAACCTCACTTAATGTGCCAAACGATAAAACCTGGATTTACAGACCAAAAACAAGCAAACAAAGAAGTGCCAGCTTGTTTGTCCAAACTAGCCTTCATCATCATCTACAGCACAAGTGAAGCGTGAGCTGTGGGTGAGGTGACACCAGGTGTGATGGTGAGAAGCTCACGCACATCCGCGTGGCCATGCAGGAGTAATGGGACTGGACTGTCTCTGATTCTGTTCAAAAGAGTGTCAACCAAATTCCCTGGGCTCGTGGTCCACTCCTTCGGGGGGGGGGGCGTGCTCATACTACTTATACTGCTCACTACTACCATCATGTCCCTTGCACAAGGTCTTTCATCTCCAAGCCCCTCAGCACTGGGCAAGTAAGGGTTATGTTTAGAGGTCTGCGTGCACATCACCACCCACGGATGGCCGACAGACAGGTCCCTTACCACCCAGCCCGGTGAGACCGTCCTCTGGTCCCAAGGCTGAGCTCAGTGCTGGAAACAGTGCAGTCTGCACTATCTGTCACCACCCCAAGCACCATGGCTGCAGTTGGCTGATTGCCTCAAATAGGTCTCCAGCCACAGCCAGGCGCCTGCAGCCTTCTCCTCCAGCTCTGCCCCTGCTCTCGCTGCCCCCACCATCCAGGCAGATTCACAATACTTCCTCCCAGCCCCGCCGACCTGCACCAGGGTCTCCCCCCCGCCGCCCCACGCTCCTTCCCAGACGTCCCTGCTCAGGCCTCCAGCGCTCAGGAATGACAGAGGCTCCTAATCACCCCACACCAGGCCACCGACTGGTTTGTCTGGTTCTCAAGACTTTCCTCCCATCTGGTCCAAGCACTCAGATGACGCTTGGCTCCTGGTGCCTCCCATCCCCTCCTCCAGCCAAGGCTCCAGCCACTTCCTCAGCCTCTATCATGCCCCCTCTCCGGGCACAGTCTGTCATTCTCTGTGACACATGCTGTGTCTGCAGCACTGTCCTGCCTTCCCCTCACCCCTGTCACACTCCCCACACCATAAGCCAGGGGAGAGCTGGTGTCCCCGTTCTGCAGATCGGGACACACTTCAAAACAGCGGGACCCCCTGGCTGAGCAGGGCCAGAGCAGGGATCCCCAGGGCCAGCCCCCCTAGCTGGAGGCTCAGATTCCTCACCACACGCACCCCCTTCTTCCCAGGCCGGCTGTCCATGCTCCTGATGTGTGGGAAGGAGTTCTGGACAGTGACAGCCTGGCTGAAGAAAGCTCGCAGTAAGTCAAACAAGCGGAAGGACGCAAGCAATGAGGCTGATCTTGGGGAGAACGCGGGGAGTGATGAGTAGGAAGTGAGTGGCAAAGCCTGTGCGGCTCCGGAAGGAACAAGGCAAGGGTCCGAGTGTCCAAGGCCACAGGGGTCACGGGACAGGAGCCTTGGAGCCGCTGGGAGAGGCGGGCACCTGGTTGGGCCTTCTGCCCAGCAATGGAGGGCCACCCCAGAGGGCAGCGTGGGGACACCGGCCTGGCTCTGGCTCTGTTTGCCCACTGTGCTGGGGACAGGGGGGTCCTGCCCCCCAGCGGTCTTTGCAGATTTGGCCCCGAACCCCCCAGCCACGCGGTGCCGTCCTCCAGACACAAACATCCACAGTTCAAATGCGGCCTCCTCTCCCTCGAAGTCCACATGGGTGGTGAAGGAAGGGGAGCCTGGGCAGAGCAGCACTGGGGCCTGCGGTGAGCGCCGTCCTGGAGCGGCCAACGCCCTGGGGACCCTCCAGACAAGGGGCGATTTCCAGAAGAAACATCTGACAGACATCAGTGGTTCCCTCAGAGGCGACTAAAGGACATTTCAGGACATCAGCCTGATCACCGCGTGGTGTCGGGGGCGACCATACTCCTGGTGGCGGGCACTGCGCAGGGCGTCAGCCTGGTCACGTCACTCTGCTGTACACCCTAACTAACATGGCACCGTGTGTCAACCAGGCTTCGATAAGAAAAACTGGTCAGGATTCTAGTCAGGGAAGGTCAGCCTCCTTCTGCGCTTTCTTCCCGCCTCAGCCCGGGGCTTCCGGTCCACAGAGCTCCCCTCCCCCTCCTGCTAGGCTCAGGGATGGGGCTCCACCTCACAGGACCACCCCGGGCCACCCAGCTCCTCTTGAGAAGACCTGTGGACCTCCAAGGCCACCTGGAAAACCAGGGTGGCCATGTCCCCTAAGCCGGCCATGAACTCCTATGGGCAGCGGGTGTAGATCTCATGTGTCATGTTGCAGGCACCTGGTCCACCCAGTCCGTGGCGGGCCTCAGGGACTCCGGGGGACAAATAGACAGACTCCCAGCTCTGGTTACTGTCTCTCTGGAGCAACTCAGCCCTTTGTCTGCCTTAACAAACACACAAGCACAAACCACTCAAACCACACAAGTGTGTGAGTCTCTGTCCAACCCATTAACAGTAGAGACGGACTTCACAGTCAAGGTCATTAGTAACCAATCAATGGGACCAGATCAGCCCTTAGATTACAAAACTAAGGTAGAACCAGTTGAGAGGTCAAAACACAGAGCAAGAAGGCCTGAACGATTCTTAAAATCTGTCCTATGCCTGCCCTCCCCCTGGACCACTCATCTTTGCCTGGGCACTTCCCAAAGTCAAGGATGGGAAGCGGTGCAGGCACACACATCTTCACGTCCCGTGTGGCCCCAGGGGGAGCTGGAGATGCAGGTTGGCAATGACAGGTGGTTTTTAGTGAGGACATGCACGGCCTCCGAGTGCCCGTGGAGCTGGCGTACACGAACCCGAAGCAGCCGCGATCCACACATTCCTGATGTGATACGATCTTCTCCACGAGGTGTGTCCTCCCCTCCATCACACAGGTGGGGAAACCAAGCATCCACAGGCAAGCCACTCAGTCGGGGCTGAACACCCCTCACTCGGCACCCTAGACTTTGAATGTCTACACTGTAGAGCTGCTTCTCAACCCTTCACGTGAACACCAGCAGCGTGGGCAGCCCACCACGACCTGCACTCCTGAGCTCCCCCAGGGTGGCGGCTGACAGAGCTTCTCCCAGCAACAGGGCACTCTTCACGCGCAGGGCCTTTGGACTCAGTCCCCTGAGACAACTCCTGCCCTTCCCTAATTCTGTGACTGATCCCAGATTTTTATTCTTGTGGTTCAGTTTCATATCAGTCAAGATTCCCCAGAGAAGCAGAACCAATAGGATATCATCTATATATAGACAGAAGGATTTTAAGGAATCGGTTCAGGGCATCTGGGGAGCTGGCAAGTCTGAAATCCAAGGAGCAGGTGGGCAGGCTGGAGACTCAGGAAGAGGTGACACTGGCTTGAGTCTGGAGGCAGAATTCCTTCTTCTTAGGAATCCTCAGTCTTTGCTCTTAAAGCCTTCAACTGACTAGATGAGGCCCACCACATCAATGTGCTTTCCTCAGAGTCGCCCAGTTTAAATGTGAATCTACACAGTACCTCCGCGGCAGCATCTAGCTGGGTGTTTGAACAAATACCTGGTCATCATAGTTGCATATAAAATTAACCATCACAAAGTTTCTCATTCTTCCTTCCCTTATCATGGCGTCTTTGCTCAAGCTTTATGTGTGCCACTAAAACAGGACTTCCCCACAGCCCCTTCCTTCTGGCACCCTTTCTCAGCACACCAAGGACCCACCTTACCTGTTTCCAGCTGCAACTACGAAGAAGCCCTCCACTTGTTCTCCTCACACAATCTCGCCACATTGATCTCCTACCACGTTGACATGCCCTCCCTCAAGAACCTTACCTAGAGCTGCAGGTCTCAAATGTTTGGGGCCCAGGACCCATTTACAATTATCGAGGACCCCAGAGAACTTTCGTTTATGTGGGTCATTTCTACAATACTGTATTTGAAATTAAAACTGAAAAGTATTCAAATTCTGCACTACTTCCTCAAAAAGAATAATGCACCCATTTCATGTTAACATAAATGGCAAACTTTTATGAGAAAACATATTTCCCAAAACAAAAAAGAATGGTTTAAAAAAGTACAAAAACGTGTATGTTTGCAAATACCTTTAATGTCTGGCTTCACAGAAGAAAGCTGGACCCATGTCTGCTTCTGCATTCAGTCCATTGTGATGTGTTGCTTTGGTTGAATCTAGAAAGGGAGAAGTATTTTAAGATAATTGTATTTTCAGATCGTTGCATTCCTTTGATAATACACCAAAACTAGAGAAGTGTTTATTTCTTAAAGATTAATTGCGACATGGAATCTGAAAGCGTATCAGTGAACATTTCACACCCTGAAATTTTAAAATGTGTGGCCTGTCTTGCACTTCGAATGGACCTTTCACTGGTGTGAGATTTTGGAATAGCAAGCAGGGGTCATTGGGAAAATTTTGATTCACTGAGTTTTGCAGATCTTCCAGATGTTGACATATTTCTTACAATATTAAAAAATCAAGTTTGTTACTATTACCATCAATCTCTTCAAAAAAGTCCTTAAGTATTGGGAAATTGTCAAGCTCGTAGTGGTGAATACAAGTTTTCCAAGATTCTAATTTTCACACAAAATTTCAAATTTTGTCCTTGCCAAGAAATATTGTCAGTTATTCCCCTCGAAGGGACAGGCTCACTTTAGTCATTTTCTGGAAAATGTCTGCCAAAGACCCAAACTATGCGGTCACTCGTTCTTCTGAGTAAAAACGGGCTCAGTGGGAAGTGGCGGGTTCAGCTCCCAACATGAGCTGTGCAGGAGACACCCCGCCGCTGACCCCGTGTGAGCAGCAGAGCTTGACGATGTCTACGGACTCCAGGGTTGAGACTCACTAGAGTCAATCTTCACTGCTTCGCATTCGTATCTGAAACTGGCCATTTTGTTGCCACCGTCCCTTAGTGTGAGGAATCCAGTGACCACTTGCACTGTCGGAGCTTCTCCTCAATTTGTGCTAGCACTCAGCAGAGGCACCGTCACTGCACGTGTCAGCGTGGTCACAAAGACGTGCACAGTTTTGCTACGAATATTGTTTGTATTCAGCTTTACATTTACAACAGTATGATTATGAAAACAGTTTTGATCTTGAAGACCCCTGAGCGGGGTTCCCCAGGGAACCCCGGGCCGCATTTTGAGAACCACTGGCCTGGAGCACTGCACTCATCCAGCTCCCAACACCTTTCATAGCCCGAGCATCCAATGTATCACTTCACATTTGAAAAAACCAAAAAACTTTCTATGTCAGTCAGACCTGGATTACAACACTAGCTCGGTTATTAGCTGTGTAACCTGGTGAAAATGAACGAATCCTTATCAACTTCGGTTTCCTTCATCAGTAAAATGGGATAGTTGTGAGAATTAAATGAGTGAATGCGTGTGAAGCACCATCATCGCTGAGTATTAGCTCCCTTCCCTGGTGCTCACTGTGGCTAACAAGGGCTGTGATTCTCTGGAAGCTCTGATTTATATTTATATATATCAAGGGCTAATCAGATTCATTTGTCCTCGAAGTGAGTTCCCAGTACTCCAAAGTTACGCTTGAAACTACATCCTTCCCAAAAATGAGCTGGCTTTGAGCCACTTCTTTGAACACATATGGCAGTGTTTTCTGATTTATTCGTTTTTAAGTGAGTCCTCTACTTATCCCATGTTTCACAAGTGTTTCTTCTACCTACGACTAAAGTCGAAGCTTCCAGAAGACAGACTCTGTAGAAGATCATGTAGCTCCTTCACACCAGTGCCGTATTCCTGCACAGCAGATCAGCCCACAATGCAGTGGCTTAAAACCCACAGTGATGGCTACCGTCCCTCTTGTGGCTGTGGGTCGGGAATACAGAGGGGGCGTGGCGGGATGTCTGTCCCTGCTCCGTGATGTCTGGGGCTGCAATCATCTGAAGGCTCTTTCACCCACACGTCTACCAGTGGACGCTGGTGTCAGCTGGGAGCCCAGCTGGTCCATCAGCCTGAGCACCCACACGTGGCCTCTTCATGAGGCCAGGGCTTCCTCACCACATGGCAGCCAGGTTCCCAGGGAGAGGATCCTGACAGAGAGCGAGAGCCAGGCAGCAGCTTTCTCCTTTGCTGACTGAGCCTCCAAAGTTACAGAGCCTCACTTACACCAAAATTCACTGGTCAGCAAGTAACGAGATCCCACAGGGGCTCAAAGGGAGGAAACACTGACCCCATCCCCAGGGGGAGGAATGCCATTCATGATAAGTTCCAGGAAGAGTGACAGGAGCGAAATAGACAGGTGTGGCTGTCTTTGCAAAATGGCATCTGTCACACCCTCTGAAATCCTCACTAAGTGAATGCAAGCACACACACGTGAGTGAATTAATGAAGAGGGTTTTCTCAATTGCGGAATGGGTCCTGGCGTAGCCTAGACGGTCACGTGAGTTATATTCTCTGCTTTATTCATCAGATCCCCCACCGAGTGGTAAGTTCCTTGAAGGTAGAAACTGAGTCTTGAATCCTCAGAGGTCCCCCAGTGCCTGGCAGGTGCTCAGCAAGCACCAGCTGGAAGGAAGGAAGGACTTAGGAGGGAAAGAGGGGAGGGTCTTCAGACCGCTGTGAACCGTAAGACCCGGTGATACGGGAGGTTCTAGCTTCATGACCCCCGCTCTCAGTGGGGAGAGAGCTAAAACCTGCTCTGCGACGGAAGAGAATGAACAGCAATTAATTCACTGCACTATTCTCTCTCCAAGGCCCAGAGCCAGTGTTGCCTGAGGGGTGAAGAGTCGGTCTTTCAAAAAGCTCATGTTTGGACACATTTTGTAAATTCAGAAGGATGCCCCAGAATGTTCTGATTCAAATCAAATAAAAGCTACTGTACCAAATAGTAATTTCACCTATGTTTACTTTTTATATGCCAGGGAATTTTTGTCCCTTTAAAAAAACTAATTCATTTAAATCTCTAATGTACATTTCCTTTGGAAGCATAATGAAGAGAACAATTCAGATAGTCAGTACTTTTTAATGTTAGTGCTGGGTCAGAAAAGGGAGCTTTCTGATTTTGAAAATAAAGTTACCATGCCTGGGTGGCTCAGTAGGTTGAGCGTCTGCCTTCAGCTCAGGTCATGATCTCAGGGTCCTGGGATCGAGCCCCACATCGGCATCATCCATCGTCAGGTTCCCTGATCAGTGGTGTCTGCTTCTCCCCTCCCTCTGCCTCTCCCCCTGCTTGTGCGCTCACACCATCTCTCTCCGCCCCCCCAATAGATAAGTAAAATCTTAAAAAAAAAATAAAATAGTTGATGGAAAATAAGAGTTAAATCCAATAAGACTGGAGATTTACATAAAATCTGATAATGAAAATCAGCTTCTTTAACTACTCAAAGATTATGAAAATGGAGAATATTTTCAAATCAGTCCTGAGCTGGGAATTCTACCAAATTACTCTCTTGATAGTTCTCTATGACATCATAATCATTTTTAAATGAATATGCTTTTCTCCCTAACACTCTGTTCTTGCTTTCCATTTTCAAGCAGCATCTCGTGAAACCAGCATGTGTTTTGCAGTGAGCATGGTTTACCTTCCTCCTAATTTCCAGCCCCTGGGACAGAACAGAGCCCCCTCATGGATTTTGACCTTTTAGCTTTCCCACCAGCCACTGATTTGAAATTATTCTAATCAGTGTTTTTAATGTTTCATCTCTGAATATTTAAAAATATTAATTTTAATTTAATTTCAGAATAGGTCATGGTTCATGTGATCAGACACCATCAGCTAACTTCCCAACTCCCCAACAGGTAACCGTGGTAAATAGTTAGTAGAGTCAACCCCACACGGTGTCCCCAGCAAAGCCCACTGCGTATCCTTGGACCTAGAGGGCAAACAAGTCAAAACTTTGGGCTTCCACAAGAAAGAGGAAAGAAAAAAACCCTTGTCTTCCTTAAAAACAAAGGATGATTTGGGGTGAATTTTTCGGATAACCTCCTGCATCGCCCGGTCCCATGGAGCTGAGGGTCGCCCTCAGCCACAGCTATGGCCGCGGCGGGCTGACTATACTACTCAGCAGCCAACCTCATCGAGACCTCGGCAATTCCAGATCTTCTGTGGAATGTCAATTTGTAAGTGCGGAGATCCATCTAATTACTTCCCGCCTTGAAGAGATCCAGTCCAGTGGCTAAAATGGAAACTTTTAAAGGAAGAATTATGTTTGCAAAATATTTGCAGGCACTTAACTTTCAATATGCCCGTGCTAGTTACATTAACATTAATAGTTAGTGCGAGTCTTGAACTATATTCCTCCAAAACCCTGTTTGACTCAATTTCACTACTCAAATTAGTTACTCAAAGACCAACTAAGAAAGAACATCATTTTATTAATAACTATGAAAAATTATACATAAATGTGTTACATAATTACTGTATACTACACGATAATGTTATATATAATTATCATAAAGTATAAATATTATTACAATAATATATCAAATATTATATTTATATGTAATAACTAGAGAAGTCAGATATAAAAAAACAAAATGTGAGTGGGTATTTATGTGATCTTTTGATGGAAAGAGCCTATCTTTTTAACAGGAAAAAGCAAAGAAATAACCCACAAGCAAAACAGTTACAGATTTTATACTTAAAATGGTAAATGCGTAGACGTCAAAATTTTAACCAATGAAGTTAAAAGCAAATGAAAAATTAGAAGGAAACATTCGCATTTCAAAGCATTAATTCATCTAATGATTTTGATTATTTCAAAAATCAGTAACAGATAAACCCATGAGAAAAATGGGGAAGGGCATTAATTGGCAATTCTTTAAAAGTATATAACAAACGTCAAATAATATTACACTTCTCTAGAATTCAAAGTCTATCTCAAAATACGAGAAATCAGTTTTGTCAATGAAAAAGTTGTATTTATTTCTTTTTTATTATGTTTTGATAAGCATCTTCTCTGGACAGGATCTGTGAAACTGGACACTCTCCAACACCAGTGGAAGAATATAACTTTAGATAACTTTTCCGGAAGGAGTTTTGCCAATACTTCCCAGGAGGCTTAACAATTTCAAATGTTATGACCCATTTATTCTGGTTCTCGGAGCCTACGGAAAAATCAAGAATGAGCAAAGTTGTAGATATAAGGGTATTTGTTGTAGTATTATTAATAACCATGAAATAGTAGGCCCCAAACGTTCAAGAAAAAGAGAAGGGAGAAATTAATTGTGGGGGATTTTTTCCTCTGATGGAAAACTACACAGCCATTTAGACAAACATGTTTTGAAGAATACTGACTGACCTTGGAAAATGTTTATGACAATGTTAAGGGAAAACAGCAAGCTGGACACGTGTGAATAACAGAGGCTTCACCCCCAGTGTGTGCACAATGACCCACGTCTCTGCGCTTATGACAAGTTCTCCTGTGGGTTTTAGGGTATGCCTTGCCTTCAGAGTCACCAATATGCTGTATTATCCCAATTCTGTTGCACAGAACAAAGATTGAAACAAAATCCACAGAGTACTGTGGTTTTTCTCCCCTAAACTGGAGGGGAGAATGTGGAATTGGCAGGCAATTTTACTTTGGCTTAAGACGTTATTTTTCCGAATTCTCCATAATGTCTATTTATTACATTTATAATTTGAAAAGGGTACTATTTTTAAATGTAAAATAAAATCTTTAATCTGGGATGAGATGTGCTGCTAATTTGGTGGGGGGGTATTTTAGATCTCCTTTCTTAAATCAGATTTTCCTTAGATAATTTATCTAATGCCCAAGCACAGAGCCACTTTGCTAGCGCACCAAGACCATACAATGTTTATATTTATATGTTTATTGATGATTTTCATCATTGTTTAAATTGATAACAATTTGCCAAGTGAAAATTGAAAGTTAAATTCAATTTCTAATGTTTTTCTTACTAATTTAACATATCTTTGAGAAAATAAACACGGACTTACCTTTTAAGTTAAGAAATACGTTTTTGTTGAAAAAATCTTAAGCAGGCCATTAACTAATTCATAATTTCCTCTCTTCCTGTTTCTGTTTCAAGAGTCTGAACCCAGCAATAGCTGCATCATAGACCACGTCACACTTTGAGAAACGTGGACAGAGCTCGCTTCCCAAGGTAGGGACAATAATCAGATAGGCTTGTTAACACAAACCACATATTTATAAAGAGTTACCAGTAGCTTATAATCAGCCAAGCTACAATTCCTTTTAAATGATTTGTGTTTTTGTCTTTCTGTCAAAATCCAGCGCATCATTGGAAACAAAGATGAAAACTGCCCGGAGTCCGCGGTGGTAGCGAGTCCTCTGCATTCTGACCGCACACACGTCTCAGCGGCATCAATTCCTGCACCAGCTGTCTCGCCTCCTAATCGAGTTCCTGAATAAGTTCGAGATCCAGGGGGCAAAGCCGTAGCCCCTTATACGGCCCATCGCGTAGCTGGTGCTCAGAGATCATGCAGCTCAAATTCCTGACGGTAGCTTGCACTCAATGGACCATGAATCTTACAAACCCCAACGTTCCAGAGGCGCTAATGTGCTCACCTCTCCAGAGCCTGTGTTCGGTGCCAAAGGAACACATCCTCGGCGGTGGTTCCAAGTCAGAGCCCACCGAGGCGGAGTCCCCACCCGGGCTGCATGTGTGTGCTGAGGCTCTGTGGGCATCCGCGGGCCCTGGGAGCTTGCAGCCTACACCCCAGCCTCATGGCCCGTGACTGCCTGTCCCCATGAGGTCTGCCCTCTGTGCCGTCGCATGCGGCCTGTGGGCTTTGCCTTCGTTCCCACTCATCTCAGGAACAGGATCCCGTGTGGTCCGGCAGGGCATGCCACCTCCCCCGAGGAACGTTCTCTGATCCTGAATGCAGAGGTTCTGCTCTGTTCTCAGCGGCAGGGGCTTCCTGATGTTACAGGAGACGCGTGTCTTCAAAACAAAGCAAGAAACAAGCCAGAATTTGTGATCTGGGACATAATTGGCCTATCCTAGGAGAACTGTGTTTTCCTGCCAGCGTGTAGCTTTCCTCCTGGTTATGACCCCCTGTGTGTGTGATCTACCTCGAGACTGGGACATCCCAGAGGGCAGAACATGTCTCCGTTCATCTGGCACCCCCACCCCCAGAGTAGTTGGGGCTTTGTGGCCAGAAAGTCTCTAGAGCCGTGGGTGTGGATACCAGGACTTGCTGAAGGCTCCTGAAACGTTCAGAAGCTCCTGCTCAGGGGCTGCTATGACCTGAATTGTGCGCCCCAGAGTCACTGGCTGGAGCCCTAAGTGCCAGTATGACTGTATTTGGGAGTGGGGCATATAAGGGGGTACCAAGGTTAAAGGAGCTCCTAAGTGGGGGGCCCCCATAAGACAGGATTGATGTCCTCATGAGAAGAGACACCAGAGTGCTTTCCGCTTCCCTCCCTCTCCCCTTTCTCCCTCTCTCCGTCTCTATCTCTGTCTCTCTACCCACCCGCCCCCACCCTCTCCCCCGCACCCCCACAGAGGCCCTGGGAGCTCACAGTGGGATAGCAACCCCCTGCAAGCCTGGAGAAGGGGCGTCAGAAGGAGACTCCCCACTGGCACCGGCTCTGGACGTGTGGCCCCCAGACTGTGAGGACGCACGCCCGTGGGACTGTGTCACGGTCATTTCAGACACTGCAGGGACGGGTCACTGGCCTGTCTTTGTGGATGAACAAGTCCATGAAGCCAGGACTCAGGGGAGGTGTGAGCTCACCCTCTGCTACACGTCCTTGCCCAACGCCGGGGCACCCGTCCAGGGCCAGCCTGCTGAGAAGGCGGGGACCCCGCCTCCCTTCCCCCTTGCCCTGCAGGAGGCACCACAGCTCCTGGCCCCTCCTGGCCCGGCCCCGAGGCAGCCGGGCACAGGTCACTGCAGGGAACAAAGATTGTTTTGACCACCCCCCTGAAGAAAAGATCAAGGAACCCAACAACGAAGAGTGGCCCCTCCCCCATGTCCTCCGTGGGCACCCCCCCCCCAGCCTCCTGCCTGGCATGGGCCATGGATGCAGCAGGCTGGCCGGAGGGCACGCAGACACCTAGGTCACACTGGAGTTCAGAGGAACCGCAAAAAGTCTCTTAAGTGCTACTGCACATCGATTATTGTCTGCCCTACCCCTACTCCACTATGACTTATGGATTACACCAAAGACGACTGGTGGTTTATCTGACCTTCGAACCCACCCGCGCGCACAATTCCTCTGCTGCATCTGCACCTCGGTCCCCCTGGGAGGTGGGCAAGGAGCCGTCTGAGCTGGGACGGGGGCGTCCCTGGTGTGCACAGCCTGTCCCGCCTGTCCTGGCGCCCGGGAGCGTCTCCCATGGCCCATCCTCACTCCTCTGTGGCTCCAGCTGAGCACCTTCGGGGGCCGTGCAGGCACCTGGGACACACGAACAGCAGTCTCTGCGCTCAGGGAGCTTCTGGAGGGAAGTTTCTCTCCACCGCACAGCCGAGGGGCACATGTTCTTCTGATGCCAGCCACCCTGGGACCAGGAGACACCTGTTGTCAGAGAGGGTGACCCCGACCCGCTGCTGCGAAACTGGGAATGGCCGCTACCCTGCCCTCACCCCCACCGCCATCCTGCCCTCACCCTCACCCACCCCCCACCCCTCCCCACCCCACCCCCGCCATCCTGCCCTCACCCTCACCCACCCCCCACCCCTCCCCACCCACCCCCAATCCTGCCCTCACCCCTCACCCTCCTGCCCCCCAGTCTCCCCACCTCCACTACCCCACCCTCACCCCCCTTCAAACTGTTTCTTGGTTACCGCGGAGACTTCTTCGATCATCACTTCAACAAGGTTGTTCCTATCTTGGAGTTTCAGGTTTTAAGGCTGAATCCTTACAGTATGATTCCTCTGGCATTTCCAGTAATGACATGCACTCACCTGACAGTACGTTGTGTCCTTATCTCTACTTTGAAACAAATGTCAAGTGTTATCTCCAGTACATTTTACAATAAACTTAGTATAGGGAAAAAATGCAATGAAAATGTCACACAAAATCCATTTGCAAAAAGTCCAAAAATAGCGAAACAAAGCAGCCTTCCGAGGGCAGCACTGTGGGGGCGGGGAGGCTTTTGGGGTCCCCTGTGTTCCGGTTTTAATCTGGGCTTGGATGACAAAGGTGTGCTCAATTTGTGGAAATTCACCAAGCTGACTCGTCAGTACACTTTTCTGTATGCACGTTACATTCCGCAAAGAGTGAAAGTTGACCAAGATATTAATGGGAAGCAGGGCTTGGTTACAAGGCAGGAAGGTGGCTCGGCATCCAGGGGCTTCTGCGGGGCACGCAGGGCAGGGACGGTGCCCGGCTGTGCGTCCCCTGACCTTGTCAGAAGGCCTACATTGCATAAAACCCAGGCCCTCGCACAGGTCGCGGGTGCTGTGGCCGTCCTGCCACCTGCCCGCAGCAGCGGTGTTCGGGGCCAGGACAGGGGGCAAGCTGTCCCTTCGACACAGTTTCCTGGAGCACTCAGAGAAGAAGCGTCTCAGGCAGGACTGCACATGCAAAGCTCCCAGCACCACTTGGTGCTAGAACAATGTCCTTTCCAGGCATGGACTGTACTGTCCACGTTCATGTTCCTTTAACTCTGAAGCCCAGCAACACAGGCAGTGTTCTCAACAAAAGGCATCTGTGATGGTCTTGGGAGGTGCTGAGCGGCAGACAAGGTGTAGGTGCGGCGGCGCTCACGCCTGGGACGGCCTGACACCCAGCAGGTGCCGAGTACGGCAGAGGAGATGAGCCCCGCGAGCGCCCAGGTGGTTGTATGGGAGGCTAACGTTGCCATGTTTCCGCTCGACTGGGATATTTTAAAGCGTTTTGCCAAAGCAGGTTGATGAGAAAGGTGGTCAATGAATCAGTGTTTCAAATCTCCCCACTTACGAAATGTTAAAGCTAAATGCCATTTTTACGATATCTTTTTTTGAGTGCGGTCTGCAGGTTCTGTTTTCTGCAGTGGTTTGGGGCTGATCTTCCAGGAGATGGCCGGTGGTGTAGCTGTCTTCACACTTCTGTTGCTCTTTCCGGAATGGTGTTGGGGCCTGTGGCCTGTTGGTGTCATTCCCTTTCATCCATCCTCTGTTGCGGGGCCTTGGGCACAGGCGTCTCTAACCAGCACCTGGGAACATGCACTCAGGATAGAGGGCTGCCCCACGAAGATTCGGGAGCCGCAAATGAAGCAGAAGGGGCAGCAGGTGTGTGAAGCCGCCCCGGAGGGAACCAGTGTCGCATCCCCACCCTGATGTCTGTGTTTTACTGCCATTGTTCCTTTTATGACAAGTTCCTAAAGTACTTCCTGATAAGAACTTAAAATCCAAAGTCCACCTCACTTTCAATGTCTTGGAATTTCCAAAGGGCAGTGCTGTTGAGGTTTGGTTCAAACTCAGAAAGTTGGATTTGGTGCTGATGTCACTCACCATCACGGTTCTGGGGGCTTCCACGGGAACACGCAACAGAACTCGGGACGGGACCCTCTCCCAGATTTGCTCCTTCATTCCAAGCCTTGAAGCTGTCTACCTCCGAGGACTCCCGGACGTACACACTGGTCCAGAATCCCTGATGGCGCTGTTGGGTAGCATTCCCCATCAGTCTCCATCATGGCACTCTTTCACCTTCCCCACTGTCCCAGAGCAGGACATGCTATTTCACATTTATCTGGGACTCTGACCTTCAGCTCCCTCATCAACATGGACATTCCAGGAGGGCAGGAATTCGGTTTTCCCCATTGGGAGGTGGTTTTCCCCAGCAAAAATCACATGCACGGCCTGATACAGTCACGTGAATAAACTGTAATTACACATTAGTGCAGGGAAGGCAAAACCCGTCCACATCCTTCTGCAGCCCAGGCCTGGAGCAAAATCACTCTGCTGAACCCTCGGCCAGCGCAACCTCTGCAGGCGTCTGCCGCATTCACAGCTCCTAAGAACCCGGTCCTGCAGGTGCAGAGCCCCCCCACCCCTTGCCCCATAACCTGGAGGATGCTATCATGCGTTGGGCGGGCCTGCCCTCATTCCTGGCCCGTGGGGACGGCTGTCATGGAGCAGCCCTGTGAGACCCCACAGGTTCACGTGCCTGGGGTCCTTCGGGGCAGGGCCCCCAGCAGCTGTAGTGCTTCCTGCCACACTCAGCAGACGGTGTTCGTGCGTGTGTTCACTCACACATTTATTGCGTTCACTATAACCGTAGCGCTAAACAGGCAGACAATTGCTCATGCTTGGACACAAGTATAAGGATTCTCAGAGTCAAAGTCAGACAGATGATGGGCCGGTGGGTAGATGACAGACAGACAGACAGACGAGAGAGACAGATTGAGAGGCCGTGCCTGGCTCTGAGAGACATTTATCATCATCTTTGAGACAAGTCAGAGACTCGAGCGCAGGGAGAGCGTTTGGTGGTGTGCGTACGTTCACACGTCTGTATGTTCCCGAGCCGGGAGAGAGGACGGGAGACGGAGGGAGGAGAGCAGAGGCTCACCCGTGCTTCTTTCAAACAGGCAGTTCCTCGGACAGCGGCAGCGGACTCTTCCACCGCTATTCCCAGGCCCAGAGCGCAATGGGCCAGCCCCGATTCGGGAATGGTCGATTGCGGACAAACAGCTCCCGAAACAAACCACTTGCACTGCCCTCTCTGGGGCCGAGTCCCTTCTCCGGGCCACTCCCGGTCCCCAGCCACTGTCCCGGACACAGCCTGCACTGGCACCCCGCTGCTGGGCCGCCTGCATCTCTCCACTCTCCCGTGCCCGGGCTGCTCAGATGCTGGGGTTGCTCACTGCACAAGCGCACAGCCAGCCCAAAACGATGGGGCGCAGGGAGGGAGCAGCTGGGGCTCTGCCCCAGGCTCCATCCTTTGGATGCATCCCACGCGCCCAGGGCCTGCAGCAGTGACCTCAGTTAGGCTTGGTTGCCTTTCTTGTTCCTCTTTCCCTTGCCCTGTTCCCCACTCCCGCTCCCCGGGTCACTGCTCCAATTAACCCCTCGCTCTCAGAGGGACCTGGGCGAGACCCCACTTAGCTCTGGTCCTCAGAACCACCAGGCCCACACTTCCCAATGGTGCAGCTTACTGGAGGCCTGAAGTCCCTTCCTGAGAGCATCATGGGCCACTCTGAGGTCAAAAAGGAGTAATCAGGACAAAGACGACCCAAGTCTGCAGCTGGTGCTCAGAAACCGCTCATCTACTCCAGCTGGAGGTCAGCCACAACCCTGCGGGAGCTGAGCCTGGAGGCAGGTGGGGGTGCATCTCCGCACAGCAGGTGCCCATCTGAGCAGGGTGGTCTTCCCAGGGCAAAGGCAGCTGCCAAGCCAGCCCGGCCCGGCTCCCGCGGCCCCATGCGGCAGGACATTCAGAAGCGTGCCCACGTGCCCGAGCCCCGGCCGGCACGCCCGGCCGGCTGCTCCGTGGGCGTGCTCCTGCCAGGCAAGCCGGAGCTGGTCCCCATCTGAGCCCAGCCCAGCCCCGTGCAGGCGACCAGCCGTTGGAAGTTAGCTGGCTCCGGTCCGCAGCACGATGGAGGGATGCGGGCACTCCGGGCACCGAGGGCCGTGCCCAGGAGCGCCATCCCACACGTGCCTCCAGCACTTGAGCAATTCCAGGCTAGAGCAGGAATGAGGCCCCACAGCCGGCAGAGAGATGCGTGGCTGGGAGTAGCCCCGGCCTGGGCAGCAGTGGGAGCGTCCGCTGGGACGGCCCTGCCCTCTCCTGATTTCTCATCCCCTCGGCGTCCTTCCTGCTGCCCCCGGCCCCCAGGGCCAAGGACTCGGCTGCTGAAGAGAGCCCTCTGGGCAGCAACGGGGAGACGCGGGGCTTCCAGGCTTCTGGCAGGAGCTGGCTAGTGGTCCACAGTGAGGGCGGCGGACGTAAGTACACAGTCAGCAGGTGGGGCCCCCGCTCCGGTGATCCAGAGAGAACAGTCCTACAGGGACCGTGCACAGTCCAGGTCGGCGCATGTCCAGTTGTCAAGGGGAATGGAAGACGCGTTTGGTAGCGGCACCGCATGCTGCCTAAGGAAGGAGGTGACAGGGGAAGACGGTTAATCCGTCCATTCTGGAAGATTCCAGGAACTCCTGAGGAACGCAGACCCTGGCCGACTGAAACTCTAGAGGTGCTCTTCCGTCTCCAGCGACTGTGATATGTTGGGGGTATGATGCCATGGGACGGCGTTCAGGGTGGGCGTGGGTGCGAAGTAATGCTTCGGACCCACACGGAACAGCCTGGCCCCTTGCAGCAGCTCGGACACTTGAACCAAGCGGCTGTTGCCAAGTGAGCCCCTGTTGCTTTTCCAGTGGGATTACCCCACTGTCACTGCTCTTCGGCGGCGGAATGGGGGCTGGGGGGCAGACATGGTCTTCGAGGTCTTCCAAGCTGTTCTGCTCTGTGACACTGAACCTGGTGAAGAGGTTCTGGAATGTTCCTCAATGACAAGCATACCGTGTTTGCAGTCCTGTCAGCTAGAAACAGCTCAGCCTCACCTTCTCGGCGTCCTCATGCTGCTCCTGCATGGCCTCAGCTTTAGGTGCAGAGCATCTGGGGCCAGGTCCCCGTGCCCGCTGAGAGCCTCGCAGGCCCCGGCCAACTGCACGAGCGCTCTGTACCTGAGCGCCCCATTTGTAAACGGGACACGGAGACAGGACCTCAGGGCTGGCATCAGAGGTCCTGATGCCGGGGTGGAGAAACCGAAGGGTGCTTTGTAAAGTGCCGAGTGCTGAATGCTGGGTGTTTCCCCCTCTCAGCAGAAAGTTATAGAACGATGTGGGATTGACTAATAAGCAAAAGGATCGTATGAATTGGTAAAAAGGGAAAGCGTTCTGAGATTCAATGAAATGTTCATAGGTTAAGGGATTTTTAACATCCAAGTGAAGTAGAACTCACACCTGGTGTTTGTGGCTCTAATAGGAACGTGAGTCTGCTGCTGGGGCACAATTATTTCATCTTTACCCTTCATGTGACAGAACCAGCCAGCATGTAAGCTTGCTTGGGAGGGTTTGGCCTTCCTTCATCTTTGGAGCTCACTGCCTGAAGCTGTGCTCCGTGCCCTAATGGCGACCTTAGGTCTTACGGAACTTCCTTGTACAATGGGCATGAGGGGGTCCTACCAGTTCAGAAGGACCTGTGGGGACGGTGGAGTCCCCGTGTGCACGGGCCCACACTTCCTGACACCGCCCAGCAGCCCGGGGAGCCGACCGGGTGTGCTTTCTACAGCCCACTAGCTAGCCTGGCCGCCTCCGACCAGTGAAGAAGGGTCACCCGTGGGAGCGCTTGGAGCCCTGCTGACGAGGCTAGGTGTCGTCCTCGGCTCATGGAAGGGTTCTCAGCCCTCCAGGGAGCCGTGGAATGGGGCAGGAGAGGCAGTGAGCTCCAGGCCAGGAAATAGATGTGGTAGCCAAAAATAGGCCAGTCCAGCCCCACGTGGCTCAACAACTCATGCCTTTGTGTATTAATTAGACAGCCGAAGTATGCTGAGCACCATGCAAGGGGCCATGCAGACCGAGCGAAGGGGGCGTGGGCATGGGCCTTGAAATGTGGATGGTACAGACCAGAAAATAAGCCTACCAGAAAGGGGAGCAAGAAAAATCAGAGCTGAGGGAACAGCCAGCCAGCCAGCAGCCCCTGGGGAGGCAGGGCTTCCATCTTTGCTGGGAGCTCCTGGTGTTGGGTTCCACAGTTTTAAATGAGGTGGTTGGGTAGCCCAGGGAACCCCGGCGGTGCGTGCAGGCGAAGGGCAGCTTCTGGGCACGGGCACCGGGCACCGCAGCCTCAAAGCGCCTGGGCGGCCGCCCCCACCCACCCCCACCCCACTGCCTCCCTCATGTGCCACGACCGCACCTCTGCAAATATGTCATGCCTTTAACATCCTGGCACTTTATTTGTTTGACATTATTGGACAGTGAACTGTCATACAATTTACTTTTCTAAATAATGGAAATTTACTCCTTACTTAAAGGCCAACGTTTTTTTAAACCATTTGAGATGGTTTGTAATACGTGAAACTTTTTCTTTTTTTTGCATTCTTAAACAGATGGTAATTTAACCTTGATCTGTGTGTGTGATTTAGTGCCTTTGTTATGCAAGGAAGTTTGCGGACCATCGGGTCACCTAGAGCCCCTGAACTGAGAGGGTTCCAGGCTCCCAGTACTGAAGTCCTCTGGGGTTTGGGGTTTCTGGTGCCTTCGCTTCTTCCTCCTCACACTTCTTGCTGTATTTTCCTTTAATAAATTTCAAATTTTATCTTGTGGACCATGAAACACGACAGTAAGTAAGGAGAGAAAGTGAAAACAACTTCAGGACTGGGAGAGAGCCCAGGGAAGGGCAGACTGGGAACATCAGGGCGGCGGCCCCTGTGCTTTTGGTCCCCCAGCTCTGCACCCAGGCCCCCCAGGGTCTGCACCCAGGCTTCCCTGGCTCCACACCCAGGCCCCCCAGCTCTGCACCCAGGCTTCCCTGGCTCCGCACCCAGGCCCCCCAGCTCTGCACCCAGGCTTCCCTGGCTCCACACCCAGGCCCCCCGGCTCTGCACCCAGGCCCCCGGGCTCCGCACCCAGGCCCCCCCGGCTCCGCACCCAGGCCCCCCCGGCTCTGCACCCAGGCCCCCCCGGCTCTGCCCCCAGGACCCCCAGGCTCTGCACCCAGACCCCCCCGGCTCCGCACCCAGGACCCCTGGCTCTGCCCCCAGGACCCCCAGGCTCCGCACCCAGGCCCCCCTGCTCCGGACCCAGGCCCCCCCGGGCTCTGCACCCAGGCCTCCCTGGCTCCACACGGAGGTTCCCGGCGGCCCCGGCAAAGAGGCGAAGCAGAGCAGTGCACTGGTACGTCCGGCCTCCTTGACCTGGCCCTCCTCTACCCTGACCAGGCTCCGTCCCCAACGCCAGTGTGTTTCATCTGTCCCACTCCGCGTCCCTACACCCTGTGCCCCCGACTCTGCTGCTCTCACCAGCAAACCTCTGGACAGAGATGTGACACTTCCCGGTTCTACTTCCTCCCTCTCCTTCGCACTTCAGACAGCTGACAGGTGACTTCCGGTCCCCCCAGTAGGCCCTTGCTTCCTGACGGATGAGTGCGGCCAATCGCACTGTGGGGCCTCCTCCCGAGACCCCACCCGTCCCAGCCTCCTTCCTCTCATCCCCGGGAACCACACTGTCTGGACCAAATTCTCCCTCTCTGCCACTGTCACCCTCCTCGGAGGGCTTCTCTTCTCCTGCCTGCCCCTTAGGTGCAGCCCTAGGGATCATGCACCCACGGGGAAACGTGGTAATGCAGGGCAGCTCTGGCCTTGCGGGGGGTCAGGCCTTTATCCACCTCCTGCGCATCTTGATTTCTCTTTCTGCAAACCCGATTCTGGCGATTGTGAGACCAGAGCTGGCCTCGGCTGTGCGGAATGCCATGGGGCAAAAGGGCTGGAAAAGGCATTGGGAAGAGTCTGCAGATGGAGGGAAGGGCTCTGGGGGAAGTGAGGGAGGCGGGTGGGGGGCTCGCAGAGGATCTGTGGGGCATTGGGGGTCTCACATTGCTCAAGAAGCGCAAGGAAAGATGGCGGCTCCTGGGTTTCTCTTCAGCCATGGGACTGAGCCACAGGGTCACCCACATTCCTACACTGTGGGGTCATTCCCTGGCTGCCTGATATCGCAGGTGGCAGCGATGGTCTGCTTACGTCGGTCAGGCCTGCCTCTGCTTTGCTGTCCGTGTGAACGGCATGTCCCCCCCGCACCTCCTCAGAGCCAGAGCGGGAGCCCTCCCCCTGCTCCAAATTACTGGGGTTCCTGCTGGAAAAGGAGGCACATGCAGGAGTTAAACCTAGGAGTCTTACCGAAGGACCATTTCCACAGGTGTGGGCAGGGCTAGAGAACACAAAAGCAGGGTGGACTGTTGCAGGATTTTGTGTACGTGAGATTTCTCTGTAGAGACAGAAAGTGGATCTGTGGCAATCTAGGGCTCCAGGGACTGGGCACAGTCTTAGGACCGCTCAGGGGTGCGGGTGCCTCTTCGGGCTGAAGACAGTGTTCCGATGGCCTGTGCGGCCACCCGCCCGCGTCTGTGAATGCACCCAAGGCACAGGTGGTACATGTTGTATGGTACGTGAATTGTGTCTCGACGGAGCCCTCGTGTGTGTTTTAGTAGGGTGCGGGGCAGGGGCAGCATCTAGACATCGAGGAACTCAGCGCTGTGGGAAGCCATCGCCGCAGACACAGGGCGGGGGCAGGCCCGGGCCATGACGAAGTGGACACACACAGCGTGTCCTTCACTCCTGACTTCTTCCCTCACCGATCCCGGCCCCCCCCCATGTCCATCCAGTCCCTCGCTGGCCGCAGCGACCTGCCCGCTCATCCCCCGCAGGGTGAGGATGGGGTCCTGGGACCTGCTGGGCTCGCTCCTTCCTGCAGGCCGCGGGTGAGCCGCCAGGCCGAAGGCCGAGGCTTCCACTCTCTCAGTCCCACATATGTTAGCCCCGAAACGTAACGTCCTCAGACCCTGGCCCTGCAGGGGTCCCCAGGCCTCCAGAGTGGCAGAGGCCCCGTGGCCTCCACTCCTCTGGACACTTGCTCAGCTAAGTCCCAGCTCAGCGACAAAAGGAAAATCGGTCAAGGGAGGGGAGGAAATAAGCAGAGCTCCTTAAATGTGGCCTTCTCCTGCTCCAGCACATCACGCACTGGACCCAGAAGTTCCTGTGAGGCCAGGAAGGGGCGTGGGTCAGAAGAGGGCGCAGAAAACAAAGCTTTGGCGGCCACCGATACGGTCCATCTGCTTGGTTCTCACTCTATCATTAGGGAGCAGGGTCACCAGCCCGCAGTTACAGGTGAGGGCACTGCGAGGTGTGGAGAGAGCGACCAGGCAACAGCCCCAGTCAGGCCACAGGAAGTGGCAACAGCAGGACTACCTGTCCTGCAGAGCTTCCTACACCAGGACCTGACGTATCTGCAAAGCAAGCAACGTTCATACGGGATCTCAACCCAGGGCAGGTGTGGAAGTCGTCCCCGCCTGCTTCTGTCAGGCACTTCTCATCTGTTACAGCTGGACAGCATCTGAAACCACTCTTCCTAGCTAACAAATCTGCTTTACATTTTGTGTTCCTATTGTTTATTCCCCAGCAACAAACCATAACCATCATAAATGTAAACAGGTACAGGGGCAGCGGGTTTAATTGGGGAACTTTGTCACACACAGGAAACTCAAATCTTCACCAACAAACTGAAAATCACATCTAAGGACACATCTTCTGGGAGCAGGGCTTGCGAGAAAATCTCCAGAAACACACTATAAAACCATTTTTCAATGAAACTAAATATTAAGGAGGGCTTGGTGGTTTGGATGCTTTCCTTAAACAGAAGTTACTGTAAGATGTTTTGACAAAGAGGAAGTGCAATTCCATGTGGTTTAATATTTCATAATTTCCCTGTGAAATTTTACAAGAAGCTCTGGTAAGAATTTTTAAACATTGTAAACTCTTGTAGGGGTAGTAATGTTACCATGCATGATCAATATCCAATATTGGCAGACATCCAGTGAGGGAGAGAATATGAGTTAAGGGGATTCTGCCCTTTCTTCAAATAGGAACTGGAAACACAAGAGAATACAACAGTATCAACGAGTCTCAGGGCAGAATTTGTTATTGAAAAATAATGCCTCATCACTAATACTGTGTCACTGTTCCATAACTCAGCAAGCCTGAAAAGCCAATTTCTATCTCTTGGTGAGAATGATAGTCAGGTGAGGCTCTGACTCTTGGCTTTTCGGCTCAGGTCCTGATCTCAGGGTCATAAGATCAAGCCCTGCATCGGCTCCCTGCTCAGTGTAGAGTCTGAGATTCTCTCTCCCTCTCTGTCTGCCCCCCACCCCAAATAAATAAATCTTAAAAAAAAAAAAAGAAAGGAAACACAGTAAGACAGAATTATGAGCAATGGACATTCTTTGGTAGTATTTTTTCTTAAAAACATTTGCTATACTACACAAAGCATGCTTTTGAGGGATAAAACTTTAAATGTGCACCGATGCCAGATACTGTGGCGACCCACACGGACGTGTGAGTTTTAGTCTATCATTTTCAAGTATCTAAAGAGTTGACTTGGAAAGAGAAAAATGCAAAAAACTTCATTTAATTTTTGTCTGGCTGTTTGTCCTGTAGATAGCTTCAGAAAACGCTATTTAGATATAATTACAAGTAACAAATGACCTAAAAAAAAAAGTAATGATTGGTTGACAAATATTTACAATTTTCAGAAGTTGATGTCAGGAAGGACGTATGCTTTTGAGGGACTAGCATTTGCCAAGGTGATCCAGCACCTCTTCTAGTCCTCAGGATAACACTGACAGCAGGTGGGCAACCGGAAGCATGTGAGGGCTCACCTTTCTTGCACGTAGCAGGTTAGCCTGGCACAGTGCCCAAAGATGCTGGCAGAAGACACAAGCCTCTTGGCTCAGAGACAAAGGGCTTTGTTGCTCCCAGCAAAGCAGGTAGTGTGAGTTTCACGCCCACCTCCACCCCCCTGTTCTCCCAGGCCCCTGGGGTGCTGTGGGCTCCTGGCAGACGCTGCACGTGCAGTGGGTCTGTGCCACAGCTCCAAGCCTAGGAACTCTCAATCTTTTATAACCTACTCTTGCCCCCCCAGGAGACATTATCTTTATTGTACAGGCCTGTGAAAAAATCTGCCCCTTATAGATAAGATAGAGGAGGACACTCTCTGTCTCCCAAGGCTGTTCACTCTATCACCATCCTGGGAAAGGTGGTTGTTAAAAAAAGCTGTCAGGGTCACCACCCACAAAACATGCAGAAAGCCAGACACCCATGGAGGATTGTCTCCCAACAGCGGACGATATTCCACTTATCACAGATTCATAAATGCAACACTTGAAATGGCAACCAACCTGCTCAAGGTCATAAAGCTAATCGAGTTGAAGAATCAGGATTCACATCTAGGTGGGTCTGATTCCAAGCTAATCTCTCTACCATACAGTTGGATAGCATTCTCCCACATGAGAGCAGAGTTAATCAATATATAAAAGGCACTATTACCGCAAATTCCTGAATTTACCATGCCTATACCTGGGATGTTCAACATTTCAACGACAGACCTATTATCATCAATCCTTTTAACCACATCTAACATTATCATCCTGCATTTTTCAAATGCAGAACATGAAACACAGAAATAAACCAGCAGTAGAATCAGAACTGTAGCATGTTTAAAGGACATCTTTAGAGTGTTCAGTCCCAGCTCTGGAATGCAAGGCAAAGCAGGAACAACCTCTGTCCCCTTGATCCGTCACCTCTTCAGACCACGTGACTTTTAACGCTACAGTGGGTGGCACTTGAATTTGGGCACACTGTACAGTTTTCTTTCTTGTAAAGCTAATAACATTATACTCATAAATTTTGATAATTTGGTAATCTAACATAAAAAATCTGGTTTCTGAACAAATTTTATAAGTCATTGTTATATGTGCATTTCTGCAGGGATTTTTTTTTAACTAGGAAACACTTTTTTTTTTTTAAAGGTTTTATTTATTTATTTGACAGAGAGAGAGAGAGAGCAGGAACACAAGCAGGGGCAGGGGGAGAGGGAGAAGCAGGCTCCCCGTGGAGCAGGGAGCCCGATGTAGGGCTCGATCCCAGGACCCTGGGACCATGACCTGAGCAGAAGGCAGACACTTAACAACTGAGCCACCCAGGTGCCCCAAACACTTTTTTTTTTTCAGTTGTAGTTAAACTTAAAAGAATTATAGTTTATTTCTAGACATGAAGAAAGATTTTACACACTTGAAATGCATGGTTTTAGTCCCAGTGTTGATTACTCTGATTTACTTCTAAAATGTTTGTGCTGTACATGCCCATTTTTTTAAAAAAGAAGCAAAATTGCCAAAATTAAATGTCTTAAAAAGGATCAGAAAGAAAAAACTAACCAGATTTTTCCTGAGTCCAACCACCTCAAGAAGTGAAAACCACAACAGGAAACCACTCCGACCAAGCACATGACATTTGCTATATATATAACATGATTTGGGTTGCAGATAAGTAGAATCTTTTTCTCTTATTGAGGTATAATTAACATACAATGAACCACACATATGCATTTAATCCTTTTTTCTCCTCTCCCAGATATATGTTTTGTAAATATTTCCTTCCAGACTTGAATAGAATCCTGGCGTCTCAATAAAACTCAAACATAAACGTTTCCAAATTAAAGCTTCTTAAATTAACTGTGAAGTTTTACATTTTTAATTTGTATAGAAAAGCAAGATATGAAAACAAAGAAAAGCAAGATATGTTATGTTCTACTTTTAACTAAAACTTTTCAATTTAATAATTATATCCAACAAAAATAAGTTATCTGATTTTAAAAATTATATTTAATAATTTAGTAATAACTATTTATTGGCTAAGAGTATATTTTAGAAATATTAATTGTACAACATTATCCTTGATTTTTTGTCCTTTCAGCCAAATGAACTGACAATGTTTTAATCTATAAAATTCATTTTAATTTGCACTGTATTAAGCAGATAAGGTAGTGATAAATAAATCTGTATTGTGCAACAGTAATAGTTATATTTTGATCATATAGAACTTGTATGCCAATTTTTTTCATTTAGAAACAAAAGTTGTTCTACAACATAGATAAACCTTGAAAATATTACACAAAGTGAAAGAAGCAGTCACAAAAGACCACATATTGTATGATTCTTTTTACATGAAATGTCCAGAATGGGCATAAAAGTAGAAACAGAAAGATGACTGGTTAACTAGGGTTGCAGAGTTTGGGACAAATGGGGAGTGACACCCAATGGGTACAGAGTTCCTTCTCAGGGTAAAGAAAATGTTCTAAAGTTGGATAGGATGATGGTTGCACAACTCAGAATATACTAAAATCCACTGGCTGTGCACCTGGAAAGGTGAACTCTATGGTATGTGAATTATATCTCAACAAAGCTGTTACTAGAAAAAGCTGTTGAACTTCCTGCAGTAGTATAGGTAAAGGCCACTTTCTACTCTAACAGTGCTCAACCAGACACCTGCCTTTCCCATAATTTCACGGCTTTCACATGGTTCAGGCCAATCAATAAAACCAAGACTTGGTCCTTTGAAAAGATTAATGAAACTGAAAAACCTCAAGGCACAAATAATATCAAGAATGAAGTGAGAGACATCACTACAGGTCTCAGGATGTATGAAATCTGTAGTGATGTCTCTCACTTCATGTGCACATCGTGCAAATAAATTTGAAAATTTAGATGAATTAAACATAATTTCAGAAAAAGGAAGCTTGCCAATGCTGACACAAGAAGAAATGGAAAATTCAAATAGTTCTGTAACACTTAGAGGAACTACATCTGTACTTAAAACTCCCCTACCTTCACCAATCCCACCCCTAAAGTGGAACTCTAGGCCCTAGTAAATTCTATCAGATTTTTGGGCGGTTGGGAAAATCAGAGAGAAGAAAAAGGGGAACACTCCCCAATAATTTTTATGAGACTGGCATAACTTTGACGTCAAAATTTTGACATCAAAATCTAACAAGGACAGTATAAGCGACAAAAGTGATTGGCCAATCATCCTCATGCATATAGATGCAAGATTTACACATAAAGTATTAGCAAATCAAATATAGCAATGTATAAAAAGGAAAACACATCTCAAAATTTGGGGCTCATTCCTGGGAGTAGCATAGTAAGAATATTTTTAAAAAGAAGAAAATTAGGGGTGCCTGGGTGGCTCAGTCATTAAGCATCTGCCTTCGGCTCAGGCCATGATCCCAGGGTCCTGGGATCGAGCCCCGCATTGGGCTCCCTGCTCAGAGGGGAGACTGCTTCTCCCTCTCCCACTCCCCCTGCTTGTGTTCCCTCTTTCACTGTGCCTCTCTTTGTCAAATAAATAAATAAAATCTTAAAAAAAAGAAGAAAATTATATGATCATAGAATTAATAAAGAAAAAGCATTTGAAAGAACTTAAACCCATTTATGATTTAAAAAAAAAAAAGCTCTTAGCAACCAGGAATGGAGTGGTACTCCTTTGTTCTGATGAAGGGTATTTTTTTAAAAAGTAGGAATAGAGTAGAACATCACTATTATGAAAAAGGGTATTAAAAAATTAATAGTGAAATGTTGAAACCTTTCAATCTGAGATAAGGAAGTAAAATAGTTTTTGGTATCGCCACCTTCATTCATCACAGCCAATTCAGTAAAGATATAAGGGTTGGAGAACTGCCATTACATGCAGCTGATAGGATTGTGTACATAGAAAACAAAAATTATTAGCATGAATAAGTGAGTTTAGCAATGTTGTTAAACACAAGTTAATATTTTCAAATCAATTATGTATCTATGCACTAGCAATAAACAGTTGGAAAATGAAATATTAAAATATATACCATTTATGGGGCACCTGGGTGGCTCAGTCAGTTGAGCATCTGCTTTTGGCTTGGGTCATGATCCCAGGGTCCCGGAATCCAGCCCCGCATCGGGATCCCTCAGGGGAGCCTGCTTCTCCCTCTCCTCCCTGCTTGTGCTCTTTGTCACTATCTCTGACTCTCGCTCCCAATTAAACAAAATCATTAAAATAAATAAATGAATAATAAAAATAAAAATATATTTATAATAGCATAAAACATCAAATATTTAAGATTAAATCTAAAAAGAAGATTCATAAGGGCTACATAGAGAAAACTATACAACATTATTAAGAAAAAATAAAGATGTTGGGGGAGATATACCATGTGCATGGATTAGAAATGCTTTTATTATAAATGTATCAATTCTCCCCAAATTGATCTATAAATCCAATGCCATGTCAAGAAAAATCCCAGCTGCATTTTTTTGTGGTAATTGACAATCTGATTACAAAATTTACATGGAAACACAAAGGATCAAGAAAAGCCAAGATGACCTTTAAGTGAAAAGAACAGTGGAAGGGCTTAGTCTACCAGATATCAACATTTATTATAACATTTTGGTAATTAGGGCAGGTTTTTTTTGTGCAATAGACAAGTAGACGAAAGAAACAGAATAATTAGTTTAGAGACAGACTCACACACATGTGAACATACGGTTTATGGCAAAGCTGGAGCTGCGGGAGGAACTTTTTAATAATGACGCTCAGAAAACCTGGGTAATCAGCATAGAAAAATATAAAACATAACTCCTACCCTGAAACAGTACACGATAATTAATGCCAAGCCTACTATTTATCTAATGTGAAGGGTAAAACATTGAGAGGCGATCATACAAGAGCAAAGCCCTATGGCTATGGAATAGAGACAATTTCCCAAATGAGACGTAAAAGAGCACTCCCCATGGAAGGAAAGGGGCATACAGTAGGCTACATTAAAATTGAAAACTACTCAAAAGTGAAGAATAGAAGATGCTACTGAGAGAACGGAGGGGCGAGCCGCAGAGCACAGAGCAGTCGCCCACCAGGTAGAAAGTTTACACCCAGGATGAGTCACTAGTTCCTACAACCAATCAAGAGAAGACAGATGACCAAACAGAAAAATAAGCAAAAGACTTCAAGAGGCACTTCACAAAATAGGATATCCACATGGTCCATAAATATGTGACAAGAGGGTTATTCTCACAAAAACGAGAATTAAAATAATAAAACATCACTATATGGCCACCAGAATGGCTCCAGACAGAACCAACAGCAGCCCTGTCCCCGCACTGGTGGTGCTGATCGCGTGGGCTCATGGACCCAATGACCCAGCAAGGCCGCTCCGAGGCACACACCCAACTGCGGTGCGCGTAAAGATGCCCACAAACTATTCAGAGCTGCACCGTTCTCAACAGTCTGAAGTCTCAACAATCACCCAAAGGCTCCCTAGCAGGAGAAATTATCGCCCAGTCATACAATGGGATGGTGCCCAGCAATTAAAAGGAAAAAGCCACCACACACAACTAAGTTGATGAATCCTGACCCCCCACCCCCACACTTTGATCCTATCTTTATACACTTCAAAAACTAGACAAATTAACCTGTGATATTGGAAATCGGGATAGTGTTGAACTTTTGACAAGGAACGGAAGGAACTCCTTGAGAAGACACATAAGTGGGCAGAGAAACAGGCTACCAACCAGGATTCCCAATACTGTTGTATTTCTCACCTGAAGGCAGAATGCCCAGGTAAGTGTGGTCTGGGCTTTTGCTTTCATGTGGCGAAATTCCTGCTCTGTGCTCTGTGCCCTTCTCCCAGGACTAGCTGAGGACGCTTATTAATTCACCATTGTGCTTTTCCCAAAAATACGTGGAACTGATACACAGCTATTGTAAACTAAAAAATAATAATTCAGCTTTTGTCCCTCGGCTGTCTTCCTCACGGACCTAGTCTGGAGTTGATTCTGGATTCCAACACCCTGTTTATAAAATCCCCCAAATATGTCAGGTGCTTTCATGTTGCTGGATCTTTCGGAAGGTGTTCTGATTACAAAAATCTCCAAATACTGAATTCTCATTTTGGACTAAAACACTTTCTTCTGGGGTAATTATCATTGCCCTCCCAGAAAAGCTGTGAAACCTGACAACTTTCTGTTTTCAACAAGGCAAGTACAATGACGTCAAGTCTTAACTGATGAGAAGTGGACACCTCCTCTTTTTTGCTTCTGTAACTTTATCCCTGTTTATTAAATACTGTCTATATCGAGGCTTTAAAATTAGCATCTTGTCATGTGTCACTTCTCATTTTGATTTTCTCAACCATTTAAAAACAGAAAGCAGGGGCGCCTGGGTGGCTCAGTCGTTAAGTGTCTGCCTTCGACAAGGGTCGTGATCTTAGGGTCCTGGGATCGAGCCCCATGTCGGGCTCCCCACTCCACGGGAAGCCGGCTTCTCCCTCTCCTGCTCCCCCTGCTTGTGTTCCCTCTCTCGCTCTGTCTCTCTCTGTCAAATAAATAAATACTTTAAAAAAATAAAATAAAAAATAAAAACAGAAAGCAGGCTGGGTCTGGCCCACAGGCTGTAGTTTGCTGATCTCTGGCTTAAAATACTAACCTTCGTTCATATTAATCCATAGTCTACATGACCTCAGAAATAAAGGTCAGTTGTGAAAATGTGGATTTATGGTACAGAAAATCATACAAGACAGGAAGTATTTATTTATTTTTTATTTACTTATTTATTTTAAAAATTTTATTTAATTATTTGACAGAGAGAGAGATAGTGAGAGCAGGAACACAAGCAGGGGGAGTGGGAGAGGGAGAAGCAGGCTTCCCGCGGAGCAGGGAGCCCGATGCAGGGCTCGATCCCAGGACCCTGGGATCATGATCTGAGCCAAAGGCAGATGCTTAACGACTGAGCCACCTAGGTGCCCCAAGACTGGAAGTATTTAGAATATGCCTTTTTAAAGATGGAATTCACCCTGCTTTGTCACTCCTTGTAATTGCCTTGCAACAAATAAACCACATTATTAAACTAAAAAAAAAAAAACATTTGTCATTAGTCTTTGAATGGACATCTCTTCATGAACTTCTGTATTTAAAGAAATCGTTTTTAGCTAGAACATAATTATCTCACCCATAATTGGGCATACATCTGTTGGATACTTTGTTATGTATACTCTTGGCTACAGCCCCTTTAAAGATTTTATTTTTTACTCTGTTGCCAGTTCACTATATTCATAAATTGAAATTCACACTGTAATCTTATCTTCTTTATTTAATGACTGTGGGGAAAATAACAGTTAAAAATTCCTCCTTGAAAAAATCTTGTTATTGAACCAAAAGGGTCAATTTCTGGCATCCCAATCCAAATGAAAGTATAAAATCATAGAAAATTCTCTCAAAACTCACTGCTGAGATTAATGTTTTAAAAGATGCTAATGATGTCTTAAGTTTTTCATGGGAATTGCAACCATGAATTACTGAAATTACATAGTACCTAATACTGTTTTGCTAATAATGTATTTCTAACTGCACTGAGGCTTTATGCTACTCTAGTGAAAGCATCATAGTCTCAGTACGTATTAATATGTAATTATTTTAAAGAATTTAGTATCTAAACAACAAACTGCTTTCATCTAGTCTACCATGTAAGTTACTCTATAATGACGGTATATTTATTCATTTCGTCCTTAATACTTACATAAATCTATATTAAACAAACAAAAATGCTGAAATAAAAAATTGTCATATATTTCAAAATAGATACTCAGGTCAAGGGTAATTGGAGACATTTGAATAACAAAACAATTTTACTTTATTTTTCTGACAATTGTTTTTAAATAGACTTTTCTTGTGAAAATTTCAGCGAATATTTGTTTTAGAAAGACAAGAATATTACTACATAATGATTTAACCAAATTAATTTCACAGTTATGTTTTGCCTTGTTAACTACCTGAAAAAGAAATACGTATTTGTGCTTTAAGAGATTGGGGGCACCCATGGCTCAGGGCCACACTACGCTTGATCTCGGCGTTGTGAGTTTGAGCCCCACGTTGGGTGTAGAGATTACTTAAAAATCTTAAAAAAAGGTTAAAAAGAAGAGATTAGACTTCGGTGAAAATATTGAACAGAGAAATTTGTGTAGTCTTGTAATTGCCCCACATATAGAAAAAAATAAATCTTATTCTCTGAAATTACTTTAAGGTTTGCGTGTTTGTAATACCAGGGAGAAAGAGATCTCACTGAAGGGTGAACATTGCAGCTCACTTACCTTTGAGGATCCTGAGCAGCCTGCCAATTACGTAGATAAGAAAACTGGGTTTTAGAAGCATACTTGGCCACTAATGGTCCATGACAGTGTGACCTTCAAACTTGGCTCTATGTGACCCTAAGTCCATGCTCTTCCATCAGCTGGGGCGTGACTGCAGAGGGATGAGGTGCCACGGGGGTCCCGCAGGGATGCCCCTCCAGTTGTGGTTAGTGCACGTGCCCCACTTCAGTGGTGGGGCAAGTTGTCCCATGGTAGAAAGCAGCCCCCACTTTTCAGTGCTTCACACCCACTGTGGGACCCAGTGAACCCGCAGGGTTGGCTGTGGCTGAGACTGGGCTGTTTCACTTTATGGCTCTCCCACTCCTACACAGACTTTTTCCAGGCACTGCAGCAAGGGAAAACAGGGCTGGCCGGTCACTCACTAGCTCTTAAGTGACATACTGCTTCTGCACCATTTCATTAACCAAAACAAGTCACAGGGCCGTGCCTAACACCACAGGGGTGGAAGGTGAAACTGTGTGTGCTTAGCAGAGGAAAATCAAAACCAGTAAACAGCACGAATGTCTAGGGGGGAGGTTAGGATTTCATCTGGTGGCTCTAAGAGGGGATATTCCCAGTGGAGGGAAGGTGTGAGCAGAACTGGGGAGGTGGGGAGGCAGAAGCAAGTTTGTGAGATGGAGAGGCATTCACATGTGAAATAGTAGGAAACTAAGCTACCAAAATGAGCCAGGCTGAGCTGACGGCATGCGAGGGTGTAATTAGGGGGATGGCAGCTGTGATATGACCGCTGTCCTGTGTTAGGAAGTTCGGATGGGTCTGAAGTAGGAGGAACAGTGCAGCAAAATCTCAGGAGAGTACTGAGGGTAAAGAGAAGTGCCAGGGTTCGGGACCAACAGCACAGGCAGAGTGAGAAGGTAGGGAGTTAGAAGGACCCTGGCGTCGGAGCCCCTGAGTGGGGCGTTTGGAGAAGGCGTGTGATGGGGTGCGGTGGGGGGCGGGCTGCAGAAAGAGGGGAAAGGAGGGGACTGGCAGCAAGACAGCCTTGAGTCTTGGAGATGGAAACTGGAAAGGTGGTTTAGTAATTTGGGAAGGATAGATGAGCACTTGTTTTCTCCCACATACAGAATTACAGTTTAAAAATTCACAGTACATAATGTACCAAATTCGTTACAGACATCGCATTGCGATGAAAACAATTATAATAATACATAGTGAAAACAACCACCACCCAGATATTTATTGAAGTATTCTATTGCTTACAACTCTCCCAAGGCTCTAGAGGCTTACCACAATGTTCTGAACAAATGGAATTTCTAATGTAGTGTCTCTTAATAATTAAAAATATGCATAAAAAGTTAAGATTTTACAATTTTTCTTTTTTCCACATCTAAGCATGACTACTTCTGTACGGTCTCACTCATTTTCAAGTCTGTTAAAAAAAATCTTTTCTGCAACCCTACGGTACCAATGTTCAAATTAGAATGACAACATCTCTATAGCCATGGCCTCTTAGCGAGCACGTTCGCGTGCCTTACTTGAATTTGAACTGTGTAACAGTTCTGCACGGTGGACAGTCAGGTCATCCACACCATGATGTTTATTTTTCACCAGAGGAAACTGAGTCTCAGAGAGCTGCAAGGGTCCATTCACTGTCCTATGATGAATGTTAGGAGACAGAGCTCAAACCTGAGAATTTGACTGTTGATCCTGTGCTACTTTCTCATCCCAACACTTGAGGTAACATGGACAGAAGAGATTCCCATGCTGGCTCTGTGACATAATGGAGACAGTCCCACTTAGGTGTGACTTCAGATGTGTGATCTTGGAAAAGTCAGTCTCAAGGTCAGAAGAGATCTAAAAGATCATGGAAGCCAGTGGTTATCAGGCCTGTCAGAATGACTCAGGGAGATTCTGGATACTGATTCAGTGTCTAGGATTGGTTTGAGGGAATATGTAGGTTTAAAAAGTCCTCTGAAATGTGAACGTGGAGTTGATAGTTGATAGCTGAGGAGTAATTGTTTCTCTTCAAGTTATGATAAATGGTATTAGGAAAATATGTATTTTTGACAGTCCTTGTCTTTTTCCTTTTTTTAAGATTTGAGAGTGAGAGTGCACATGTGGATGCACGTGTGAGTGGGGGAAGGGGCAGAGGGAGAAAGAGAATCTCAAGCAGACTCCCTGCTATGCGTGGAGCCTGACGCAGGGCTCGATCTCATGGCTCGGAGATCATGACCTGAGTGGAAACCAAGAGTCAGTCGCTCAACCAACTGAGGCACCCAGGGGCCCCAACAGTCCTTGTCCTCTAAGTATACATTGGAAACACTTAGGAATGAGATAAAATAATGTCTGACTACATTTAAAAATAATCCAGGGATGAGGAAAGAGGGCAGAGGGTGGTGAAGCAGGCTTGTGATGAGTGTGGGAGCAGTGGAGGGTGGGAGGGGGCAGGGAGCTCTCTATACTATTATGCCCATGGATAGCATTGAAAATTTTCTATCCTAAGAAAGCTACAAAACAAGTTAAAAGCTCCCTAGGAATCTCTGATGACCACCAACTTTCGGAAATCTCAGACCTAATCCAAACACATCACTAATTACAGAGGGTCCGTGTCAGCTGGGCTATTTGCGCTCAGCTACGTTATAGGGGTATTGCTGAAGAGAACTCTCCTACTTGTCTTCCTGGCCAGTAGCGGCAATCAGGAAATGGTGTTACTGAAATAGGGTGTTTAGAACACAGCTGGCCCTTGATCAATGCAAGGGTTAGGGGTGCAAGGGTCAGTCAAAAATATGTGCTCTACTTTAGACTCCCCCCAAACTTTACTAATAGCCTGCTGTTGACCAGAAGCCTTCTGATAACATAAACAGTTAACCCATATTGTACATTATAGGCATTATGTAAGGTATTCTTATAATAAAGTAAGCTAGAGAAAAGTAAATGTTATTGAGAAGATCTTAAGGAAAATAGCTTTATTGTACAATACTGTAAAAAAACCCCATTGCAGTTCAAACCCATGTTGTTCATGGACCATTGCAGTTCAAACCCATGTTGTTCATGGGTCAGGGGTGTAGTGAAGTAAGGTGAGTAAGACTGGCTGGACACACGTGCCCCTGTGTGAGCCTGAGTGCTCTCCCACCTGATCTGTCCCTCACAAAATGGGCATGTTTTCTAGGTCCTCTCTTGGGTTCTATTCCTTTCCCTTCATTCGCAGTCCATTCTCAGGTAACTACTAACATTTCCATGTTGACCTCTACCCTGCAGTTTCCCAACTCTGTATCAAGTGTCGGTTTACTTTCCTTCATCCTGCTTGGTATTTAGAAGCACTTTTAATTTGAAGACTCACGTGTTTCTGACATTCTGGAACATTCCCACCTTTTATTGTTTTAATTATGCTTGTCTGTCATTCCCTTCATTCCTCTGGAATTCTAATTAGATTAGATTGAACCCTTAGCCTATTGTTCTTGTCCCTCATAGGACTCCTGTCTTTAAAAAAATCTTTCCATTCTACTTTCCAGATGCGTTTCTGAGCACGTTTCTTCTATTGTGTTTATGTCAATTGCTACCTTTATCATCTCTAGGGTTTCTAGTTGGTTCTTTTTAAATATATGCCTGTTTTATTTCTGCCACTTCAATATTTCACAATTTCTTATCCCTTTTTACGGGTATTACCCCATCGTATATTTAAGTTTCCTAAATATTTATTTAAAGCTCTTTTCAGAATGTTTCATTATTTTTATTTTGTCTGGAGTGAATTTATCTTTTTTAAAAAATTTTGATTTAAATTCAATTTAGTTAGCATATAGTGTATTATTAGTTTCAGGGATAGAGTTTAGTGACTCATCAGTTGCATATAACACCCAGTGTTCATAACATCAAGTGCCCTCCTTCATGCCCATCACCCAGTTACCCCATTCCCCCCAACCCCCTCCCCTCCAGCAACCCTCAGTTTGTTCCCTGTAGTTAAGAGTCTCTTATGGTTTGTCTCCCTCTCTGATTTCATCTTATTTTATTTTTCCTTCCCTTCCCCTATGTTCACTTGCTTTGTGTCTTAAATTCCACATATTAGTGAGATCATATGATAATTGTCTTTGTCTGATTGCCTTATTTTGCTTAGCATAATACCTTCTACCATCCATGTTGTTGCAAACGGCAAGATTTCATTCTTTTTGATGGTGGAGTAATATTCCTGTGTGTGTGTGTGTGTGTGTGTGTGTGTGTGTACACACACATTTTCTTTATCCATTCATCTGTTGATGGACATCATCTGGGCTTTTCCCATCGTTTGGCTACTGTGGACAATGCTGCTATAAACATTAGGATGCAGGTGCCCCTTTGGATCACTATTTTTGTATCCTTTGGATAAATACCTAGTAGTTCAATTGCTGGGTTGTAAGGTTGTTCTATTTTTAACTTTTTGAGGAAACTCCATACTGTTTTCCAGAGTGGCTGCACCAGTTTGCATTCCCACCAGCAGTGTAAGAGAGCTCCCCTTTCTCCACATCCTCACCAACATCTGTTGCTTCCTGACTTGTTAATTTTAGCCTGGAGTGAATTCATCTTTCAATTCCTGCTCTCGATGGTAACATTAGCATTTGGTTTGTGCATGTGTTTTGGAATTTTGGGTTTGTCAACTCATCCTAGGTGGCGATTCTCTCAATCTCTCTCTCTCTCCCCCTCTCTCGGTGCCTCTTTGCTCACACCTCCTTCTGGCTAACGGAGGCATTGACCTGGTCCAAGTGGGGCCTTCATCCTGGAGCAAGGAGTGTTGTCCTGGCAGGAGGATCCGGATATACCAATGTATGGCTTAGCTCAGCTCCTGGTCAGAAGGCTGGATCCGTGTTTCCTCCCTTCCCTGTAGGCTCTTAGTCCCCAGTGCCCAATAGGATCCCACCGCTTTGTCGGATCTGCCTGCTCTGGGCCCCGAGTCCAGCAGTATGGCTTCTCTAGCTCCTTCTCATCCTGTGCACTTGCATCCAACGCAGATCCTCAGGGATGTTTGGTTGTTTCAAGTACCCTCTAATTTTACATTTTCTCTGTCCTTCATCTATCATTAGTGTATATTTAGAGCAGGGGCATGTGTGTGGCACCAGCACCTCGAGCACAAACACCATCTTAACCAAAGCTTCAGGCCAAGATTTTTACTTTCCACAAGATTTTGCAAACATCAGCTATTTTAAAAATGTTTAAGTTGTACTGCATTTCCAAAAGCAAACACGTATAATTTGGTATTTTTGATTTCCAGAGATGCTAGTGGATCAAGGAGAGGCCGGGGGGAAGACCTGAGATATTCCACTTTCAGGTTTCCCATGAACAACACATTTCTCTTGGTTTCTCCAGTTCTTACTGCTGGTAAAGCATTTAATAGTCCACGTTCCCTTCATTTGGTCTGTGTTTTCATTTGTTTAAATAAAATGTAATGGGAGTTTGCATTTAAAAATGTTTTCTAACAAAATTATATATATTCTATATACCAGCATACATTATATATATAATTTATATTACTATGTAAATAATTATAGGACACATTTTATTTATATTTTATTTTTATAATATGTAATTATATTATAAAATATATGTTTATATATATGTATGTGTGTGTATATATATATATATATATATGTATATATATATTATACCCACTTTCTGGCAGAAAGGGGCATGAGACATAGGGAATCAAGGTTGATATATTTGTACCTTTGGTTCTTCTTAGGTCTGTTAAATTCCTGATTTTCTTCCTGACACTTTCTAGTTTCCAGAGCCTATGAAAATTGGGGCAGGAGTCAGTTCACCTTAGAACCTGGTTTTCACAATGTCTCCTGCATTCTCTTTGCTTCTGTTGAATCAATGGCAGCAAGTGGATGGAGTCATGTGCAAGCCGCTCAGTAGACCAAGACCTCTGTTGCAGGGATGAGGCAAACACGCCTTTTCCTTCCAGCCCCACTGTCTGGAACTATACTTTTTATTATCTAGAGAAAAGGTGAAAGGCTGGGTGGAAACCATCTGTGGCTTTCATGCTGTGGCGTCCACCTGTGTAAAGATTACTCACTTGAGTGACGGCACTACTGCAAGAGGGCTGGCGGCGCTGGGCTGGGGGCCACGGACCACAGCAGCCACCACTGCGGTCAGCAATTATTCATCCAACATCAATTATAGGCAAAGCACGGTGCTGTGCACAGCGCTGGGAGTCGGGGACAGAAGCAGAGTCAGAAAGACAAGTCCTGGGCACCAAGCGGCCTTAGGTAAACTAAGGTAACATGAAGCAGTTCTCCAACACATTAAGGGTAAGTGACTGGTGTTCCCAAGGTATAATTCCCCTCTAACACCTTAAATACACATACACACACGTGCGCACGCACACACACATGGTCTATTTCTTTTGCATTCAGTGTAAATACCTTCTTTCCTTAAGATTTGGCATCTTCTTTGCAGCATTATCTTAATTTATAAAATGCTATCAAACACATTTAACCACTGATGTCTCAGTTGGTAAGCTTAATTTCCTACTTTAAGGGCTTTATGTATCTCTGCTTTCCCTTGTTTCCTGAAAATTCTAACAGGTAACCTAAAATTTAACCATCAAGAACATGGAAATATAATGCAGGAAGAATTTAAAGGTATATTCCTCCATTTATCAGTAAAGTAGCACATACCCTCCTTACTTCTGGAGACTTAATCCTTTGGAATCTCTCTCTTTTTAAAAGTTAAATTAACAACACTGACATTCCTAGCCATGGGTTTGGCAGAGGAAGAGTCTGGTTATTTAACTTTCTATAACTAACTAGATGAACTTCACTTGTGGAATGTAGTCTACCCCAGAAAGTTTGCTCTTTGTAACTTTATTATATCCCTTTACTTGATGTTTTATTTAAAGACCATCCTCTGAATTGATAGATCTAGCAAAAGGGCTCCTAAAATGATCTGTATAATCTTAGGATTAAAATATTTCAAAATTAACTTACTGAAATATGAAATTTATTGGTGGCTAGAAAACTAAATGAACTATAGATTAAACAGAGTTGATATATTTGTACCATTTGTTCTTCTGAGATGGATTAAGCTCCTAATCTTTCTCTTGGCATTTTCTGTTTTCCAAAGCTTGGGAAAATTGGGGCAGGAATAGGTTTATTACATTTGGTTGGTCTTAGAACCTGGTTTTCATTAATATTGAAAAAAAATTTTTTAAGTTCAGAGTTTAACCAGAATTTTAATAAAATATCATTACTTATTTGTCCCCATTACATTATACTTTAAGGTTTTAAGTAGATTTAAGTTTTAGACAGAGATACTTAGAAATATTTGTAGACCAATGCAGATTTAAGCAGGAGCTCTTACTCTTTTAAGCGTAACTAAAAATACTACTTTAAAGAAAGAAAACTAAAAGTTAAATACGAAGTGGAAAATAAATCTTAAAACAGAGTTATAGATGAAAACGATTTTCTTTTTCAACCTCACCCAGCTTTGCTCACCTTCAGCCTAGTCTCTGGTCTCACATCTTGGTTTCTCGGTCTGTGAGGTGGGGTGAATAATGAATCCCGCATGAATTTATTTTTATACAGTATTTCTTGAGGAGCAGTTAAATCTGATTTCTCAAATGTATCAGAACTCAACAGTACACTGAAAACAGAAGATTGTGTCTAATTATTTTTATAATGTGGTATCAAAATTAACACAGGGATCAGTGTATTACCTTGAGGTCTTGAACAATAATAGTTAATGCAGCACGTCAACCTTAAAAATTTCATGGCCTGAACACATATATACTTGCTCTTCATGATTTAGAAGTCATAGGTATTCTACAGATTTGGGGTTGCTTTTAAACCTTTGTCAATAAACTAATGCTGGTTGCAATCTACTACGAGTTGTAGTTTGGATATTAATATACTACTCACATATAATATAAATGGGGATTTTTAATAAGACTCATGAAAACTACAATAATTAACATTGATTAAGAGCTGTCTATGTGTCCTGCATCATAGTGCAGGCCTTCCGTGCATGCCAGACATTTTTATTACAAAAACACTGCAGGGAGCTCAGACTTACTTTCTAGCAATGCTGAATTTTCCCTAGCCACACTACCGTACTTACTTCGGACACCCGCAATGTACTCACCAGCTTTGCAGACTGCATAATTCTTTATGAGCGAAGTGGTTCCTGGTAAGAGCATCATCAGGAATTAAGCTCTGACAACGAGAACTCGGCTGACACGGTGGCCGCTGACTCGTGTGGTGCCCGTGGAATCTAGCGAGACAGTTCCAAGCCCTGTTGACTCTGCCACGTTCACTACAAACACAAAACAAAACAGAAAGAAAAACCAACAGGAGTCTGTAAAGAAGCACGGGAACTTATTAAAGGTACAAAGGAAGAGAATGCCAGAACATGAAGATACCATTTATACACCTTTGCTTTTCTACAAGTCACCACCCTCTAATTTTGAGAGAGCAGACCACAGAACTCCTGAAGGATTCCTCACCCCACCCCCACTGGCTCAGCACCTGGGGGGCTCCTGGGCTGAAGAGCCTCCTTCCCCGCCCCTGCACTGTAGAGTGCTGAGGAAAAAGCTGAAGACAAAGCCCAGTAGGGATGATCTCTTCTTTCCTACAAAAGAAAAGATCCGATTGGTGGAGAGAGAAATTATCTCCACACTGGAAGACAGAGGAATGCCAAAAATAAAGAGGCTTTGTCAAATTTAACTCACTATTTTCATTCCTTAGCTCTGGCAATTCGAAGATGAAGGCTTTTGGTTACAGCACATCACAGGTAATGTAAGAAACCAGCTTCACCTGAATGAGCACTGCATGGAGGAATCTGTTGGAATGTGTTCTGTGGCCAAAAATACTTATTTTTTGGGGGGGGGAAGGTAGGGGGCAATTAAAGAGAAAGCACTTAATGAAACAAACATCCCTAAAATTTAGAAAGCCTGCTAGTGAAATTAATTTGAGGGCTCCACACCTACTGGGACGCTTGGAGGCTTTAACATCAGGGTGAGGTGGCATTTCCCCCTGTCAAAAAAAAATGACTCTTCCCCTCTCTTGTTAGGCTGGCTCTCCACGTCTGGGGAGCTCTGCGGGTACAATCGGTCTCGGGGCGGACAGACACAAAGAGAGCTGGGCACCCCAGCTGCACTCTGCACTGCAGGACACACCTGGACAACAGCAAAGGCTCAAAGAACGCAGGAGAGCAGAGGAGACTATTGCCTCCAGAACACCGGGAGCATGGCACCACGCTCATCTTTGAAACACACATACGGAGCACGCTAATTTATCCTCCTCAGAAGGAAGCAGCTCCAAAAGGACTGCTCTGATTGGACCCCAACAAGAAGGGAATCACCCTGGAAGGGACACCTTAGTGACCCACACACACCTGCGGGGGACCCAGGCGGGGCTAGAGGGGGAGCAGAGTGCACACGGGCCCTGCTGCGGAGGTCAGCATCCGCCGCACTCCCGCGCTCGCCAACGCGCCCGCCCACGGGGATTTCTGCCCGCGCTCTGCTGTCCCTCCACCCTTGCGTGCCCACGCCCATCGTCCTCGCCCAGCCCCGCGCGCCCGGACCCAGCCCCGTCCGTCGGAACCCCGCACCCTGCAGACCCAACACCTTCGGAACCCAGCACGGTTGGAACCCACCCCCGCCGGCCCCAACCCAGCCCCGTCGGAACCCAGCCCTGCCTGTCCAGACCCAGCAGCACCCTGCAGACCCAACACCTTCGGAACCCAGCCCCACCCGGTCGAACCCAGCGCCGTGCGAACCCAGCACGGTCGGAAGCCAGCACCCTGCACACCCAGCACCCGGCAAACCGGCACCTTCGGAACCCAGACCCACTCGGTCGAACCCAACATCCTGCAGACCCAACGCGGTCGGAGCCCACCCCCGCCGGCCCCCACCCGGCACGGTCGGAACCCACCCCTGCCGCTCCGAACCCAGCACCGCCCGGCCCCGGCGGCGTCCGAACCCCGCCCCCCGTCGGAGCCCCGCCCCGCCCTGGACCCCGCCCCGGCCCCGGCGCGCGGGAGGTGAGGCGGCCCGGCGCGCGGCGGCCTGTCGGTGGCCGGCGCAGCAGCACCTAGCGGAGGCCGCCCGAGGTGCGGCGGTGCGGGCGCGCGGGGGCGGGCACGCGGGCGCGGGGGCGCGCACGGCGGGCGGGGCGGGGCGGGGCGCGCGGGCGGCGTGTGCGGGCGCTCGGGCGCACACCGGCCGGCTGGGCTGACGCGGGGCGGGCCGGCTGAGGCGGCCGAAGCGGCTGGGAGCCCGGGAGCCCGAGGCGGCGGCGGCGGCGGAGCCCGCGGAGCCGCGGCACAGCGCGGGGCGGCCGAGCGCGGGGAGAGCCGGGCCCGCGGACCCGTGGGCGCGCGCGGTCCCGCCCGGCCCGGCCCCGACCCCCGCGGCGGCGCGGGCCGAGGAGCGCGGCCGGGAGGATGTCGGCGAGCGGCCGCGACGAGGAGCGGCGGAAGCTGGCCGACATCATCCACCACTGGAACGCCAACCGGCTGGACCTGTTCGAGATCAGCCAGCCCACCGAGGTGAGCGCGCCGCCCCTCCCCGCGCCGCCCCTCCCCCTCCGCGGAGCCCCCCTCGGGCCTCCCCCCCCCCGGCCGGCGGAGCCCCCGCGGGGACCCCCCGCCGACCCCGCCCCCCCGGGGCCGCGCTCCGCGCCCCAGGACCCGGGGGGCCCGCGCCGGCGGACAGCGGGCGCGGCGCGGTCACCTGTGCGGCGCGGGGCCGGGGGTCGCGGGCCGGGTCGGGAGCCGGGCGCGGGGGCGCGGGCGGGGAGCGCGGTCGCTGACCGGGAGTCGAGCGGCGGCTGGGCGGGGGCCGCGGGCCGGGGTCTGCGCCGGGAGGCCGTGCGGTGGGAGGCGGGCGTGACCTGATGGCGTTGTCCCCTGACTGCGGCGGCGGCGGGTCCGCGTCCGCTCCGGGCTGTGGGGAGCGCGGACCTTTGTCACCCCGGCGAGCATGTGACCGGCGGTGTTCTGCTTCAGCGGGTTTGAAAACTTGGGGGTTGCCAGCCGCGAGTGCAGAGTCAATATCAGGAAAGTTCCAATTGTGCGCATTTGCTGATAACGCAGCCCGGAATTGAACTCCAGGGGAGAGGAAGGCTTTCTCCCATTCGTCGCCGGCCGCCCAGGTTGAAGCCGGGGCGCCCCTCCCCCCCGGGCCGGCTCGGGCGTCCGCGGTGACCCGGCCGGGGGCGGAGGCGGGGGCCGTCGGGGAGGGGCCCGGGGCCGGGGGGGGGGCCGGGGCGGGGGCGGGGCCCGCGCAGGGGGCCTGGGGCCGCACCCGCGCCGCTCCGCCGCTCCCGGGCCCGCCGGCGCGGCGTCGCCTAGGGGCGGCCAGTCCTGGGCGTGCTCCCGAGAAGAGGAGGAAATCACACTTGCTCTTGGCCTAGGACAATGGCAGTTGTTTATAGCGAAGCTGCTCGAGGAGTTCTGAAGGGTTTTTTAGAAAATAGGTTTGAGTCCGGGTCTGCGGGTTAGGAGCGGTGACGTGGGAAAAGAGGAGAGAGGTGAAGTCTGGCAGAGACCTGGAGGTGGTTTCATAACAGTAAACGCTGGGAGTTGTATCTCATGCCTGAGTTGTAGTTGCGCAAACTTGGACAGCATGCCGCGCACCTTGCGCTGGATTCAGGCATTCTGGGGAGATGATTTTAATAGCTCCTAGTTTTGACTGGTTCTAATAGCTAACGTAACGTCAGTATTATTGGGTAAGGTGCCTTTATGCACCAGTCATGTTTGCCAGCTTGAACATTCTCATGAAATTTCATCCTTTTTGTTATCATTATTAGCCCCCAGACTATATTTTTGAGTGAAGTTGGCATTTACGATTCCAACTTCTTGGACTTGTCTGTGGTTGGAAGGATTTCTTCTGTCTGGGTGGGTAGAGCCCTTCATGCCAATCCTTAGTTGAAGGCACATTATTAGGTTTGGGTTGCCAGCTCCAACACTACTCAGTTGTTCCTGATGCGCAGTTCATCTTAAATGATTTTCAGCTGGGTCCTACTAAGCAAATTAATAATACGTAGTTGTGCTCATTCATGGACTTAGCACGTCTTCTGAAAGGTGATATGCAGTAATTTAACTTTTAGCGTGACAATAATGGATTCATTTTTCTTATCTCTGGTTTAAGAAATTGGGATGTAAAATATTATCATGGTAGGTGGTTGGTTTGCTTTTCTCCTTGAATGAATCTATTTATAATTGTTTTTTCAGAAATTGCCCAAGTCTGGTTGAGAAAAGGAGTATTTTTTCAATTTAGTAATAGATAATTTAGTTTTCCCTTTGGGATTTTGAATTGCGTTGGCATTTTAAAAAAATCTAAATCAGAAACAGATTATAGTTAATTGGTCTCAAAAAGTGTATTTTTAAGCACTCAATTGAAACGTTTTTTCTATTTTTCTTAGAGATACTCTAGGTATTAAAACTGGCCTGTCATTTGGAGAGCTACTTTTTACATAGCTACTCTGCAGGTGAGAAGTTGCTGTGTATGTGTCTTGAAGCAAAGCAAATTTGAAGGACTGGTTTTGAAAAGGATTATGAATTCCATTTAGTAGTTTCTCCTCTCCATTTAACACCTGATCTCTCTTTAGAGCTGGTTCTCCAGAATTATTTGGGATAGCTTTGCATAATGAAATAAACTGGTTTTTTAAAATGTCTGATGTTATTTATAGTAGTTTTTTCATTTTCTAGAACCTAGCTCACACTTAATACTGTGTGTTCTGGAGAACCTTCGCATACTATTAAATTTATTCTGGTCTTGCAGGTTGAGCTTCACATTTAATAGGGTGTATTTTTCATTATGATGTAGGTAACGTTCATGTTAGTAATTCTCTAAACCAATATTTCAGCGTTCATGGTTTCACTTTGCTTTATTTAAACGTGCGTCTAAAAGTGCCTACCATCTGATGATGAATTTTTATTTGGGCATCACGAATCATTTTTTTTTTTAGCTTTCTATAAGAATGTGTGATACAGGTCTTTACTATTTTCAATAAATGTTAAGCAGATTTACTACAGAATTTGATTTGTAGGAATGCGATTTAAGCCTTATATTTAAATATTTGGATATTCTTTTTATGTATCTATATGAGAGTACAGTGGTTTTATATTCTTTTGGGGGTGAGGGTACAGTAATCAGTATCTATTGTCAAATTTTATAACTACATTAAGCATTTGTGTTTGGTGGCTTAAGGCAGTCTTGATAACCACTGATAATTCTGTGGTTTCTGTGTTCAGTATAAGATGATAAACTTGGCTTTTTGGATTATATTTACTTTTTAAGAAAATTAGAATGTGTCCTAAAATCAACCTGGTTAAGTTTACTTTTTCCTTCATAATCACATTTATGTGTAAAAGGAGGGCTTCCAAAGAAAAAGCAGGTTATATTTTGTCATTGTGTATTTTTCAGCCCCTTCCTCACTTGGGTCCTAGATTCTTTTGAAATTGTAAAATGAGAGTTGATTTAAACTTAATGTTGATATTTTTTATCACTAGGAGATTGATGTTAAGTTGAACTAAGATCCTGATTACTGTGGAAAACTATAGCCCCTAATAAAAGCTTCTTAAAGCTTTTTAGTCCTGTTGTTTTCTTAATGTTAAGGCTTTCTTTCTTTTAGGGATTTCTCATTATTATGGCAGAATGCTTGTTGCTAATCTTTACTTCCCATTACTTCCTCAGAAGAGGGCTTCTCTGATTACCCGAAGGTCTCCCTCTTGGTTTTTGGAGTTCTGTTGTTTAACTTGTCCCAGTTTGTTATTATAGCCATTGGTTTCTGTTTCCCTCCCTGATTACATGAAAGCAAGAGCTAGAATTTTATTTTTTTAAACATTGTTACGTCTTTTACTGTGGTAGGTCCTCAATAAATATTTTGCTGAAAAACTGTTGAATATGGCTTCCTTTCTGTATATCTTTCTTTTTTAAGATTTTATTTGTCAGAGCATGAGAACGTGAGAAAGCAGGGGGAGGGGCAGAGGGAGAAGCAGACTCCCTGCTGAGCAGGGAGCCTGATGCAGGACTCATCCCAGGACCCCCGGGATCATGACCTGAGCCAAAGAAAGGCAGACGCTTCACCGACTGAGCCACCCAGGCGCCCCTGTATACCTTTCTTCTTGACAAAACAAGGGGTATATACATATTAAGAACTTGGCGACATTATGTTAGGCTATTAAAGATTTATGTTTTCATGTGTTACTCTTTTGCATAAAGGTTACACCTAAATGCAAAAACTATTCTAAGTAGTTGACCGTTTTGCTTTACGAGATAGTTCTTAAAGTCAGTTTTTTAGAAATAATATATTGAGTTCACTATCTTCTTTTGATGGGAAAATATAACCTAGAGTTTGTACATACATCCACATTGCTTTATTAAAGGTGAATATGTTATGTTTTAATATTCTGATTAATCTTCAGAAGTAATGTGGTGATTCATATTACCCAGAGGTATGTGTAAAACACTTCTGGTTTGTCAGCATAGATGGAGTAGTAATGAGTTGCATAAAGTATAGGTAAATCTGTATTCCAGACTAGTGCTTGGGTTGTCACTCTGCTTTATCACAAGATTAACTATATCTGAAACTGTTCTAAAAACAGCAGTTGTCTTAGTATCGATACTTTAGAAGATCTCTTTTTCCGGTGACTAATAATACAATGATACAGGCAGGCAGTTGCCAGTGATGTGTTTTTAGTATTTATAGGCATCTCTGTCTTTTTTTTTTTTTCTTTTTTTCTTTGAAACTCATTGGTGGTTGTAACTTTTTTAACCCTTATTTTCTTTAAGAACTGGTTAAGATTTGTTTGTATGGGTGTGAGCCTGTCAGTCTGAGGTAAACCCTTGTCCAACACTGTTGAACATCTTAAGTTGAAACTGCATCTAGACTAGCTTGAGTTTGCTCTCCTTCTGCCAGTGAAAACTGATTTTAATTTCTGCAATTTATAGACTTAATGGAATGTAACTGTTGTAACTAGGCTTTTCTGGACTATAAAATTTGGATTGTGGTTCATAGCATGGTAGAAGTGTCTCTTTCATGTTCTTGAAAAAATGAGTCACAGAAGATCAGGGTATGTACCAGATTGGTGGGAAGCTTCTGAAAAGAAGGTTTAGGGTTATGCCATTAAGGATTTAATTGAGTGGTTGTACTGTGGAAGGCATTATTCCTAGGTGTTGCTTATTCTGGTGGCATAGGTTAATTTGTTTGTAAGCAGTTTTACCAGACTTGAACTTGGGTATAATGTCAGAAGATGCTAATAAATAATAATAGCAATTATTTTGATGTAAATCTGTTTTCCTTTATTATAAACGAAATGGTTATAGTACTGCAAATAGAACATAAAACTAAACTGATCTCTTAATTGAAAATTATTTTCAGGTTAGGTAAATTCTGTTCATTTTTGTTCAGAAGTTTGCTGTTTCTATTATTTTCCTGGCTGATTGTATTAGGATGTACTCATTCACCTTGAAGATGCCTAGGAAAGAGATGACAGTTTGTTTGACCTACATTTACACTTGTGAGTTAGATCCTAAATACTTTGCCAACTCTCACAGACCTTTTCACCAGTTTTGGGTGTGTCCCAGTCTGTTAGCTGACACGACAGGCTGGCAGGGCCTGCAGATCCACGGTGGGCTTCTAGTTAGTGTCCCTGTATGTACGAGCTGGTGGCAGATGTGGGCACATTGTCAAAGTTGGACCATCTTTATGCATGAGTTATGAATGAGCAGAAGCTTTTCTTAACATCTCCAATCATGTATCAGGACCAAATAGAGCAGGCACAGAGCTGGTGAGGGGGATTTTGTTTGCCTCTCTCAGGTCATCTGGTTGAGGTTTGGTTCTAGTAACAATAAAAATGTAAAACTTCACTCACCATTTTGGTATATGTGATTGACCAAAATTGTGTTAGAATTTAATTTAGAAAGTGAATGTATTTTATAAGGTGAAAGTAAGCACATGTAGTAGTTAATATGTAAACTGGGAAAGTATTTTCCTGGTGTAAGTTGATTGCAGAAGATAAGGATAATTTGAAGTTTCATACTTGCAAGTTTACAAGTATGTGTCATGAATGAACTTATTTAGAGGAACTGAAATTGAATAGCTTACTATGACTGGAAAGTAGCCAGAATTTCTGTATTTTTACTCAGAAAAATTTTGGTATTGAAAGAAATTAAATTGTGTGGCTTACAGAAAATGATGTGAACTTTTGTTGCACTTGTTTGTATTGTCATGTTTTTAGGTTGATTACACATAGCATGCTTTGCTCTGTGTGTGTGTGTGTGTGTGTGTGTGTGTGTGTGTGAGAAGTGTAGATACCATAAGTATTACTAGTTTCAGGTGTACAACAGAGCAATACAACATTAGTGTGCATTTACATACATTAGGAAGTGGTCTCCACAATAAAGCTAGCTACCATCTGTCACCATCCAAAGTTGTTAGATGTATTAACTAAATTGTGTTGTGCATCATATCTCCAGGTCTCATTTTGTAACTGGAAGTTTGTAGCCTTTACTCCCTTCCTCCCCCATTTTGCCGCCCATCTTCCTACCACCTCTCCCCTCTGACAACTACCAGATTATTTTATGTGTCTATGAGTCTGTTTCTAGTTTTGATGTTGTTGGTGGTGGTTTTTGTTACACTTTTTAGACTTCACATAAGTGAAATCATACGGTATTTGCTTTTCTCTGACTTACTTCACTTAGCATAATACTCTCTAGGTTGGCCCATCCATGTTGTTGTAAACATCATAATTTCATTTTTTTTTAATGGCTGAGTAATACTCCATTGTGTATGTATGCCACATCTTTATTCATTCACCTGTGGATGACCACTTAAGTTGCTTCCATGTCTTGGCTGTTGTAAATAGTGCTGCAGTGAACAGAGTGGTGCCTATACCTTTATAAATGTTTCCATTTTCTTTGGGTAAACACCCAGAAGTACAATTGCTGGATCATAGGGTAGTTATATTTTTAATTTCTTGAGGAACCTCGCTACTGTTTTTCATAGTATCTGTACCATTGCATTCCCACCAATAGTGCACGAGGGTTCCCTTTTCAGTGCATCCTCACCAACGCTTGTTATTTCTTGTCTTTTGACAGTAGCTACTCTAACAGGTGTGAGGCGATATCTTCTTGTGGTTTTGATTTGTATTTCCCTGATGAGTAGTAATTTGAGCATCTTTTCATGTGCATATTGGCCATCTGGATGTCTTTGGAAAAATGTCAATTCACAACCTCTGCCCATTTCTAATTTTTTTTCTGTTGCATTGTGTGAATTCTTTGTTTGGATATATGGGATATGTGGTTTACAAGTATTTTCTCTCATTCCATACATTACATTTTCATATTTTTCATGGTTTCCTTTGCTCTGTAGAAGCTTTTTAATTTGATGTAGTTTTATTCATTTATTTTTGCTTTTGTTGCCCTTGCCTGAGGAGACAGATCCAAAAAGATACTGCTCAGACTGATGTCCAAGAGCTTACTGCCTGAGTTTTCTTCTAGGAGTTTTTAGTCTCCCATTTACATGTCAGTCTTTATTAATCCATTTGAGTTTATTTTTGTATATGGTATAAGAAAGTGGTCCAGCTTCATTTTTTCTACATAGTTGTCCAGTTTTCCCAACACCAGTTATTGAAGGAGATGGTCTTTTCTGCATTGTATATTCTTTCTTTCTTTGTTGAAGATTAATTGACCATATAAATGTGGGTTTGTTTCTGGACTCTCTTGTTTTGTTCCATTGATCAGTGTATCTGTTTTTGTGGCAGTACCATACTGTTTTGTTTACTGAAGCCTTGTAAGTGTAGTTTGAAATCAGGGAGCATACCTCCAGTGTTGTTCTTTTCAAGATTTCTCTATTTGGAGTCCTTTGTGGTTCCATACAAATTAAAGAATTCTTTGTTCTAGTTCTGTGAAAAATGCCATTGGTGTTTTGATAAAGATTGCACTGACTGTGCAGATTGCTTTGGGTAGTATGGATGTTTTAACAATATTCTTCTCATGGGTTGGGAGAATATTCTTCCAGTCGATGAGCATGGTATATCTTTTCATTTGTTTGTGAGGTCTTCCATTTCTTTCATCAGTGTCTATAGTTTTCAGTGTACAGATCTTTCACCTTCTTGGTTAAATTTATACCTAGGTATTTTATTCTTTTTGATGCAGTTGTGCATGGAATTGCTTTCTTAATCTCTCTTTCTGAAGTTCATTATTAGTGCATAGAAATACAACAGATTTTTGTGTATTAATTTTGTATCCTGCAAATTTACTGATTTTTTTTTTTTTTTATTCCAGTAGGGTACCAATAGTATGTTGAATAAAAATGGGGAGAGTGACCTCGGTGGCTCAGTTGGTGAAGCGTCTGCCTTCTGCTCAGGGTCCTAGGATCGAGTCCCACATCGGGCTCCCTCCTCAGCTGGGAGTCTGCTTCTCCTTCTCCCTCTGACCCTCTGCCTGCTTGTGCTCACCCTCTCTCTCTCTCTCCCTTTATTTCTCAAATAAATAAATAAAATCTTTTTAAAAAAAGTGGTGAGAGAGAGCATCCTTGTCTTATTCCTGATTTTAGAGGAGAAATTTCTAGCTTTTCACAGTTAAGTCTGGTATTAGTTGGGGGTTTGTCATATGTGGCCATTATTATTTGGAGATATGATCCCTTTATACCCACCCTGTTAAGAGTTGCTTTTTCAGTGTTCTCACTGCATTATATAGTTGGGGTGAGCCATATGGAAAATATGTGAGTAATAATTATACCAGGACAAGAGGAATAAACTGGCATTGTCTCCATTAACTCCGGGTGCAAACAAGACAAACTTGCTAAGTGGTTGGTTGGTTTCTGAAGCCTCAGACTTCCTTCAGTACTCTTGCTGCGAGTGCCCAGGTGACCTAGGTAGAATGGACAAGACCATTTTCACAGAATATCAGATATTTTCTTTGTGTTTTTAAGACTGTCTTCCATTTGGGTAGCACAGAAGCATACTGCAAGAGGACATAGCACTGTTGAGTCTAGCTCTGCCCCCATCCCTAGTAAAAACAGTGTGACAGGTTGTTTCAAATAAAGAAGTCTTGCCTTGTTTCCTGAAACTTCATCTGAGAGTTTCACTGTTCTTTTGTAGGAGAAGAGAGTTTGACTCCTAAAATTAAGACCCGGGAAAAAAATGCTCATTCGTTAGTCTTGTTTGGGTATTTATTGGTTAAGTGCAGTTCAGTGAGCTTGTAATATTCAGAATTATAGTTTATCGTTCTCTGTTGCTTGATTTCATATATGTTTTGCTAAAGGAATATTAGACTTTTGCCTTTTGCAAATTTAAATTGTTGTTCCTTGCAAGACTGTACTTTCTCTTTACCCTAGTTTGCTAAGAGTGGTACTTTCCATGGTGACCTACTTACTATTCTTTGTATTTACTGATTTTTACAAGAGAACCAACAAAATTTCTATCTTATAATTTCTTTTTGTGCCACTGTTATCAGTCACAGTGTTTTGGTGCTGCGACTTCAGATTGTCAGTTTTTCCCGTTGCTTTGAACCGAGTTCCATGTGTTCACGTGCGAAAATGAAGTAGGAGCAAAAATACACACAGTGTTGGGGCACCCGCGTGGCTCAGTCAGTTAAGCGTTTGACTCTTGATTTCGGCTCAGATGATCTCAAGGTCGTGGGATCCAGCCCTGCATTGGGCTCTGCACTGGGCATGGAGTCTGTTTGTTCCTGTCCCTCCGCCCCCCCCCAAAGTCTTTTAAAAAAATACACACACTGTTGGACACAAATATTTATTTATTTATTTATTTATAAGATTTTATTTATTCATGACAGAGAGAGGCAGAAGCAGAGGGAGAAGAGTCTGATGCAGGACAGGATTGGGATCATGACCTGAGCCGAAGGCAGACGCTTAACCGACTGAGCCACCCAGGCGCCCATGGACACAAATATTTAAAAACCATTGTATTCTTAAAATGGATAAGTTCTATACACATATTTAGTATAAAGCCTATGCATTGGGAAGATGTCTTTCAAATATGTTATTTTTTGGTGGATGTTGGTATTATTATCTGAGTAAATTTCTGAGTGCACCAGACCTCTAGACCAATGCTTATAAAATATACCATGATTTTACATAAGTTTACAATATACCATGATTTTACATGAGCTCTCTAATGAGTTTCTAAGATACATTACATTTCATGTTAATGAATTTTTGTATTGGCAAAAACTTTGGTGGTTTTGGGGTGATTAAGAGACATTGGTAATAAAAGAATCCGTTATATGAAGGTTTTTGGTTTGAGCCTAAGTATTTTATTTTCTGCTACTAATTCTTCTTTGCAGGATCCTTTTAAATATTTTTTATGTTCTGTTACATTAGAGTTTGTCTGTCTTGTTCTTTGAATGGATTTTTTACCCATGGGTTTTTGCCATCATGCATTGACCATATAGAACATATTGGTTCACTGAGTTATGTGGCTATTCCAAATGTTGGAACATTTCTTTAAACAATATCGAAATACTACATTTGTTAATATTACCGCTGATCAGAAAAATCTTAAGTTTTCAAAACTTGGAACTTGCTATCCAAGCTCCAGTTTTAGTACTTGCCGCACTGCCCCAGGCAGCGCTTGAGGGGGATAGGCTGCTTCCTTCCTGTTTGAGGAAATGCCTTCCGGATACTGAAGCCTGAATAAATGTAGCTCCTCAGTCGTTCCTTCAGGTGAAAATGGTACTCCCTGAAAAATCGGCTCAGTCTGTTCACAACATCAGCAGTTCACAAGTGCTTTTTCTTGAGAGTCATCAAACTGGTATGCAGCCTGTGTAGAAATTTTTCCCAGTGTGGTACAGAGATTATTGAACAAACACGTACTCAAGAGTCAGACTTTAATAAAATTAATAATTTTTTCTGTTTTATCGAAGATACTCTTAAGTGAAACTGCACCCCCATTTTTTAAGTGTGGATCCATAGCAGTGAAAAATTCATTGATTCTGAGTACAGTTTGTTGCTGCTGCCTTGGTTTGTGCTAATGTGCCATCAGTTCGGCCCATCGTTGCTTTTGAACATTAGTACGAATGCCAACACAATAAGAGGCTCATACTGTGTAAGTACCAGTGTGAAAAAGTTTTCACTTCCTGTTGTCTTTGGAAGCTCTGAGGGGAACCCCAGGGATTTGTGGATGGTAGTTTGTGAGCTACTGCCCTAGGATACTTAGGGGTGGGTTTTAAGAATTATGGTTTGTATTTGAATTTTGGTTTATATTGAAGGTAGGTATTCATTGTATTTTCCAACTTTGGTTATAAAATTAACATGCATATCATTTAAAATGTAGGGCTCAATATGATAGAAGGGTAGATTTCAACATGTATTAATTTTTCACATATTATATATTTGATTATTTTCTATATAAGCACCTATTTTCATTTTTACTTATCAGTAATGAGATGCAAGCATTTACACTTTTGTTATTGAAGAATACTGTCCCACAACCTCACTAAAGTGGTGACCTGTGAATTTTACTACTCTGACTCACCCCGGGTGAGAGTTCAGCCCCTCCTCCTCGGGGGGCAGTTCCTAGTCTGGAGAACAGTGCTATTTGTATTCCAAGTTTTCTGATGGGGGGATGTGTTGTTTGGTGTGGGCTCCATCTTCTGGCACCATGTGTCCTTTGCTGCTCTCTTTTCCACGTGGACACTCGCAATCAGGCCAGCCGCTGATGATGGGAGGAGGTCGTCACTGCTGTTTGTGGTTGTATTTTCCATCAGTTTTAGTGTATTTCATGAGATAACACACAAGTACAGACAGATAATACTTATTTTCTAAAGCCTGCCTTACACAATACGGAATTTTAGTACTTCAAAGTAATATGTAAATATAGTACCTCTAAAAATGCATGCGGTAAAAACAATATTAGAATACTGAATTTTATGTTGAATTTATTTACTCAGTGGCAACTTGTTTTGCAACAAATATGTTGTGTTGCTTATTTATGGTGAGGTGTACATTCATTTCGATCTTTTTGGTGACCATTTCCTCTTTATAGATAGCATCACTAAATTATTTTGATGATACACTATTTTTAACCACTTAATGAAATGTATTAGTAAACATATTCTTTTAACTTATTAAGGTAATAAAATACAGATAAGAAATCTTATTTGCTGAATAAGCTGGTTTGTAAATGATTCCTTTTGTAGATGAACTCAGCTTCTGCTTATTCAAGAGGAGGAGCTTGCCAAGAGTACCATGGACAGTGTTTTCACATTTAACTTTTAGGACCTCAAATATTTAAAAATGTGTTTTTAATTCAAGTTTGGCAAAGGTGGCCTTGTTGAGTTCTTGGTATACTTAATGTGTTTTTATACCAGATTTGCTGATTTCAGTTTTTTAAGAATTATTTTTTTATTACCTTCAGGAAATTGTTACTTTGGGAGTATTAAGGATAGTAAAATTAAGACCAGCAAATTTGGAAAAGCATTAGGAAACATTTATGATATTATTTTATGGTTTACTTTTAAGTATGTTCTTGAAAATGTAGTTAGACATAGAAGGAGTTTATCCGTTTACTTCACTGTAGTGAGATGATATGTTTAAAAATACTTGTTTTTTATTATGAAAGTAATACGTATGTTTTAGAATATTTGGGAAGTGGTTGAAGTGTGCGTGTATGTTTGGTTATATGTGTTTATTAATTATTTGCATTTTTTAGTCAGTACTGAATCCTGTTTCTTAACCAGCCATATGTCTGTCAGGAATCCAGTTTTTAAAAGCTGCCTAGGTTATTCGGATAACTGTAATACTTAACATTTTGTGAATGCATTCTATCTACATACCGGATTTTTTACTACTCAGCTAAATTAAAACAATCTGTTTACTTAATAAATGCTTTGTGTGTGTTATCTTTAGTTTCTATAGCAAATCCTATGAGGTGGGTCCTTTTGCTGTTCTCATTTTAGGTGAAGAGAACAAGGCACAGGAGATTAAATAACTTGCTCAGCAGTATGGAGGTGTAATGAGCTGAGGAGCAATGATTTGAACCCGGATATTCTGACTCAAACCCTTAACCACTGTGTTTGTAGAATTCAAAAATTTTGTAGGAAAATAATTTATAAATAGGATAATTTAGGGGCACCTGGCTGGCTCAGTCAGAAGAGCGTGCAACTTGTTGTCTAGGTTGTGAGTTCGAACCCATGTTGGGTGTGGAGATTACTTTAAAATCTTAAAAAAAAAAAAATAAATAAATAGGATAATTTAGAGCTTGACTTTCAGAAAGAATCACAAGTGTGATATAAGGAACCCCCTCTGTTTTATTTATGTCGTGTGTTTTGTGCATATATGTGTATATCTTTATATGTTGTAGACCTGAATGTATTGATTTTCATCTTGATTTTCTGGAACTCTATAATCTTTTATCTTCAAGACAGTTGATTGTATGTTTTTTAGCCAGCATGGTGCATGCCATACTGTATGCTTGGAGCAACCAAAAATTTGAGTATAAGGGAATTTTGATAGCTTCACTGATAGCTTTCCTGTGCCTGAAAGAAAGACAAGGCCTCCCCAAGGTTCTGGCACTGCTGTATTCAGACCCTTTTGTGACAGCCTGGGTGAGGTTTTGAGTTTGTAGTTGTCCCTTTTTCTCTTGATCTGCTTCCTCTTAGTGCCATCCGCCTTGAGTTAGCTTTGGTGTCGCCTCAGCCCATTTCTGGTCCACGCTTCAAAGTAAACAAATGAAACTTGTTTGTTCTCATCACTGTTGGGGCTCACTTAACTTAATTTCGTAAAGTTTTGTTTATATATTAACTAGCGATTTTCCCCTAGGTAATGTTTGAATTTCAACGGTTTTCTAGAGATAATTCCTTGATTGTTACTAACAATTCTGACATCTATTGAGCAAATATTTGCCATTCTCGAACTAGAAGGGGGAATTTCAGATAAAACAGGTTTAGAGGGCAGTGTAGTGGACCTTCTCAGATCCTACAAATTCACTTCTCTGGTTATGAGCCTGTGTTTTCTCACATGGAAGGAAGTTTCTAGATGGGAAGTTAAGTATACTTTTATGGATCAAGGATTCTGAATAATTGATTGTAAGTTACATAATTTACACGTATACATTATGTACATACACATAATTTACGTGTTAGTATATAATTTTGTAACAGCAGCAAACTAAGCATTGTCTCTGAACTAGTGTTATAGAGTGATTAGATGCATGCCACGCCAAGTTTTCCCTCTCTTGTATTCTAGCATGAATATAACTTAACTGTAAGAAGTTACTATTTTTTTTTAACCAAATGGCACCTAAACCAACAAGTGCCACTTGTTTCTGATTTGCACAGCTTCTGAACAAGTTTCCAGTGCTTCTGGAATGTTTACATTTTATTAGCATAGTGACATTTTTAGACATTTTATCTTTAGTATGTAATTACAAATGCATGTAATTAGTATCACCAGCTTGATTGTTGAGAACCATTGCAGATTTTACATCAAATACTATGAAAATTGTTTGCTTCTATGAACTTCTGACTGTGAGCAAAAATTTTGGAAATAGTTATGTGCCTATATCACAGGCCAAGTGCTAAGAGAAATTGCTTCTGTGGTGTGTGTGCTTTTTAGTGGCTCTGCCCTGTTGAAACTATGGACATCTAGACATTCCTCTTGCATTTTTCTTAGGCTAACCCAGCACTCAGTTCTGGCCAGTATTTATCAAGTGCTTGCTGTGTTTTAGGCTTGGTCAGAGACTGGCCCTGCAGAGGTGAAAGGATGAAATGGTCTGCTGTCCAAGGAGAAAGGGACACAGGCTGACCATCATGGCCCCATTGTGCCATCAGAGCAGAGCCTAAGTGGCAGCCAACGACACTGACTGCACGTGGGGCCCGAGTTTGAATCCTGGCTTTCCTACTCAGTAAATGTGTCCCTCTCTGTCTCCATTTCCAAGGTCACCTATTTAGTAGTTAACTTTCATGGGCCAGTCACTGCAAGTGCTGAGTGTGCAGAACTTCGTGGACACATGGTTCTTTTCTCAGATAGCCCCCATTCTGGTATGGAAGATAAATTGAAAAAAACACAGCAGTAATATGGTAAGTGCTCTGTTTGGATGGTGGGGACCAGGGACATCTTCATAGACTTGAGATGAATCTTAAGATGGCAAAAAATTTTCTGGAATTTTCCGTATGGGTAAGGGGGAGGGCATTCCTGGCAGAGAGCATTATTGATTCAGCAAACATGCATCATCTGGTACCTATTGTGAAGAGATGAGCAAGAGGCATACTTGTCAGGAATTCTTTTGGTGGCAGATGCGCACGACTAACCAGATACAGTGTTTGTAGTAAGTGCTGTGAGGAGGGAAGACCCGAGTGACCTGGGCAGCAAACCTTTCCTACTTGGCAGGTCAGTGAGTTTAACTGAGCTGTAGGAAGTGTTTCTTCTGAATCCTGAAGTATTTGTAGGACATAGATGGAGGAAAGGTGGAGAACTTGCGAGGTGCCCAGTTTGGCTGAGTCCGTGTGTGTCCCTGGTGACCTGCAGAGAGTGCTGTTCCTCGGTGCTCGCTGCTCCTTCCTGAATGAGGGTTGGGGGTCCTTCTTGTGTTCTCCATGTCAGGCGTGACTGTGTGGCTTGCACTGGCCAGTGACACGTGCCCCTCGGAGCCCAAGCTTTAAGTCCCATGCGAACACTGCTGTCGTTGCTTCTCCATGAATTAGCGTGTCCCGGGTAGGGGCTAATTCTTTCAACTTTGGTACCAGAATGAAGACTACTGGGACAGTCCCAGCTAGCCACACACTGATGTGCCATCATGAGAAAGAAATGAATCTTTGTTGTCGTAAGCCGCCGAGATGGTGTGTTCTTTTGTTTTCACAGCATAACCTGGTGACTGAAGATTGTGTTTATGTGTGCGTCCTAGCATGTCCAGAGCGGAGGAGTTAGTTAGTGACTTACAAAACTGGACGTGTTAACCAGGGCCAGTTTCTTATGGGCCTTGTTAGCCAACTGAGGAATGTTCCAGATGAAAGAATACGATGAGGTTTGCCGCTCAGCAGACCTTCCTGGTAGCAGAGTGAATGGCGTGTAGGGAGAACGAGCTTGGAGGCCGGAGGCTTCCGGGCTATTTGGCTGTTGTGTCTGAGATAGAGGCCTGAACTGAGCCGCTCAGTTCACAGGGGAGGAAGAGCATAAGCTCAGGAAGTACCCCGGGGGCGTGGGGAGTGATGAGGGGAGTGTCTGAGAGAAAAGGAAGTCCAGATGACCCCCAGGTCTGTACTTGGCTGCCTAGACAGACGGTAGGACCCTGAACCAGAATTTAAAAAAAAAAAACCTGTACACATGGTAGATTAGATTTGGGTGGGGAAATAGGAAGTTGTGTTTGAGAGAGTTTGAATTTGAGGTGCTTGTGAATTTCCAGGTAGAAGGTTCCTATGCAGACAGCTAAAGAGGACTGGCAGCAGGGGATGAAGGGCAGTTGCGGTGGGTGGGTGGGAGGGAGCCAAGGCAGAGATGAGCCTGCTGGAAAAGAGTTGTGTGAGAGACAAGAGCCCCAGGACCGTAGGCTTGAGAACGCCGCATGTCCGAGTGGGTGGAGGGGGGAGTGGTGAGGCACAGGACAGAGTGGCTCTGGAAGGCTGATGCAGGAGGGGACTCTTGCTGCTGTCCAGATCGGGGGGACGTTGACAGGGAGCCTCACCTGCTGAGCCTTTTCCTCTGTGACCTAGAACACCTGCTAGCTAGTTCTTGCCTGGCAGCCCTAAGGCCCTGCTACACTGCTCTTCTCCAGGTAGCCTTGATCTTCCCATTGCCAAAATCACTTGCCCATTGTCAAACCACAAAAAGGCCTTTTTCATTTTCTTTCTGATGATGTTAGTCTATTTCCTTTCTTCCCTTTTCCCCTCGGTTGACTCCGTTTGTTCCTCTCGGTCTCGGCAGCATAAGCGTTTACCACCAGAGTCTGTGCTCTACTACTTCTTTCAATTGAAGAAGGCCTGTAGTTAAGTATGGGACTGTTCTGAGACCCCGGGGGCAAACTGATACTGACGGTAGCTGACATGATACACTTACTTAACGTTTATTGACTTCCAACTATGCACGCTCATTTAGATACTAAAAAATGTTGCTTCGAGTCCTGGTCACGGGATCCTGTGCAAGAGGGCATTACGGAGGGCCTGATCGCCCATCTCCTGGGAGCCGCTTCTTCTGTGTCGTCTTCTGCCTTCCCCTCCTTTACCAGGATGGGATTGCGAATGTTATGGCTGTCATAGAATCTGGAGTGTGTATTTTCTAGACCAGGCAATTGAGGTGATGGCTTACCAAAATCCAGCATTGCATTTGAGTTTGGGCTGGCGGTCAGTCGGTGACTGACCCCAGGAAGTGCCTACTAGGGCTGGTGTTCAGTCCTCCACTTTGATTGTCTTCAGCGCTCTCCGGTAATGCTGTCACACACATGGGCATTTAGTCCTCCCCCATTATCCATAAATAAAGGCCTAAAACACAGAGCAAACACCGTGTTTATTTCGGTGGCCAATCTAAGGAGAGGAGCTGAGGAAATGAAATAGATAAGAGTAGTAGCAGAGGAGTGGAAAGGAAAATAAGTGCAATTCTGGGGAATCCAGGTAAATCAGTGCACTTCGGTAGCCGGTTCAGAGTTAGGATTTGTCTTAGAGCTCCAACAAGATCTCTCAGGTAAGTCTACAGGAAAATATCCACCCTCCTCATCATAAACTTTTGATTGATCTTTTTGCTTCCCGTCCATTCTGTGCTCAAATGTCCAAATAATTTTCCCCAAACTCCCGCACCTCCAGGGCTCCAGATGGCCAAAATGTTGTTTTAGCCATTTCTCACCTCTCTCCCCTAGTATTTGGGAAGATGGCGTTGTTAGGGGGAATCTGCATAAAGCCGAGAGCATGACGGATTTACTCTAGGAATCGGGTAGTAGGTATAAGACAGCTGTTTTATTTCCAAAACTGAAGAGTAAGTCATTGATACCAAAGCACACTGTCAAGCATCTGGGCTCTTACACTAAACTTCAGCTCTTAGAAAACACTGAAGCCTGGCTATATACTCTGCTATCAATGTGAATTGTTTACCTTTAAACATATCAGTTAAATTTCAGAACTTCTTCATTGCTTTTTACCCTAAGAGGCTGAACTCTTGACTTCACCAAAACCTCTCCTGTCCAAGTCACCAATGACCTTCACACTGCCAAGGCCAGTCACCATTTCATAACCCCTAGGTCCTGACACATCCTCCATGGAACTCTTTCTCCACATGCTCTCCAGGACTGGTCTTCTTTCCTTTGCTGAGTGAAGGAGACCCCAGGATTTGACCCAGCTACTTCTCTTCTCCACACTTACTTGCTGGGTGAAATTTTCCCTCCTTATGATTTTAAGTGCTGAATTGCCCATTGTTCACATTCCTAGGGTGAGTCATTGCCTCCAGGTTAACACGTCCAGAACAGAAGTCTCATTTCCCACTGGCCCACTCACATTTGCTCTTAACAGTCTTTCCCGTCTTTGGAAGCGTATGTCACTTTTATCCGTTGCGTATGCCCACGACCTTGCGATCGTTCTTGATTCCTTTCTTTCTCTCAGACCTCATATTGAATCTCTCAGCACATTCTGGCAGCTCTACCTTCAGAATATTTTCGTCATCTAACTACTTCTTGATGCTTGGCCCGGCCCACGCTACCCTCATCTCATCCAGACTCTGCCAGTGACCTCTTACCAAATCTTTTTTTCTCTTTTTTCCCCCATCGTTTACCTTTGCCCTCTTACCTGTTTCCTACACAGAGGTAATACTTAAGTTAAGGTTATAAATAACCTTAAGTTAAATCATGTCATTTTTCTGCTCAAACTCTCAGTGGCTTTTACATGGCTCAGAATGTATGTTGGCCTGCAAAGCCTGGGAGGATGCCCTTTCCCCCACCTTCTCATTCTGCCCTAGCCATAGTGGCCTACTTGTTTGTCAGGCATGCCAGCTAGGCTGCTGTCTCGGGGGGCATCTGTACTTGCTTCCTCTGCCTGGAATGCTCTTTGCCTGGAGTTAGGGCTTTGTTCAAGTATTCCCTCCCACTTCTGTCTCCCAGTGACTTGGTCCCTCTGCTCTGTGTAACTCTTTGTGTGTGCCACCACCTGTCAGTGCTGTGTATCTCCTCCTGCTAGAGTATAACTTCCTGAAAATAGGGGCTGTTTTATGTTGTTAACAGCTCTTTCCCTGTTGCCTAGAATTAGGAGGAGGAGGAGGAGGAGGATGATTTAACTGGAAGTAAAAATGTTCTATTCCCTAGGCTTAATTTCTTCTCTGAGTCTTCCTTGAATAAAGTTTTCATTTCTTTTTAAAACATTTACTCTAGGGGCGCCTGGGTGGCTCTGTTGGTTAAGCGTCTGCCTTCAGCTCAGGTCATGATCCCAGGGTCCTGGGATTGAGCCCCACATCGGGCTTTCTGCTCGGCGGGGAGTCTGCTTCTCCCTCTGTGCTCTCTCCCTCTCTGTCTCTCAAATAAATAAATAAAATCTTTAAAAAAATCATTTAAGTCGTTATTCCCATATTACTGAATGTTTACATTTACTTGTTGAATGTGTAATTTTTACATTTTAAATACAATTCAAAAGTATTACTGTGAAGTGAGGTTTATCTTTGAACTGATTTGTGTCCCAGCTTTGGAAGTTCTGAACTCTGGTGTTGGTTTTTGTTTTTTTCCTCCCTTGTGGACCATTCTCTCTCTTTCCCTTCTTTCTTCCATTTCTTGAGAATTATTACTGGAAAAACATAGAGAACCCTTGTCCTCACGGCTCTGACCACGTAGACCCATAGTTGTGTGGCAGCCTGCCTCCTTGGGCACTTCTTTTATTGTGGGGATAGCTCCTTGGGAAACGTGAGCTTCTCCCTGGGCAGCAGGTTGTCTCTATGCCTCCTTGACTTGGTGATGTATTACACACCTAGCGGTGATTGAGGTGCTGCACCCAGTCTCTTAACTTCATTTAGTTCCCAGAGCAACAAGGGATGTCTTACTGTTTTTCTTTCAGTTGAATTGAGGCCCAGAGATTTTAAGGAACTAATAGTTACAGACATAGCCTTTTCCTTCTTGCTTTCTGCCTTTCCAGAGATAACTACTAACTGGAAGTTGTGGATGATAATTTAGTTATTCTAACTGTTTTGTAGTATTCCATTGTCCAAATGAGCCAAAGTTGATCTATCTCAACCCCTACCTGGAAATGATCATGTTGTTTATATTTTTCCACAGTACAGATGTGGATTTAATGAACGCCCTTGTCTGTGTTTCCTTCTGTACTAATGAAAATTTTTAGCATGGACATCTAGTAATTTCTTGGTCATAGGCCATGCAGAGATTCTGGTTTACCAGGCCTGGCAAATTGATCTTTGAGATGTTTATACCAATTTGTATCCCAAATTTCAGAATTTCCTATCTCCTCAGTGTTTTCAGATTTTTTTTTTAAACAAGCTGGAATATATGAAATATTTATTGCTTATATATTACCCTGATTTCAGTGAATGGACATGTTTTCTTATGTTTATGGTCATTCTGATTTTCTCTTTGAATTGCCTGTTTATATATTTTGTATATATTTTTTCCCATGAGCTATTTGTCTTTTTCACATTGACTTAGAGAAATTCTTTGTAAAATCTGAATCCTGATTTTTTGTGCATTATGTATTATAGAAATTATGTTTATGGTTTCTCATGTTTTACAGTGTCTTCTGTCGCAGATTTTAAAACTTTTGAAATGGAGTTGGGTTTATCTTTTTTTTTAAGTTTTATACTTTTTCTCATTTGATGCATATATTCCATGTTTTATTCTGAAAGTTTTACAGTTTGGCTTTTTACAGTTAGATATGTAGACCCCCTGGGATCTCTCTGCGATATGGCCGCCCACCTCCGCCTTCCCCTCTGTAGCGGGTGCCGCAATGCTGGACATTCTGGAGCCCGTCCCGTATACCTGTTTTTCTGGCCTGCCTTCTTGGAGTTTTCTTTCTTTTTATAGACTCAGCAGTATACGTCAGAGAAAGTTTATTTTGTGTTATTTATCATATAAGGTAATGAATAGTTCCTGAATATTTAGTCTACCATCTTGCTAGAACTGGGAATTTTACAGTCTTTCTTTTATACAGCAGGGTAAGTAAGAGGCATTGTTACTTCCTGGTTAAAAAGTATGGCCTCCTGTTTCAAAATTGCCTCAGTAGAAATTCTCGCCCATGGGTATTAGCTGTGCCATCATGGTCAAGTGACTTGGTCTTTCTCAGACCCTGTTCTCAGACCCTGTTACAGGAAAGTAATAGTACTGGCCTCATAGGGTTGCTGTTACCACCGAAGGAGACAATGCATAAAGAGCCCTTAGCACCACATTTGGCTCCTTCAGTACTAACAAAAGTATTTTACGATGTACTAATGAAATTTTTTTATGATGGATGCCTAGATGTGTTAGATGTTACATTTGTATTATCATCATCATTATTTGTGTTTTGTTTTTTCTTGCCCTTTCTTGTTTTGTTTGCTGTAGCAGAACATCTTTGTTCATCTCAGGACAGAAATTTAGATCTATCTGCTTGTCTTCACATCAGTTGAAGTTATTTGTTGGGGAGAGGAGGTTTCCAACAACATGCTTAGGTTTGATAGTTTACGTTTTAGGTTGACTCTGCATTCCATATCTTAAATTGAAAAAAAAAGTTATTATTGTGTGTGCAATCATAATCCAGACACAGTAATATTGTCTTCAAGAGTCCTTGAATGAGATTTCGTGAGCAGTGTAATTTTATATATAAAAACACAATCAGTGATTTTTAGGTTTTCATTTCACAGAACCTAACACCTACCATATTTCTGTATCTATTGTTTTTGAGTTCCTATCTATGACATTCCATTAATTACCTAAAGAATTTATTCCAGAATGTACTTTTTTTTTTAAGATTTATTTATTTGTTTATTTGACAGAGAAAGACACAGCGAGAGAGGGAACACAAGCAGGGGGAGTGGGAGAGGGAGAAGCAGGCCTCCCGCCGAGCAGGGAGCCTGATGCGGGGCTCCATCCCAGGACCCTGGGATCATGACCTGAGCCGAAGGCAGACATTTGACGACTGAGCCACCCAGGCGCCCCAGAATGTACTTTTTTTAGTCTATATATATGTGTGTGCGTTAGCTTGGAATGTTTAACAGTTTGGACGGCTTTGGACTAGGAGGTAAAAGTATTCTAGTGAGAATATTTAGTAACATTAAATGAGAATCTATTCAGTGATTGCTTCTTTTCATGATAATTCTCTTTTGCAGTTATATATTAAGAAGACGTCTTATTTGAACTGTGAACTGTTATCGGTGTTACTTTGCCCCGACATAGAGGTTCTGTGTTCCTTTTCTAAACTAGTGCTTTAAAAATCCCGTTTTTAGGTAAAAACAGGACTCCTTTTCAAAGTCCCTGTGCTGATTTATGCACCTTACCTTTTTGTTTTTCTCTTGCCTGGTACTCAGTGACATTCCAATCTGCTGGGGTCATTTGATAATGCAGAGTGAAACCGGAAGTAAAGTCAGGAGGTACTGCTTGGCACCAAATACGCAGTTGGGAGATCATTCCTGATACCAAGGGAGAGAATGTCAAATATGTGCACCAGAACAATACTTGCACCAAAGAGAGTGTTTGTTTAGTTTGTAAAATCCCAACTATAAGACAGTCATAGTCCATGCCACTGCTGCTACATCCTCTGCCAAAAATTAGTTCGTTTCTAATTTGTTCTTTTCGCCTCTGTGCCAGCCCCCTCTCAAGTATCTTGTGTAAGACAAAGACGACTTAGACAATAGCCTGTGTTTCAAAATTGTATTGCACCTGTGTTTTATGGTAGTACTAATGCAGTACTACCAGGGATTTGAGGATATTTTTATTTAGGTAAGTTGCATGAAGTTTTTTTTTTTATCGAAATAGGTTGAATAATACGAATTCACTTTTTAGTCTACAGTACTACTGTAGTAAAAAGATAGAGATGGAAGCATTTTGATTATAGGAAGCTTTGAATCAGTCAGAAGAGTGTTTACTTTGATTTGAAAGTTACTGTAAATACAGTAAATGATAGTCTACTTATTTGTGTATACAGTCTGTATGGTGCATTACCCTTGTTCAAACTTAGAAGGTCCTTTTTATTTATTTAGTTTGTTTTGTTTTTCTGAGAGAGAGTGCATGTAAGCGGGGCGGGGCAGAGGCAGAGGGGGAGAGAGAATCTCCAGGCAGATTCTCCGCTGAGTGGGGAGCCCAATGTGGGACTCCATCTCATGACCATGAGATCATGACCTGAGCTGAAACCTAGCTGACGGAGCCACCCAGGCACCCTGAAACTCCTTTTTAATATTTCACATACTTAAAACAGAATCTCAATCCAGATTTAAGAAGCAGGTTATAAAAACACATTTTCTAATTTTATATTCTTGGATTTTCTTTTTGATGTTATGATACTGAGGCAGAGTTCAGGAATTTTGTGTATGTTGATTTGGTTACAGTCAGATCATTGGAAATGATTTGAACTTTTGGATATTGAGTTTCAAAAGCAATTATAAATGTTGTAAAGTGTCATTTTTTTTCTATAAAGCTTACTGTTTTGCATTTTTCAGATACTTTTAATATGTGCTGTTTTGCTTTTGTATTTTGTTTTGCTAGAGATGGGATTATGTACCTTTCAAACTAGTTCTCATGTAAGTATGAACACTTGAGAATGTGCACACGGGAAGTGACATTTATCATCAAGTGCTTTATTCATAGCAGGTGCTTTTATATACCATAAATGCTGTAGTAACCACAAAACCCTGTGAAATAGAGTAGCCTCTCCATTTTGTAGACGGGGAACAAGAGAACTCAGGCATCTGGCCCAGAGCTGCGTGAGCGTTCAGTGAAAATACCAGAGTTTGAGCTAATGTCTGGCCGTTTCCAAGGCCCAGCCTCACTTTCTCTCTTTCCTCCACACACCTGCTGCTTGCTCAGTGCAAGCCATAGATGCTTGACCTCTGATGTTAGTTCATTTTATTATTTACAGAATCCAGTTCTTTGAATTTTTTCTAAAGCATCTGTATTTTTATGAAAATGGGTTTATTTCATATTTAATAATTAGTTTGTAATTATTTTATATTAAACACTTTTATTCATTTTTTTTGAAGATTTATTTATTTATTTGACAGAGAGAGACACAGTGAGAAAGGGAACACAAACGGGGGAGTGGGAGTGGGAAAAGCAGGCCTCCTGCGGAGCTGGGAGCCTGATGCGGGACTTGATCCCAGGACCCTGGGACCACGACCTGAGCCGAAGGCAGATGCTTAACCACTGAGCCACCCAGGCGCCCTATATATTCAGCACTTTTAATAAAATGTAATAGATGAAACTCATTTATATCCATCCCCAGGACTTAAAAATTTTCAAAATTTTGCTGTTCTTTTTTTTTTTTTAAGATTTTATTTATTTATTTGAAAGAAAGAGTAAGCGAGAGAGCATGAGGTGGGGGTGGAGGAGCAGAGGGAGAGGGAGAAGCAGGCTCCCCTCTGAGCAGGGAGCCCGATGTGGGACTCCATCCCAGGACCCTGGGATCATGACCTGAGCTGAAGGCAGACACTTAACTGACTGAGCCACGCAGGCTCCCTCAAAATTTCATTGTTCTTAATTCATTAGTTTTTGTTGTTGTTTTAGCTTTTTTAAGGCAAGTCCTGGGGCGCCTGGGTGGCTCAGTCGTTTAAGCATCTGCCTTCGGATCGAGTCCAGCTTCGGGTTCCTTGTTGAGCCAGGGAGCCTACTTCTCCCTCTGCTCCTCCCCTTGCTCATGCTCTCTCTCTCTCTCTCTCTCTCTGTCAAATAAATAAATAAAATCTTTAAAGCAAGTCCTGAAAGCTGACGTGTTATCTTTCTTCTACTTCAGTGTGTATCTCAAAAAATCTAACCATAATGCCGTAATCCTGCCAGCAAAGTTAACCATATTCCCTTACTGTTCTCTAATATCTAGCCCATATTCAGATTTCCCTCTCTGAAAAACTGTTTTTACAGGTAATTTATCTGAATCAGGATCCAAACAAGGTCCACACATTATATTTAGTTATCTTATGTCTCTTTTTAATCTAGAGCATTCTCAACCCTCTCCAACCGGATTTTTATTTCATGTCATAGACATGCTGGAAAAAACTGGCTAAATTTTCCTATAGAATATTCCCATACTCGACTTGCCTTTTTTTGTTTGCAGGGATGGTGGTGGTATTTGACTTGTTTCCATAGCTTTAAAGCCCGGTTGGCTTCTGATCCAACTATTTGATAAGAATGCTTGGTTAAGTAGTGCTGGTTGTGGTCTGTGGCCGCCCACTGGCTGCACAGTAGGAGGGGACTTGTGTCCCCCTGAACCTCCAGTGCAGATTTTAGCCTTGTAGATCTGTGCCTAATCAAGTAGGGCTTAGAAAATTGTGATTTTTCTAATTCTATCATTTCTGTCACATTGAGTGGCTGGAATTTTTCTTTAAAAAAAAAGAAACAAATTTTCTGCATCTAAGTTAAGGAAAGCAGAGTTTCTGAGTTCTTTTACCTTAATTGCTTATTTTCAGGCCAAGGAGTTGGTACCCTAGTTACCTGGAGTGGTGACAGTGATTATGATTTTGTTTTTGGCTTGCTTGGTTTTCTTTACTATCATTACGAATGTGAGGATTTTTTTTGTTTTGTTTTTTAAAATAAGCTTTTTATTTAAATTCCAGTATAGTTAACATACATGGTTACATTAGCTTCAGGTGTACAATATAGTGATTTAGCAGTTCTATACATTACACCGTGCTCACCATGATAAGTGTATTTTTGTTAGGATCTTATTATTTTTGAGTAATCTCTACATCCAGTGTGGGGCTCGAACTCACAACCTGGAGGTGAGGAGGCCTGTGTTCCACCGGCGGGGCCAGCCACGTGCCCCTTCATTGGTGTCCTCGTGCATCCCCTTCGCCTGCTTCCTCCGTCCCCCATCCCCTCCCCTCTGGGAACCATCAGTGGCTCTAGAGTCTGATTTTTGGTTTCTCTCTCTCTCCCGCTTTTCCTTTGCTTGTTTTGTTTCTTAAATTCCACATACAAGTGAAATCATATGGTACTTGTCTTTCTCTGACTTATTTCGCTTAGCATAATACTCTGTAGATCCATCCGCATCATTGCAAATGGCAAGAATTCACTCTTTTTGATGGCTGAGTAGTATTCCATTGTGCCTCCATATACCACCTCTTCATCCATCCGTCAGTACGGACACCTGGGCTGTTTCCATCGTTCGGCTACTGTTGATAATACCGCTGTAAGCATTGGAGTGCGTGTGAGGACTTTTATGTGTTCTGTGTTTCAGTCAGTTGTAGTCATTTTTGCTGGCGTTCAGATTTCCGCAAATTTGGCCAGGTGTGCCTTTTGGTTGGCTAAAAGGTTCTTTTGAATGAGCCAGTTAGTTTTTGAGAACGTCTTTTTTTCCTGGCATAACAAGATGTACCAAACTCATCTTGTCCATTTTCTGACTGACGCCTGGATTCAGCCATTTCTCCAAAGAGCTCTGACTCCTTTTAGTGGAGAATGATATTTAGAGATCATAGTCTAGGTGCTACACGTGCTTATTTTTTGGAGCTTGTATTTGCTTCAAGGCCTTTGCATGGAAAGAACTAGGAGATATTTATTTTTTGTGGGGGAAAAAAAAATCCATGAATTTCTTCTGATGTTACCAATTCAGGTTTGGCCTTACAGGTTTTTATTTAATTTCTTTGATTTTTGAAAAATTTTAATCTCCTTTCTCTTACAGGGAAAATCTTGTTTTATAACTAAATTAACACAATTACTTGTTTGCTTTATTCTGTCATATAGTTCCAGTATTATACGTAGTAATGCCAATATTACTACTAACAGGACTTCTGAATGAAGATTAATATTTCTTTTTTTTTTTTTAAGATTTTATTAATTTGAGAGAGAGAGAGCACAACCAGGGGGGGTGGCAGGCAGAGGGAGAAGCAGGCTCCCTCCTGAGCTGGGAGCCTGATAGGGGGCTCAATCCCAGGACCCAGGGATCACGACCTGAGCTGAAGGCAGATACTTAACCATCTGAGCCACCCAGTGCCCCAAGATTAATATTTCTTAGCAAGGTATTTGTCCTTAGAGTCTACCAGGGATGTAAAGTCAAAATACTATCTTCTAACATGACTTGAAAAAAATATTTTTTTCTGTATGGTAATGTAACCAAGCTGATATATTGTTAGACATTAAATTTCAGTTTGTTTTAAATTTTTAGTGATTATTTTGTGTTAAAATTTAATTTTTATTATTTAAAATAATCACATGGTTCCAAAGTTGAAACCATGTAATCAGTGCAGTTGGGAAGGCTTTGCTTCCATGGGGTTTATTCCACTCAAGGAAGGTTTCCTTTTGCAGATGTGATGGAGTGCATTTGTGTGTTTGTGTTTCCTGCGCTTTTACGTAGAAGATGTCTGCTGTGCATACAGTCTGCTCCTTTTGCTTTTCCCAGCTGACTGCGTCTGGTGCACTGAGCTGGTCACAGTGTGAAGAGCTTTTCCTCATTCCTGCCACTGGCAGCGTTTTACTCCATTATCCGAAAGTACCAGGCTCCCTCCACCTGCGCTCTTGGCTGGGTCCTTTCCGCACTGATGCCCTACCCCAGGCCTGTGGTGAGGTGCTCTGCATCATCAGCTTCCATCTGTGCCAGCGCGTGTCTGTGGGCAGAGCCGCGGAAGTGGGGTTGCTCTGTCAGATGTACACGTATATCTGATTTTGCCAAATACTGCCAAATTTTGCTCCTTGAGTATGTACCTTTTTTGCCACCACCCAAAATAGTATGTTGTCAGAATTTCAGACTTTTACCAGGTCGATTGTTGAGAAGTGGCATCTTACTATTATCTTTATTTGAAGTCATAAAATGAAGTCATAAAATGACTTCAAATAAACTCATGGGTGAGTTTGTTCATCCTTTTTTATATGAATCATTTTTACCTCTTTTCTGAGCTGTCTATTGCATTTCTGGATGTTTTTTGGCTCATTTTTCAAGTGAATTATTGGTGTTTTTCTTCTCAAATTTTAGGAACTCTATTTTTATTTATTTATGGGGGTGGGGAGGAGGCAAGGGACGGTTTATTCTCACAGCCAAGCAAAGGACGAGGCCCCCAGCCTTGGTAGCGACTGAGACAGCCCCCTCGGGCCTCAGCGTGCAGCAGGTGACGGCGTGGAGCCCAGAGTGTCAGGCTGACTGGCTCCTGTCCCCTGTGGATGGTGCTTAGTGAGGGCTGGGGTAGGGGGCTTGACTGTGAGGTAAGAGGCATCTGGAGTGGCTCAGTGGGCTGGGAAGATGTGGCGGGAAATGTCATCAGGCCAGGTAGGAGGATCTCCCCGGTTCACCCCTGGTGTCTGTGGATGGAGCCCGGCTCCGAGGCCTCGAGGATGGCGTTAGAAAACAGCGCTCCAGGCAGGTCCTGCTTGTTGGCAGACCGCGGGGTTGCTCCAGCCAGGCTCCCTTCCACACAGGCTCTGGAGCTCCTGCTGGCGGTCTGGCTGTGCTGGTGGCCGGCGCTGTCCCCCACCCAGCCGAGGCCGGCTGTGCTCTTGTACCTGTTCCGCCAGGAGGACCGCACGGACCGCTGGCCGCCCACGTCCCAGGGGTTCAGCTTCAGTCATCTGTGCTCCAGGCTCTTCGTGTTGAAGCCCAGCATCAGGGAGGTGGTGTTGATGTCTTCCCCCTTGCACTTCTTGAGGGGATAGTTGTTTTGCCGGCATTGTCCAGTCTGAGCGTGATCACTTGCAGCTCCCACTCTTTCTGATTCATCTTCAGAATGGTCAGAAGCCCCATGGTTCCGGTAGCCCCCCAGGAACTCTTTCTATATTGGCAGAAATCTGCCATGTTAGTTGGAAGTGTTTTTTTTCCCTAGTGTGTCACTTGTCTTTAGAAAATTTGTGTAGTCAGATTTGTTTACATTTCTTTAGTTGCTGTATGATATATATTTATATTTTAGTGTGTAATTTTTAAAATATAGATTTCCATAAAGATGTTTGTTTATTACACAATAAAAACTTTAAAACCACTAATTGACCTGAACATGTGGACCCTGTCGAAAGGTGTACTTAAAACTGTTCATAGAAATGTTCTCCATGACTGTGGCCAGACTGCAAGGGAAATTGCCTTGGAGTTAGGGACATTGTATAACCCCATTCATAGGAACCATCATGGCTTAGTAGAGAGAATGATGGCATTTTGTGTGTGCACACGTGTGAGAGAGAGAGTAGGGCTACCAGGTTTGTAGATCAAGGAAATGCATCAGCCATAATGTATCCGGACTTTATCAAGGAATTCAGCAACGTCTTTAATCACATTCTTGTGTTGATGATCTGGGTCTAGTACAGTCAGATGAATGAGGAAGCAGTTGTACTCAAAGGCTGATTAGTGCCAAGCTGAGAAATGTTACCAGTTGGTAACTAGCATGCAGATGACTCAATAATTTAAATTTACTGGAACCTCATGAGAATCAACTATATTAGGTCATAAACAAAAAGCTAATTTGGTCTTACATTGCATTAGTTACAGGTGTCCTGTTAGAAACAGCAATGTACTTAGAGTTGATCAGAACTTTTGGAATCCTGTGATCAGTTCTGGAAATGGTGTCAGGCCAGGTGGATAGAACACTAATGCGTTCAAGAGAGAAGTACGTGGATTTGGAATTTTGTCACAGGAAAGAGAACAGTTGGAGGAACTAGAATTAGAATGCCGTTCTGGAAAGGGACTAGACTTGTTCTAAATCCGCAGTTCTCCACGAGGGCAGTTTTGTCTCCTGGAGGATGTATGCAGATGTGTGGAGATGTTTTTGGTTTTCACAACTGAGGGGGGGGGGTGCTACTGGCATGTAGGTTATAGAGGCCAGGGATGTTCTCGTATCCCACAGTGCATAGCACACCTCCCACAGTACAGAATTCTGCAGTCCCAAATGTCATGGTGCAACTCTCACTTGTAGCAAGAAGAAGAAGTACATTTCACCTTGTAGCCCACATTTTACCTTATAGCCCAGGGTATACACAGGAATGACTGGAATTAAGATTTCATGAGCCAGGGGCACCTGGGTGGCTCATTCGTTAAGTGTCTGCCTTCGGCTCAGGTCATGATCCCAGGGTCCTGGGATCGAGCCCCACATCGGGCTCCCTGCTCCACGGGAAGCCTGCTTCTCCCTCTCCAACTCCCCTTGCTTGTGTTCCCTCTCTCACTGTCTCTCTCTCTCTGTCAAATAAATGAATAAAATCTTTAAAAAAAAAAAAAAGATTTCATGAGCCAGTACTTGCCCCGTTTCCTTACCCAGAGTGCATTGTACCCAGTAGAAATCATCTATTCTATACCATTTCATTAATAAATGGGGAAAAACCATTCATAAACCACGGTTTGAATATAGGCGTAAATAACACCAAAGGATAAAATTAAGCCCAACTGGTAAAGCCACAGGAGATGGATTTGCTTTCGTATAAAGCCATACTTTCCTGCTGTCGAGCTATACAAAGAAAGAATGGCCTGCATGGCCAGTGAGTTTGCCCTCATTGGAGTTGTCATGGGGATTTCTTAACTTGAGGTCTAGGAACAGACATCATGGGGTCTTGGAACAGATGGGAAGGTCATTACATCTTTATTTTTAGTAAATAAATTTTTGTGAACCTATACCTGAAATTTATCATTTTCTTCACTTACGAGATTATACTCATATCTACTTCAGAATTAGAGTTGTATGAATCAACTCTAGAACTTATTATGTTAGTAAAGATGCACTAGTTTTTACTATATTATGGTTTTTGAAAATTATTTTTTAAAATAGATTTTATTTATTTGACAGAGAGAGAGTGTATGGGCAGGGGTAACGGCAGGGAGAGGGAGAGGCAGGCTCCCCACTGAGCAGGGAGCCCGATGCAGGGCTCAATCCCATGGCCCTGAGATCATGGCCTGAGCCTAAGGCAGATGCTTAACCAACCGAGCCACCCAGGCGCCCCAAGAGGAAACTCTTAATCTGTACTCTGTAGTTATCTGAAAGGTAGTTCAGTATAAAACAAACCCATTTACTTAGTTTTTACAGAAACCTCTTAAGGTACCATTTACAAAGTATTATAATTAGAAACAAACCCCCCGCCGCTTAGCTGGCTCAGTGGGTAGATCATGCAACTCTTGATCTCTGGGTTGTAATTACGTTAGAGCCCCACGTTAGGTGTAGAGATTACTTAAAATCTTTTAAAAAGAAAAGAAAAGGGACCAGTGAGCAAAGAAAAGAGACAGACTCCGTACAGAGAACAACCTGGTGGTTGCGGGGGGGGGGGGGGGGCGGTGGGGGTGAAGTGGGTAAAGGGGATTAAGAGGACACTTGGGGGGGGGCTGAGAGCTACACAGTTGTTACATTGTACACCTGAAACTGATACAGCGCTGTATGTTAATTACACCTGATAATAAACACATAATTCTTTAAAAAGAAAACATAGGGTTTCTCAGTAGCTCCCCACCCATAGGAATGGAGAGTAGGTGGGAAGAGTAGACAAATGGCAAATTCCATTGGGAATGAATGAGCCTGGTGAGGACATTTGACAGTTGTTAACTTATTTTAGGCTTTCCTGAAATGCATATAATTTTAGTTTAATAAACAGTGTTTATACAAGTAAGATTCCAAAAACCCATATTCAAGTATTTCTTCCATCTTCTATCTAAATTATTAACACTCAAATGGCTGTTGTCCAGTTGATTGATTTACGTACTAATAACGTGTGTGTGTGTGTGTGTGTGTGTGTGTGTGTGTGTGTGTGTGTGTGTGTTTTGAGGCACAGCTGTATTTTTTCTTAACATTTTGCACCTATTTTTGGAGGCACCGGCATTAGAAATGAATTATGTGTATGTAATAGAGTGGTGTGTTCTGTCCACTGCCCTTTCCTCCATGGGGAGTTGGATGATTCCCTGTTTCAGTTAGCAGTGCTTTGCTGCAGGCTAGGAAATGGCTTCACATAAATGCTGGACACAATGAGAAGAAAGGTGGATCAGCACGGTCGACCCATGTAGCTTTAGAACAAATGGTTCTTAGTAGTTTGAGCAGAAGGAGATTTGGGATTGCCCTGGTGAGTTTTTACTGGTTTGGAGAGGGCCAGTTGATTATCAGTTTCATTAATAAGATTGATAAAATATTTCAAAGCTAATCTCTACCTTTAACCCTTTGTTGTTTGCATTGGCTCTCTAGTAATTTATAATATAGCCTTCTGTGGTTTGGGGTTTTTGTTGTTGTTGTTTTTGGTCTGTTCTTTCTGATAAATACTAAAATAATTTTGTTTCCGAGTTATCATTAAATCCACCCCAAGTAGTGTTCATTTCTATTGTAATAATCCTTGTGATAATATTTCTCAGGGAGAAGTTTATACAAAGGTAAATATACACCTTTAGGAAAGAAAGAAACTTGTTTTCCTTTCAGGAAAAATTACCCTTAAGGAAGGGAAAACAGGTGATACATTGTGTCTTCTGCCTCTCATTTAGATTATTGCTGTTGGCATATGGTAGCGGACTGTGCTGATTAAAGTACTTACCCCAGTTTACCCCAGTTACTGGCCTACCAGCTCCAAACACAAGTTTCTTCCTGAAAATACGCTGCCAACAAGTAGGCACTTCATTTAGGTATTGGAGGATCTACAACGGTGTTTTTAAATTTTAAATATTGTTGTCTCTTGGGTATTTGTGTAAGGACTTTGTTAAGGAAACATTTGTCTTTGTTAAATTATAACTGTATTGGCTGCGGCATTATCAGAATATTAGCCCTGTTGTTGAAACTTCAGGGCTGCTTATTACAGATTTAAAGTTTTGTTCCAGAGTCCTTATCAGTTCAGAGCAGACAAACCACAGATGGAAGAATCAGACGTTGTTATTGGAAGTTTTGACTCAAATTTGTTATTTTTATGTGCGAAGCAATGTATTAGAGACTGAAGGAGGGCCTAGAACAATGAATCAGAGACTCCCTCAGGAAAGCTACCCTCTAGTGGGAGCGTTGATTGCTAGTTCTTTATATAGTTTACTCCTCAAAACAAGCTTATTTTCATTTTATAATTAATGAAATTGGAGCTCACATGCATATCAGAGAGCTCATTCAAAGATACAGCTATTAAGTTGAAATACCAACTTATTTCTTCCCTGCTGCAAACTCCCAGGTGTCCCTTGCACCATGCAGTGGCCAGGCTCGTAGGCTAATGGAGGAATTAATGAGGCACTGAGTGCGGTGAGCCTGGCCTCCCATCCCAAAGTGAGCGTTAAGATACTTAAGATCTGTCTGGATGGTGATTCTGGCAAGTCATTGACCCCTCTGAGTGTCAGAATTCTTTCTCTTCACTATTTTTCTGGAACTCCTCTTGTACCTGTTGTAAAGAAAAGGAAGAAATTCATACCAGTCTTCCTCTAGATGATGAAGTGACTTGAAGGGGCTGCAGAGCATAGTGGTGTAAAAGTTGAGGTTTCACGGACAGCTAATCCTGGCTGCATCTCAGCCGTGCTCCTTGGCAAGCTGTGTGATCATAGTTAAAACATACTTAAAACCTCTATGGGCCTTTTGTACCCCCCTGTAAAGTCAAGATGATAACAGTACCTAGTTCATGTTTGAGGAATTAAATGCTGAACTCCTAGTATCTGGCACATAGTAGCCCTTAATATATGTTAGTTATTATTTTTTGTTTGGTCATTACACACCAAACTTTAAGGTTCAAGAACTTGATTTTACCAATCTTTTCAGGTCTGATAAAATTCTGTGGACTTGGTCAAAACAGGCCAAACTTGTATTTGGTTGAATAATTAAACACAATGCTAATGTATTAATTTATTTAAGGTGTTATTCTAATAACAGTTACACTCAGGTATTGTGTGATATTGAGGTAACCAGGCAAACTAAGTTAATATTTATTAACATTTATCTAGTGCAAATGAAATCAAAGGTAGTTTTAATAGGCTGCTTTATATAGGCTAGGTGTAGAACCTGGAGATTTGTTTCTTTAAAAACATCAACAGAAATATTATTTCTCTGTAGACATGGGTACTATTGCTTGCTGGATCTCTACCCTTGGGTTTACTCCTTTTTTTCCTTTTATCTCAACATTTTATGTGAGATCAGTACCAGAATCACATTAATAATGGAGATTTTGTATTTTTAGTTTCCTCTTAAAAACGGTAGTAATCTGTACATAAGGGATTTTCACGAGGATGATTGAGGGATCTCCTCCTTTCTATGCTTGCCTTACCAGATTCATTCTTGATCATTTCCTTTGTGTTCTTGGCCAAGTTGGGCATTCCCTCCCAGATCTTTGATGTCTGGTATTTTCGAGTTTTTTGTGGACAGTTACCAGGGACAGTGGTGCTTTCTTGTCTTTGGGATCCACAGGTACACCTGTCTTATTCTTGTCACAAATGATGTAAAATTACTCTGTTAACAAAATGATCAAGTGGGAGGTTACTTTGCCTTTTTGGTTGGTTTAACTTCATCTATAAAGCATGAGTCCTTGGAGGAGCCAGGGCCAATTAATATTTGAGACCGTTAGGTGTGATATACAGGTGATTTCAGAGTGGTAGTGGTGATGATAGTATCAGAATCCTAGGATAAAAGTAGGACTCCCATAATAAACACATTTGTGCAACTAAATGTGTAGAATAATTCTTGTTTCCTACTGTGTTGTCTTAGGATAGCCTGAGGAGGGTGGTGGATAGGGAGAGTAGAGAAGCATTTGAATGATGAAAGGGAGGGGTGCAGGGAGGGGACCTGTGAGCGAAGGGGAGCTGGGGAAGGAAGCCCTGCAGGGGGAGGTGTTCAGACAGCTCCTGGCACCCAGGAAGGACTTGGTGCCCAGGAGCTACTTGTAAGACCAGTAGTACTGTACTGACAGTAGCAGTAATAATAGTACTATGCTGTACTGACGTACACATTTACAGTTTAGGGGCATCTTTCACATCTGGAGGTTTCGGGGTTGCCAGACTAAAAGATAAACCTTCAAAAAGGATGTTTAACTTTTCTTTGCTGCTTGACCTAGGCTAACAGAGAGGCAGTTTATATGATTTTGAGAGCCTGGGGCAGGGCTATTAATATAGTTCCCATTTTGCTAACTCATAAAGCGTTTTTCAGTCTCATGCCCATAATCAATGGCCCTACTTCAATCCAAGATCTGTGGTTCAGTGGTATTTATTTATTTATTTACACACAGGTTCGCTTACTCTCTGTTTTCCCTGGGGCAGTGGGAAACGGGTAGGATGGACTGACTGCCTAGTGGTCGGACAGGATCTGAGCAAGCACAGTAAAGCTTTGGGGCTAGAAATATGTCTTAATGTCTCATTTTCTGTTTTAATTTTCATATAGTTTATACAGTTAGCCACATTCTAATATCCCACAACCATAACAATTATTAAGGCATAATTATTAGTGAAGAATAAGCAAATAGATTGGGAGGAAGTAGAGAAAGCTTACTTGTGATGGGCTTTGAGCCCCTAGAAAGGCCATTGCCTCAGGAGTAAAGCTAAGGAGTGACATCATCTGACTTACTTTTAACAAAACTTTGGATGGATTCTAGGTGTCTACTGAAGGTGGAATGACTTGACATGCTAGCGTGGAGGGCGAGAAGTGGGGAGAACTGATGAGCCATGGACCTTTGGTGGTGCTGGGGGCAGTGAGGGTAGCCAAGGAGTTAGAAACACTCCCTATGCTTTTTTCGTGTTCAGGCAAATAATGGGGAACACAGGAGCTCTGGACCTTACCCTTCTGCTCCCCTTCCCCCCTCCCATCTCCCCAGGGAAAGTGTAACCCACCAAACAAGAACCAGATTCTCTCTGATACAGTGGTTCAGCTGTGGGATATGAACCACTGAGTCTTATGGTTGTAGCAAAAGGCCTGGAAGCCCACGTAAGTTTCACCTGACTGACTTGCATTTTAATTAAAAAGGGAAACAAGGAAATAACAGGAAAGAACATCGCATAGTTGCATGGGCTGCAGTCTTAGAGTAGTATTCCTTCACTTGTAAGACCATTGTATTTTTTCTAGAAGTAAGGTTTTGAGAAAAATCTAAATTGTGTTCATTGATTTTGGCCAAGTAGTTCATATTAAAATTAGTTACAGTTATATTCTGCAAAAGTTATGGTAGAATTGGGGCTAACATTTCCCCTGTGGAAATGGTCTCTTTCTTCATTGAGGCTTTATATTCCCCAGGTTGGGCAGGACCTCAGGGACTGATAAGCGTGGACTTTGGGGACCCGTGGATCTGGATTTTAACTCTGGATTTGCCATATAACTACTTGAGCAAGCAATTTAAACTTTGTTTTAATGACCAAATCTTGAAAGTAGAGTTTAGTAATAAATCTACTTAACTGGGCCATTATAAAGACATAGTAAAATACTACATGTCAAGGTGTGCCTGGTACTTGCTGAAGACTCATTAATATTAGCTGTTACTAACAGCTGCCTCTACACTGTTGTCTTAGATGTGAGACGAGTAAGCAGAAGTTGTAAATAACTTATCCCGAGTCACATAATTAAATTTGAGGACTAAAATGCCTTGTCTCTCAGTTTCTGTCTCAGACGTTCATGGTAATGAAACATTTTTAAAAAGTGGTGAATAGCCTTTTTCATTTATTATTGTTATAAAAAGTGAATCTTTAGAATGTTATTTTTCCAAAAATGTATCTTTTTGTTTTCTTTTAGGATTTGGAGTTTCATGGAGTGATGAGATTTTATTTTCAAGATAAAGCTGCTGGGAATTTTGCAACAAAATGCATTCGGGTCTCTAGTACTGCCACCACTCAAGATGTGATCGAGACGCTGGCGGAGAAATTCCGGCCTGACATGCGGATGCTGTCATCCCCCAAGTACTCCCTCTATGAAGTGCACGTCAGCGGAGGTCCGTGCGTGCACACACGGGGCACTGGCGGGGTGTCCCTCTCTTGGATAGACCAAAACACTTGTTGGTCCCCAGGGCAGCTCAGTCACAGCCCTGCTTTCCCGCAGGTCCTTCTCTTTCTGGAGGGGCTGGGGAGCATTTGACAGGCGGGCAAAATGTTTGCGTGTCTGCGAAATGTTCTTATGAGATCTTGGCACATACATCTGTGGGAAGTTAGAATGAATGTGTTAATTTAATACATGCTTATTTCTTCAGAGATAAGTAGCATGACATTACCTCATTAAAATCGGCCAGCAGTCCCAGGTGTCATACACACACCGATGATGCAATGTGCTGCTTGCTTCTGGAGCAATAGTTCACGTAACTCTTATGTGTAGATTATAATATAACAATTAATTTTAACCCAGTTAAATATTATATGAGTTATCAGTCTTACAGAAATGAGTATTTTGTAATGTGAGATAGTATATTTTCATTATTATTTGGGAATAATTAGGGCATCTTGAGGAAATTGTCTTCTGTGTAGTTAGTGATTTCTCCTTGTTTTTAATGTTTAAAGTTTCTTAAAATATCCTCTGTATCTATATCCAGTAGCAATTTTAAGTTGGACTGATTAGAAATGTAGAAATTTCTAAAAATTTTTTATGAGTGCTTTGGAAGTATTGAGTTACCTATAAAAAATACAAATCTCAATTAACGCAGCAAATAAAAGATTACATACAGCCCAAACCAAAATTTAATACCTGTTAAATTCCATCCCCAAGTCCTCTTGAACATAAGTGATCTGTCTTAACTTCAGAATGACAGCTGTGTGTGTATATTTGAAATTGGGGGAAAAGTTTTGTACTGTGTGGAATTTGGGTATGGCCACACACTTTTTCCCCAGTAGAGTATCAGATAGGTCATATTCATTTATTACTCTGTTAACGTTATGAGGGTACCCCACCACACAGACGATACCCAAACGGGATGTGACAACAGAGGATACTTCACTTTGGATGGTTTTTCTGAGGTTGAGTTTTTCCTTTACTCAGAATCATTATAACCAGGTTATCGAGAAGAAAATACTCTCACTTTCAGACCTTTTTGTGTTTTTACTTTTTGGTCATTTGAAAACCACCAAGTGAAGTCTTTGGAATAATATGTAAGATTGGAATTTGAGATCTAAAAATGGAATGATTTGATTTTTTTAAAAGAAACTTTTTCTTTTACATTTCCTTTAATTAAAAAGTAAACTCTCTTATCTGTAAGGGGGTGAGAACAAAATAAAGGTGGGTGGAGAAGAAGGGGAAAGTCTTGCCCACACCGAGGAGAGTGGCTAGGACATCTGGCTCTGTCCCTCACACGTCCATGCTCACCACAGTGGGTCGCACCTGTGCCTCAGATAGGGGGAGAGCCCTTGTCTGCATGTTCTCAGTTTTCAGGTCATGGAGCCCTTAGGGTGTCACTGATTTTTCAGTGGCACCTCTGGGCGAAAGGGAATACCTAACATTTCATTTTATTCAGTAGTTTGATTCAGACAAGTTAATAAGTATTTATGCTCTAACAACTTGGTAGATGTTTGAAAAAATCGTGCACATAAAATGAAAACTAAAATTTTCATCCCTGATGGGGTTTATGTGCCCTCATTTCCCATCCTTGTTGGTTTGGGCAGTGCTGCTGGTTTTGTCCGGCACCACGGAAATCCCACCTTGATATTGACGTTGATGCTAGCAGAAGGGACGATGAAGTCCGGTGTGGACTAGGGGCTGCCTGCAGCTAGCAGTTCATGCAGCATCTGCCTGATGCAACTTGTTTCCCTGAAGATTTGAAATGCTCCTCCTCAGCGAGTGTTCAGGGCACCTCACCTCATGCTTGTGAACTGTAGGTCCGGTGCGCTGACTCCCAGGCCCCAACCCGCACTCCACCACCAGGGAGACTCCACTCTTATCCTTCCTGTGCTTTAGGATTCCTTATGTGAAATCAGCTGGGAAAACAGAAAGGATTCCGCTGTTAAAAAACAATATGAGAACCTCTAAGGCAGAAAGATATCTTAAAGTTATAAAGTTGTGGTAGGATCCTGACTGTATTTACATTTAATAGTTAGGCTCACAGGCTTTAGAATACCCCACCCCTGTTTTTATTTGACTTTTACAATTTCGACTTAGTTCTTAAAATTAGTTCTCTAAAAATATACTATGAAGGATTTTGATCTAATACAAACTTTGCAGTAAGAAGAACTTGGTAATTGTGGTTTGTAGCAGGAATTTCAAACTTCATCCACTTCCTAATTTATTGTTCTCATTTTCATTTCTCGTATTTTTGGTTCATAAAATAAGATATTTGAATTTGTTATTACTGTGTTATAATTAACATTGCTGTTTATATACAGTATTTACTAAAAGCCTGTCTAAGTCTATTTATCCTTTAAATTTTGCCCCGTTAATTCCTGCTTCCTTTACCACAGTAGTTCTCCAGCTGGCCTCTACCTCCTGTGCTTGCTCTGCTCATTGTGGACATCCTGTCAACAGTTACACGGATGATCTTGGCCCACTGTAGGCTTCTGATAGGTGGCCGAGGTGTGCCAGGCCCTCAGGGAGCCCGTTCCATCCCATTCCTGACCAGTAGGCCCTGAGGCATGTTAGATGTGTATGTAGCAAGCAAGGAAGGAATACTCTTAAACCTAAGGCTGTCCTAACGAAGAGATGGGATGGTGGTTTCATGGTGGGACGTGCTGTGAGGGCTGGACCTGGTGAGTTTGGGAGACGAGAGGTAGCAAGAAGAGTACAGCTGTTGTCGTGCGAGAAGGAAATCTCATACGTAAGCCGAACTCCTGTGTTACGTTAATGTTCCCTTATTTTCCAGTTGCATATATGAGATAATTTGATTTACAGAATTAGCCTGATAGCAAAGCCCTATATATTTTTTTTTTCTAGTTTGTGTGTATTTCTCTTATTTTCCCAATTGGATTCTAAATGTTGTAAGGCATTATCCCTGGTCGGTGTTTGGCACTGGGTACATGGTAGTATATATTATAGTGGCAACAAAATAGTAAATAATTAAAACTAACACATAACATTTTGAATTACATTTCGGCCTGTTAGTAAATACTTGTAATAAGGTATTTATGTCTACAAAATTAAACGTATTTGAGAATGTTGTATTAGCTGGTGCCATTAAATAACCATGACTTAACTTTTTTTCATTTCATGATTTGAAGAAGAAAGAAGATTGGATATAGATGAGAAGCCCCTGGTTGTTCAGTTGAATTGGAATAAAGATGATCGAGAGGGCAGATTTGTTCTTAAGAATGAGAATGATGCCGTTCCTCCTAAGGTAGGATCCCTCAGCATCTCGTGCTGACGGTGTCCCGGGCCCAGGTCTGACCAAGACGAACACGAGACTGTGATGTTAATTAGTGTGATAGAACTCCACGGAACTTTCCTGTTGGCTGCTTTTCCTAAGTGACTTTTTTACCCACCTCCCAGAAAAAAATTGAAAGGAGTTCTACTTACCCTTGTTTCATCCTCTGTTTCACTAACTACTCCCTAATGTTGCTCTTTACTTTTGCAAAGAAGCATTATGGAAGCTTTTGTTATTAGAAGATTTAATGATCAAGTAATCAGCTCCAGGTTTTTTACCAAATTAGAAATTCAAAATATGTTTTAATAAGAATCACAACCTATTTTGTGTGACTTTTCAGATACAACTTAATAAGGCACATTTAAAACCTTTTCTGTACTCTGTGTGTAAGATTAGACGTTAGCCAACTGTCTGGGCTGGTGTAATGCAGTGCAGTGATACCAAACTTTCTTCGGTAGTGGGGTTGTCTGGAATTCCTATGCCGCTGTGCTCATGTGGAACACTGTGAAATACAGATAAGATTTGAAACTAACGATGATTTCTGTGCTAAATCAAGTGGCATCTTACACTAGAATTCATTATTGACAAGTGATAGCAAATGCAGAGGTCAAGAATATTTTGAGAAAAATCTTCTATTTATTTTCCTCAACAGACTGGGAAAAGAGTGCCATTGTTCACTTCTGGAAACAGAAAATTTTCACTTTATTTGTGTGATGTTAGTGTTCAATGTTGAAGAGTTTTAGATGCACAAAATGTGTTCTTGGCCTTGGCCTGTGCTTTAATGGCTTGGTATTTGTAGCAAATACAAATACATATAAAGTAATAATGAACATCTCTCTTTTTTTTGGTCCATGTGTTATTTCATTTCTGCACCATGATTTCAGCTGTGGGCCAGAGATCCTCATTCATGTGGATCAGAGGTCTTATTAGGGTTAGGACAGTGCTGACGTGGCTAGCAATGAAAATGGAAATGCTAACTTAGATAAAACAGAAGGTAGTTTTATTTCCCAATACAGTAACCATTCTTTCGTGTTTTTTCTTAATTCTTTACCAGTCAGCCTATTAATTATACCAAAAAATTAATGTCTATGTCATCTGCTAGCAGGCCATGTTGTAAATTAAGAATAAACAAGCAGATAAACAAGATCTGGAGAAGAAATTAGAAGTTTTTGCACAAATAGTACTTATAATTTGCTTGAAATGAAAAAGCCAGTTTCTTACAGTATGCTTAACATTTCTTTTGAAGTTAGAGAAAACATGTATAAAGTAGATGAAGATTTAAACAGTTATTTCCTTTTTTTAAGATTTTATTTCTTAGCGAGAGAGCAGGGGGAGGGGCGAAGGGAGACGGAGAAGGACGAACAGACTCTGTACCAAGTGCAGAGCCCAGTGCGGGGCTCAGTCCCACAGCCCCAAGAGGATGACCTGAGCTGAAATCCGGAGTCCCACGCTCAACCGACTAAGCCACCCAGGCACCCCAGTTATTTCCATATTTTGATTAGGTGGCTTTTTTAAAAGTAGCTATGCAAATTACTTGGATTTTTATTTATTGAAAATCAGATTTCATGATTCCTACCCTAGTTTTCTTGGTGGGTTTGGTTTTCTGTTTGTTTGCTTGCTTGCATATTAGTTTTGAATTGCAGTAAAATATACACATGGTGAAAGGCACAGATCTTGGATGTATAATTCATTAAGTTTTACTAAATACATGCCTGTAACCATTAGCCCAGTCAAGGTAAAGGACATTTCCATGCCCCGGATGCAGCTGGGTTTGGCGTTAACATGTGAAATGAAGTTAGCTAGCCATAGAGAACTTTCTGTGATTCTGTGTAACAGCCGCCTTAGTGATGATGCTACTTTTATCAGAAGGCTCAAAGCAATGGACCTGAAAAGCAGGAGAAAGAAGGTGTTATCCAGAACTTCAAGAGAACTCTCTCAAAGAAAGAAAAGAAGGAGAAAAAGAAGAGAGAAAAAGAGGCAGTGAGGCAGGCGTCTGATAAGGACGATAGGCCTTTCCAAGGGGATGACATGTAAGTAATTCTGGAAATACCTATTTCTTTTTGCTCTAATAAGCTGAATGTTTTTAATGTAGCAGACCTCGTCAAATTACCAGATAAACTGTGAAGAGAATGAACATCCGTTACGAAGTTAATTTCGGTACCCACTGGCTCTTGTGTGTGGGGAAGGTGGAGGGTCTCACCTGAGCAAGGTTTACAGCCCACCATACCTGTCTCGTGGGTTTGGTAATCCGAAAGAAGCAACCTGGTGAACAGTATTGTTTTTTCTGAGTAGACCATTGATGTCCGTATTCTCTTCGTCTCTGGCCTTTTGTTTCTGGCTTTTTTGGTCCTTAAGGCGGCAGTGCCTTCCTGCAGACCCTAACTATGCTGAACACTCATCAGAGGTGGGCAAGAACAGCGAGAGGGGCAGCTAAGGTTCAGATGCACCATCTAGTTGACTCCAGCCCCACCGGCTCCCATTCCTTACTTCGTCACACCAGCCCCATCATAGTTGTACTTAGCTCTCGGAAGGCATTTGAACTTCTGACCGAGTCAGGCCATTCGTTAGGCCAGCGCGCGTTGTGCACTTCCTCCTAGGCACCTCCTCTCCTGGCTGGGGACGGCAGCAGAGTGTCCGCACTGTCCTTCCAGTGCTGAAGTAGCGGGTGTGCGTGTTAGGAAGCCAGAGCATACAGATTGGTCAGAAGGAGAGCCTAACCTGTCATCGCAGGAGCCCAAAGAGAGCCGTAGGGTTTTTGTTACTGTTTTTTTAAGATTTTATTTATTTATTGGTCAGAGACAGAGCACACGCGGGGGGAGCAGCAGGCAGAGGGAGAGGGAGAGGCAGGCTCCTTGCTGAGCAGGGAGCCTGACATGGGGTTCATTCCCAGGACCCTGGGAGCATGACTTGAGCTGAAGGCAGATGCTTAACAGCCTGAGCCAGCCAGGCGCCCCCTATAGTTTGTTTTTGATACACAAATACGCAAATATGAAAAACATATACTTCATATGTTTATGTAGAGTTTTTAAACAAATACAATCATAGGCTTTTAAAACTAGAGCTTTCCACATGATATTTTTCCACTAGAATGTATTCCATAAGTGCATATATATATTCACAAGTATATATTTTCACAAAAGTATGAAGTAATTTAAACGATTATGTAGTAATCTCTCATATAGTCTTTTCAAATTCTCTCTCACTGGCCCCTTTTTGTGTACTTACAGGTGGTTCACAGGTTCTTTGGTCTTATAAGTAATACTCCTGTGACTGTCCTCGCTCTCCAGCTCTGGGAGTGCTCTAGAAGACTGCTCAGGGGCAGCCTGAGCCGCACGCGTCCCCAGGCTGCCCCTGGCAGTGTCTTCCGGAGCCCGCGAGCCTGCTGCCGTCCTCCCGCCGTGAGAACGGTCATGCACTCCCTTCTCCACAGTGTATAATACCTCCAGTAACTCGAGTTTATTTTATCATTCGCAAGGTAGATGTCTTTTTACACATTCACTAACCATTTATTTTCTGTTGTAGTGACTTCTTCAAGTCTTTCTTTGTCATTTGATCCAGTGTTCTGTATCTGTTGAGGACAGTTAACCATTCCTTAGTTAATGATGGTTTACTTTACAGTGGAATCCAGCCCATTTGGGATTGCATCAAAGTGGGTTTAGGTATTAATCTGTCAGGCACTGATGTCTATGTAGTGAGTGTAAACTCTTGAGTAAAGTATTACATAGTAAGCCTCTCTTTAGCATAAATGGAACTTGTGTAAATATATTGCTTATACATGAAAAATATCAAAGAAAAGGAGCGTTTGAAACTTAGGCTATGGTCTGTCCTAATTATCAGTTTAGTTTATGGGGTGATATATTGTCTGTGTTTAGAAAATTAGTTAAAACGAGTTAAGTTGTTCAAATTGGTTGATTCAAAGCTTGGTTTTATGTTGTTAGAAAGAAGGAGCAGGGGGCAGGGAGGGGCAGAGAGACAGACTCCCTGCTGAGTGCTGAGCCCCACGTGGGGCTCAATCTCAGACCCTGAGATCATGACCTGAGCCGAAACCAAGAGTCGGACGCTCAACCCACTGAACCACCCAGGGGCCCCAGTGCTTGATTGGTTTTTAATTAAATTATTTTTATGATTAAAAATGACATCTTTAAAGTGTATTTTTCAGAATTTAGTCATCAGTCTTTCTTTAACATGCAGGCTTCAGCTCCTCATTCTCTATAGTCAACTCCTTGTTAGAAGAACTGCTGGAGCATTTCCTTTTGAAAGTTTAGCTTCAAGAAAGTGAATGTTGGTAAATCATTTAGTTGTTAAAAAATCATGCTATTTAAGCTCAAGATTTACTATAATTGTAAGAGAGATTTTTACTAAATAAGAGTATATTTGATCCTTTATTTCTTATGGTCGGAATGTTTTCTCACTCATTTGGTCTATTTTAGGAAAACACTGGTGGAAATTCCTTACATGTATAATTTATACATTTTTCTTTTAGCCTGATTAGTGAACCCACAATAATTAAGTCACATAAACTCACCATGAGATTTTAATGATAAATTTCCCTTTAGTGTGTTGCTTGTATTGAGAGGAACTTCGTTTTGTATCCGCAGCACTCATCAGCACGTGGTCACTTGTCCCCGGCACAACTGTGCACGGGACAGAGCAAGCCCAGGGACATCCGCCACGGGGATGTGTGTCTGATTACAGTGCAGTTCTTCCTAGAAAATACTGTCGGTGCCTTTCTTTTCTTACAGTGAGAATTCCCGACTGGCTGCTGAGGTTTACAAAGACATGCCTGAAACCAGCTTTACCCGAACGATTTCGAATCCAGAGGTGGTCATGAAGCGTCGCCGGCAGCAGAAACTAGAGAGGAGGATGCAGGAGTTCCGGAGCTCTGACGGGCGGCCTGACTCAGGTACCCGCGGCAGGCGTCCCCTGCTGCTGACACAGACCTGGGCCTTGCGGCAGTACAGGCACCGTGCGCCCTGTGGGTCTGCTCCAGGACCAGCTTTGCCTCAGGCACAGGAGCTCCGGTCACTTAGAGATATGTTTAGTTACATACTTTTCCCCAGCGTGGCTCTTCCTTTTTTTTGTTTTTATTTCTGAATTCTGGAAAATATATATGAAAGAAGACAGAAAGATAACAATTCCCTGTGTACTTATTGCCCAGCTTCCATAGTTAATAACTCGTGTCTCATCTCTGCTCCTACATGGATGGCTCCTGTTCCCAAACCTGGACTATTTTGAAGCAAATCCCAAATTTCTCAGTATTTCATCTTATATTTCAATATATTTTCCTAGAGGTAAGGATTCTTAAAAAATAAAAATAGAAGAAACCACAGTCCCATTGTCACGTACAAAAGAATTGAAGCCAATTCCCTAATACCATCAGCTGTCCTGTCACTGTTCACATGTTCCTGACGGCTGCAGATAATTGTCCAGTCGTGTCGAGGGCCGGGTAGAACCTGCATGCGGCACCTGCTTGGCGTGTCTGTCATTCCAGGTCCTGATCCTTTCTCTTAGCTCACCTCCAGTGTGCTTCACTGGGCATTTGGAAAACCGAGTAGGTTGTTTGTCTTGTAGATTTTGCTGACAGCATCCGGTAGTTTACCATTTTTTTCCTCCTCCTTTCTCTGTTTCCTCAATTAGGAGAAGAGGCAGGTTTAGGTTTTTGGGGGAGAGGGAGTGTGGCAGAAATACTTACCTTATTAGCATCCACAGGTGAGCAGTGTTTATGAAATGTTTTCATGATCTGATGGAGTTAAAGCTTCTCAGTATTTTTCCATCTGTTGCCGTTACTGTCCTTCGGATTCTTGAACTGTCTTTGAGACAGCGAGGATCTCTTCCACCTGGTGCCTCAGGCTTTCGGATGGCCCCAGTGGTCTTGGAGCATCTTCCTGTGTGACAGGACATCTAGGCTCACCTAGTGCATTTCTTGCCTCAGGCTAGGAAGCCGCTGTTTCTCCAAGGAGTCCTTGTTCTTTTTAGTGGGATCAGTATTGGATTGCTAAGAGTGCTCCTCCTTACTGGCTCGTGTTTGCTTTTAATCTTATTTAGTGGACAGAGCTGGAAATACTTTTAATACCTTTTTTTTTCACTACTTTGATTTCAGAAAATCTGAGTATCTTTTCTCTTATAAAAATTCTTCCCACCTAACACCAATAACAATTATTTGCTTTTCCCTATGATAAATAATAATATGAAAATAAAAATAATACTATTATTAACAATATGATACTAAAAAATTTTAAGCTTTTTGGGAGACTTGTCTGTGAGTATATATAAGGATGTACTGTCAAATTACTGTGTTTTTGAAATCACAGAATTGATTCCTGTCTATGTAGTTATAAGCTCATATTCATTTATACTTAGGTTTGTTTCATTTTGCTTTTGATTTTAGAGGTTTGCTTCTTAAAAATTTAATGTACTGTAATAGTTCCCAAGTCAAATCTACTAAACAAGGTATATGTAGAGAAGTTCAGCTTTTGCCCCCGTCAGCCCCTTTAATTACATGGCAGCGTGCTTTGTACACTCTTCTCCCACCTTGTCTTTTCCATTTACCGGCATACACTAGAGATTACTCTGCTTCTGAGGGAAATACAGATTATAAAGAGAGTTAAAACAAACGACTTTACTGCTTTAGCTATAAATTGAACTCATGTACTTTTCGCTATTTAGCTGTTTGACATAAAACTTTTATTTGTAATTAACCTATAATTGTATTCAGCAAAGAAAATATTTGTTAGAAACTAAGTTTTGCTTGTTAAAAAATGATAGCATAAATCATTTTGAGTTTCAAAAAGAAGCCTTGTACGAGAGGACTATATCACTGATCCAGGCTTTTCTACGAATGTCTGAGCTCACAGGACCCACCCGCTCTGCAGTCCTTCCTAACCTTACACTCGTGGACCTGAGAACGGCTTGTGTCGTGTTGCATCCTCTACACCTGTTAGCTCACTTACTCAGTTTAGGGTTTTGAATGTTGGGACTGCCAGCGTTTCTCTCTTTTTTTTTTTTTTTAAAGATTTATTTATTTTGAGTGAGAATGAGAGAGAGAGAGAGCACATGAGAGGGGGGAGGGCCAGAGCGAGAAGCAGGTTCCTCGCTGAGCAGGGAGCCCGCTGTGGGACTCGATCCCGGGACTCCAGGATCATGACCTGAGCCGAAGGCAGTCGCTTAACCAACGGAGCCACCCAGGCACCCACTGCCAGCGTTTCTCTAACTGTGGACTCCTTCTCTTGAGTCCAAGCCTGAGTCAAAGAGTTTTAACCCCTACCCAGATCACGTTTGTAACTATAATCCAATATACCTATGTGGCAGCAGGTCAGATCCGGCAAGGGGGGCTATGTTGACACTCGTATTACATTCATGCGAACAGCGTTCTTCTCTCTCCTTAGTAAGTCTCTCTCATCTCCATTCATGAAGTTGTCTGTGGACCATGGTTCTGATATGATATGCTCACTTGACAGAAACTGCCAGTGATTCCGTGTCTTCGGAACTTACACAGATAGGGCACTCCCTCAGTGTAGTGTTACCCACGACCGCTAGCCCTGATTGGAAGCTGGCTCCATCACGTGATTACTTTGATCCTCAGCGCCCTTCTGAGTCTTAGTTACATGTTTCGTGGGAGCTGTAGTGTCAGTGATTCAAAACAGCTAGGAGAGTGGGCTACTTACTAGTTCCATAAATAATGTAACACATTACCTCTGAGATCCAGGTGATGATCTGTTTCTATATATCCTATCTTGTTTGATGAAAGATTCGAAATAACTTAGAAATACATGCACTAAGGAAAATAAAATGAAGAGGAGGGAAAGAAAATACAAAGATGAAGAAGGTAATACAATCTTTGAAAGAACAAGAGGAATGCTCAGAGATGCCTAACATAATGCTGACCCATTGCTTGACAGACCTGGAGGGATTCTCATAGGAAGGAGTTTGACATGATCAAAATGATCATTTCCTCTGATTCCTTGAGGAATATTCAAGTATGCTCAGGGACGTGTAAGTCGTGATAAACATAGCTAGCTGAGAGGATCCATTTTTGTAAGTAACTTAATAAAATATTTTTAGAGGAAATATGCTTTTAATGTGGATTAGGATGTAACATTTATATGTATTGTTACAGGAAACTGCATGTCACGTCAGGCTGTGCCCACAGAGACCCATATTTATTGGGAAAATTTGGGATAATTGGATGGAAAAATTGGATATGATCTGTTAATGAGCTGCTGAAGAGTTTTAAGGTGGGGATTCAGAAGGGTTTTAATTTAGCCTAAGCTTCAGGTCTGGAGTGGTTACTGTGGGAGCAGAATAGAGGATGGATCTGAGGGAACTGCGGTTGGAAGTGAGTGCGTGCTGCCCACGTGAGGGATGGGTTTCTGAGCACAGCTGCTGGGAGCGGCTGGTCAGACAGAAGTCATGTACCAAAGCCTGGTGCAGACTGTAACACCCGTTTCCAGCCAGATGCATGTTGACGGACTGCAATGAGAGAATATTTGGGAGCGGAAGACAGGTTTCGTGGAGCTGCTGGTGTGATCTGGGGGGTGTTCTGAGCTGGTAGTTGAGTGGCACGAGACCAGGTTCTGCCCAGCAGTGTCAGATGGAGAGAGAGATTTGGGAGTAATCTGTGGTTGCCACACAGCAACACTGGGCATGGGTGAGATTCTTTTTGGTAGAAAGTATACAGGTAATATAGAAGAATTTAAGGGAAGGCCACTGTTAAGAGGAGTAGGCAAGGACAAGGGGAAAAAAAAAAAAAACCTCCAAAGAATTAGGAGGAAAACTAGCAGAACATCCAAGAAGTAGAGGTTAAAGAGATAGTTGGGAGCAGAAGGGACCTTTTTCTATATAGGCTCCCCGGAAACCCTAAAAAACTAAATATTATTAGCAAAATAGCTGTTTATGGCTAATGTTAAGGACATCAGATATATTAAGTTCAGGTATTTTGTTTGTCTTTAGTAAATGACTTAGAAAATATATTTTCATAACCTGTTATAGTTACTAGCTTGGCTGTTTCATTGGTAGAAAATATGGGGGACGTGGTCACATGTGGGTAGGGTTTCTGAGACTGACAGCTCAGTCTATTATTTTCCTGTCTGGTTAGCCTGAGGATTGGCTCCCTGAATTCTCATGACCTGACTCACTACACAGCTGATCAGACTCCTAGCTTGTAAGAAGCTTGGACCCTGGACGTTATAAAGCCTTTTTAACACTCGGGTCTATACACTTTGTGATCCTCAAAGTGCAGTTGGCCCCGAAATGCCCTGTATATGTCAGTTAATTGTTTTGTGGCACTGTCTTGCTATCAGCTAAGGCCGTGGATTTCTTACTGAGACATCGTTGGCAGCAGCGTGAGGCTTTTCTAGGAGCCGCTTTGGGAGCTGCAGGGCACAGTGACAGGGATCCCGTAGTTGGGGTCCTGGAGAGCTGCAGGCCTCGGTGTGCCCCTTTTCAGAGCAGGGTAGCAGTCCTGCTTAGTCTCAGAGCTGAAACATAGATTTATACAGATCGATTTCAGTCCATTGTAGGGATTTTAAATTGTTAGCTGCTCCTCTCTTCTTCCTTAGCAAATTGGGTGGTATGTATCTCTACGAGGGGGACACTGTGGTGTTAGGCTCATCAACTGAAAACCTTTTGAATTGGACTCCACACTCATTATACTAAAACCAAGTAAAGTTTTAGATATTCTGAAACATTCAGATGGATGCTAAAAGTCATTCCATCCAGTAACTAAGTTCATTTGGCCAGTGAATATGAATTTTACAGCTACCTTATCATGATGTGTCCTTTAGAAGTGCTACTTAAAATCATGTTATCAAAAAAATAAATAAATAAAATAAAATTATGTTATCTGTAGGAACCATACTGACTTTTTAAATGATTTTCTGGTAAAACCTGTCCTTAAATTTTTTCAGACCAAATAGTCTTTCATCCTCTAAGGTCTGTAACTTTGGGATTGTAAAGTACTTGGCTTTTAGCAGATGCAAAGTTTTTTAGAAAAATTAAATTTCTGACCATTTGCATTTTTTTGTAGCCATCTCGTCAGCTTTCAAAACAGGTGGTCTGGTTTGCTCTTTGGTTGTCTAAAGCACACAGAGATGTTACCTCAGTCTACAAAATTGTTTTCTGCTCTTTCTCTTATACGTGTTTTTCTTATAAATTAATTCAAATATGCATCTGGAAGTAGAGTGTAATTAAATCAGAAGGGAATGCGTTTGGTAGAATAGGATACGTGCTTCAAAACCTGCCTCCCTGCTGGGGCTGTCATCCCCACTGCAGCTGTCCTTTGCCTAGAAGCCGGGGCCTCTTCGAGAGCACGAGGGGGGTTGTGCGCACTCCCTACACACATAGGCATGGGTTCGCTCTTTCTTGCCTCTGCGCACGCACAGAGCCAAAGCCTCCCAGTGGCTCCCGCTTCACCTAGAGTCAAATCCAGACTCTCTCGATTGTGGTCTGGCCTCGGCCAGTCTCACTGCATTTCCCTCTTTTCACCTGGGGTTCATCTCTGGCCGGTGAGCCCAGCCAGACCCACGCTAGCTGTAGGCCTTGGCACCTGCTTGTCGCTCTGCCCAGGAAGCTCTTGAGGTGGCCATGAGGCTGCTGCATGTCCCTCAGGGCTCGTGGCAGGTGTTCATCTTCATAGAAGGCTTTACAGTCCCAGGAGCTTAGGAAGCTCCTGGTCATTTTCTTTCTTACAACCCTGCTTATGTTTTCCACAACATGTACCACTGTCTGACCTGTTCATCGCTGTGTCCTCGGCATTGGAACATGGGGGCCCCCAGTCTGTGTAAGTTTGTATGTGGTTAAATGCTTTGACAGGCAGCGCTATCAAAACACTGCGGAGTTGCTTCCTTTTCTCATCCTTTACCCATAGTGAAAATCGGTTCATCATTATAAAAATTACTTGGGCTTGAAGAGAGGACAGAAAGTGTCTTTGTCATACAGGATTATTCACTATAGCAAAGTGTTGATAGATCAACGAGTGACTGTAAATGTCTGTTTAACAGGACATGAATATAGAAGTATTACACAGATTCCGTCTTTGTACTCCTTGCAACTGGAACTTAGGTGCCCTTTTTTAAAGTGATCATAATTGTTAGCTATCTTTGTTACTGGAATAAAATAAAGTAGTGCTCAAAGATGTCAAAATGTTTTTTTTCAGGTGGAACATTGAGAATTTATGCAGATAGTTTAAAACCAAATATTCCCTACAAGACAATCCTGCTGTCTACCACAGATCCTGCAGACTTTGCTGTGGCTGAAGCTTTAGAGAAATACGGTCTGGAAAAAGAAAATCCTAAGGATTACTGCATTGCCCGGGTAAGTAACTATCAAATCAGAACTTACCAGTATTACACATGCTACAACTTCACATTTAAGTGGAAAGATATTCTTTATTTTTATTTTTTTATTTTTTTATTATGTTAATCACCATACATCACGTCATTAGCCATTGTTTGTGCTCCATGTAGAACATGCCCTCTTTAATACCCATCACCAGGCTAACCCATCCCCCCAACACCTCCACTCTAGAATCCTCAGTTTGTTTTTCAGAGTCCATCGTCTCTCATGATTCGTCACCCTCTCCGATTTACTCCCCTTCGTTCTTCCCTCCTACTATCTTCTTTTTTTTTTTCTTAACGTATATTGCATTATTTGTTTCAGAGGTACAGATCTGTGATTCAACAGTCTTGCACGATTCACAGCGCTCACCATAGCACATACCCTCCCCAATGTCTATCACCCAGCCACCCCATCCCTCCCACCCCCCACCACTCCAGCAACCCTCAGTTTGTTTCGTGAGATTAAGAATTCCCCATATCACTGAGGTCATATGATACATGTTTTTCTCTGATTGACTTATTTCACTCAGCATAACACCCTCCAGTTCCATCCATGTCATTGCACATGGCAAGATCTCATTCCTTTTGATGGCTGCATAATATTCCATTGTATATACATATACCACCTCTTCTTTATCCATTCATCTGTCGATAGACACCTTGGCTCTCTCCCCAGTTTGGCTATTGTGGACATTGCTGCTATAAACATTGGGGTGCACGTACCCCTTCGGATCCCTACGTTTGTGTCTTTGTGGTAAATACCCAGTAGTGCAATTGTTGGATCCTATGGTACCTCTATTTTCAACTGTTTGAGGAACCTCCATACTGTTTTCCAGAGTGGTTGCACCAGCTTGCATTCCCACCAACAGTGTGGGAGGGTTCCCCTTTCTCCACATCCCCGCCAACATCTGTCGTTTCCTGACTTGTTAATTTTAGCCATTCTGACTGGTGTGAGGTGGTATCTCATTGAGGTTTTGACTTGGATTTCCCTGAAGCCGAGCGACGTTGAGCACTTTTTCATGTGTCTGTTGGCCATTTGGATGTCTTCTTTGGGAAAATGTCTGTTCATGTCTTCTGCCCATTTCTTGATTGGATCATTTGTTCTTTGGGTGTTGAGTTTGATAAGTTCTTTATAGATTTTGGATACGAGCCCTTTATCTGATAGGTCATTTGCAAATATCTTCTCCCATTCTGTCGGTTGTTTTTTGGTTTTGTTGACTGTTTCCTTTGCTGTGCAAAAGCTTTTAATTTGAAGTATCAATAGTTCATTTTTGCCCTGGCTTCCCTTGCCTTTGGCGATGTTTCTAGGAAGAAGTTGCTGCGGCTGAGGTGGAAGAGGTTGCTGCCTGTGTTCTCCTTTAGGATTTTGATGGACTCCTGTCTCACATTTAGGTCTTTCAACGATTTGGAGTCTATTTTTGTGTGTGGTGTAAGGAAATGGTCCAGTTTCATTCTTCTGCATGTGGTTGCCAATTTTCCCAACACCATTTGTTGAAGAGACTGTCTTTTTTCCATTGGACATTCTTTCCTGCTTTGTCGAAGATTAGTTGACGATAGAGTTGAGGGTCCATTTCTGGGCTCTCTATTCTGTTCCATTGATCTATGTGTCTGTTTTTGTGCCAGTACCAAACTGTCTTGATGATGCCAGCTTTGTAATAGAGCTGGAAGTCCAGAATTGTGATGCCGCCAGCTTTGCTTTTCTTTTTCAACATTCCTCTGGCTATTCGGGGTCTTTTCTGGTTCCATACAAATTTTAGGATGATTTGTTTCATTTCTTTGAAAAAGGTGGATGGTATTTTGATGGGCATTGCATTGAATGTGTAGATTGCTCTGGGTAGCATTGACATCTTCACAATATTTGTTCTTCCAATCCATGAGCATGGACCGTTTTTCCATTTCTTTGTGTCTTCCTCAATTTCTTTCATGAGTATTTTATAGTTTTCTGAGTACAGATCCTTTGCCTCTTTGGTTACATTTATTCCTAGGTATCTTACGGTTTTGGGTGCAATTATAAATGGGATCGACTCCTTAATTTCTCTTTCTTCTGTCTTGTTGTTGGTGTATAGGAATGCCACTGATTTCTGTGCATTGATTTTATATCCTGCCACTTTACTGAATTCCTGTATGAGTTCTAGCAGTTTTGGGGTGGAGTCCTTTCGGTTTTCCACATAAAGTATCATATCATCTGCAAACAGTGAGAGTTTGACTTCCTCTTTGCCGATTTGGATGACTTTGATTTCTTTTTGTTGTCTGATTGCTGTGGCTAGGACTTCTAGTACTATGTTGAATAGCAGTGGTGAGAGTGGACATCCCTGCCGCATTCCTGACCTTAGGGGGAAAGCTCTCTGTTTTTCCCCATTGAGTCTGATATTTGCTGTGGGTTTTTCATAGATGGCTTTTATGATATTGAGATATGTACCCTCTATCCCTATACTCTGAAGAGTTTTGATCAAGAAAGGCTGCTGTACTTTGTCAAATGCTTTTTCTGCAACTATCGAGAGGATCATATGATTCTTGTTCTTTCTTTGTTAATGTATTGTAGGACGTTGATTGATTTGCAGATGTTGAACCAACCTTGCAGCCCAGGGATAAATCCCACTTGGTCGAGGTGAATAATCCTTTTAATGTACTGTTGGATCCTATTAGCTAGTATTTTGGTGAGAATTTTTGCATCCATGTTCACAAAGGATATTGGTCTGTAATTCTCCTTTTTGATGGGGTCTTTGTCTGGTTTGGGGATCAAGGTAATGGTGGCCTCATAAAATGAGTTTGGAAGTTTTCCTTCCATTTCTATTTTTTGGAACAGTTTCAGGAGAGTAGGTATTAATTCTTCCTTAAATGTTTGGTAGAATTGCCCTGAGAAGCCATCTGGCTCCGGGCTTTTGTTTGTTGGGAGATTTTTGATGACTGCTTCAATTTCCTTAGCGGTTATAGGTCTGTTCAGGTTTTCTATTTCTTGCTGGTTCAATTTTGGTAGTTGATACATCCCTAGGAATTCATCCATTTCTTCCAGGTTATCTAATTTGCTGGCATATAGTTGCTCATAATATGTTCTTATAATTGTTTGTATTTCTTTGGTGTTGGTTGTGATCTCTCCTCTTTCATTCATGATTTTGTTGATTTGGGTCTTTTCTCTTTTCTTTTTGATAAGTCTGGCCAGGGGTTTATCAATCTTGTTAATTCTTTCAAAGAACCAGCTCCTAGTTTCATTGGTCTGTTCTACTGTTCTTTTGGTTTCTAGTTCATTGATTTCTGCTCTGATCTTTATTATTTCTCTTCTCCTGCTGGGTTTAGGTTTTATTTGCTGTTTTTTCTCTAGCTCCTTTAGGTGTAGGGTTAGGTTGTGTATTTGAGACCTTTCTTATTTCTTGAGAAAGGCTTGTATTGCTATATACTTTCCTCTTAGGACTGCCTTTGCTGTATCCCAAAGATTTTGAACAGTTGTGTTTTCATTTTCATTGGTTTCCATGAATTTTTTAAATTCTTCTTTAATTTCCTGGTTGACCCATTCATTCTTTAGTAGGATGCTCTTTAGCCTCCATGTATTTGAGTTCTTTCCGACTTTCCTCTTGTGATTGAGTTCTAGTTTCAAAGCATTGTGGTCTGAAAATATGCAGGGAATAATCCCAATCTTTTGGTACCGGTTGAGACCTGATTTGTGACCTAGGATGTAATCTATTCTGGAGAATGTTCCATGGGCACTAGAGAAGAATGTGTATTCCGTTGCTTTGGGATGGAATGTTCTGAATATGTCTGTGAAGTCCATTTGGTCCAGTGTGTCATTTAAAGTCTTTATTTCCTTGCTGATCTTTTGCTTAGATGATCTGTCCATTTCAGTCAGGAGGGTGTTAAAGTCCCCCACCTTTATTGTATTGTTGTCAATGTGTTTCTTCGCTTTTGTTATTAATTGCCTTATGTAATTGGCTGCTCCCATGTTAGGGGCATAGATATTTACAATTGTTAGATCTTCTTGTTGGATAGACCCTTTAAGTAGGATATAGTGTCCTTCCTCATCTCTTATTACAGTCTTTGTTTTAAAATCTAATTTGTCTGATATAAGGATTGCCACCCCGGCTTTCTTTTGGTGTCCATTAGCACGGTAGATGGTTTTCCACCCCCTCACTTTCAATCTGGGGGTGTCTTTGTGTCTAAAATGAGTCTCTTGCAGACAGCATATCGATGAGTCTTGTTTTTTAATCCAATCTGATAGCCTGTGTCTTTTGATTGGGACATTTAGTCCATTTACATTCAGGGTAACTCTTGAAAGATATGAATTTAGTGCCATTGTATTGCCTGTAAGGTGACTGTTACTGTATATTGTTTGTGTTCCTTTCTGGTCAATGCTGCTTTTAGGCTCTCTCTTTGCTTAGAGGACCCTTTTCAATATTTCTTGTTGGGCTGGTTTCGTGTTTGCAAATTCCTTTAGTTTTTGTTTGTCCTGGAAGCTTTTTATCTCCCCTTCTATTTTCAATGAGAGCCTAGCTGGATATAGTATTCTTGGCTGCATATTTTTCTTGTTTAGTGCTCTGAAGATATCTTGCCAGTTCTTTCTGGCCTGCCAGGTCTCTGGATAGGTCAGTTGCCAATCTAATGTTTTCACTGCTGTAGATTACAGACCTCTTGTCCCAAGCTGCTTTTAGGATTTTCTGTCTGTCTCTGAGACTCGTAAGTTTTACTATTAGATGTCGGGGTGTTGACCTATTTTTATTGATTTTGAGAGGGGTTCTCTGTGCCTCCTGGATTTTGATGCCTGTTTCCTTCCCCACATTAAGGAAGTTCTCTGCTATCATTTGCTCCAATATACCTTCTGCCCCTCTCTCTTTCTTCTTCTTCTGGGATCCCAATTATTCTAATGTTGTTTCATCTCATAGTATCGTTTATCTCTCGAATTCTGCCCTTGTGATCCTGTAGTTGTTTCTCTTTTTCTCAGCTTATTTTCCATCATTTGGTCTTCTATATCCCTGATTCTCTCTTCTGCCCCATTTATCCTAGCATTTATTGCCCCCATTTTTTATTTCACCTCATTAATAGCCTTTTTGATTTCGATTTGGTTAGATTTATTTCTTTTGTTTCTCCAGAAAGGGTTTCTCTAATAACTTCCATGCTTTTTTCAAGCCTAGCTAGTATCTTTAAAGTCATGATTCTGAACTCCAGGTCCGACATCGTGCCAATGTCTGTATTGAGTAGGTCCCTGGCAGACGGTACTACCTCTTGTTCTTTTTGTTAAGGTGATTTTTTCTGTCTTGTCATTTTATCCAGAGGAGAATAGATGAATGAGAGAACAGAATGCTAACAGGGTAACAACGTCCCCAGCAAATATACTCTAAACAAATCAGAAAAGACCTGAACCAGGGGAAAAGAAAGGGAAAGAAAGAAAAAAGAAAGAGGAAAAAAAAAAGAAAAAGATAAAAACAAACAAAACCAAATATGATCAGATATGATCAGGCTAGTGCATAGATTCTTGCTACACACTAGATTTGGGTGTATTTCGGTTTGTTAGAAGAAAGTGCTTCCTGAAATTTTTAAGAAAGACATATATATACAAAATAAGGGTTGATATGATGAAAGGATGGAATATGACTGTAAAGATGAAAATTATAAAAAATTTTATAAAAGGAATTGATACGATAAGTTTGAAAAAAGAGGATTTAAAAAAAGAAAGAAAGAAAGAAAAAGGCGGGGGAGAGAAATGTGATCAGGCAGGAGACTAGAACAAAGCCATACACTAGAGACTTAGGGTATATTTTGATCTGTTAGAAGAAAGTTTATCTCAAAGTTTTAAAGAGGGCGCCTGGGTGGCTCAGTCGGTTAAGCGACTGCCTTCGGCTCAGGTCATGATCCTGGAGTCCCGGGATCGAGTCCCGCATCGGGCTCCCCGCTCAGCGGGGAGTCTGCTTCTCCCTCTGACCCTCTTCCCTCTCGTGCTTTCTATCTCTCATTCTCTCTCTCTCTCAAATAAATAAATGAAATCTTCAAAAAAAAAAAAAAGATTAAAAAAAAAGTTTTAAAGAGATAACAATTTATATACATATATATGTGTATATATATATATATATATATATATATATGTATATATGCCAAAAATAAGGGTAACTACTATGAAGGGATGGAATATGACTCTAAAAATGAAAAATAAAAATTTTTTTTAAAAAAGGGATTGGGAAGATGTTGGTTGAAAAAGGGAAAAAAAAATTCAAAAAGACAAAAAAATTAACTTTGAAAGACTAATGAATCCTGGTAAAAAATCCATGAATTCTATGTGCAGTATTCCCCTAGCGCTGGAGTTCTGCCGTTCTCCTTGATCCGTAAACTTGGTTTTGGCTTGCGGGCTGTTCGTGCTGATCTTCTGGGGGAGGGGCCTGTTGCCGTGGTTCCCAAATGTCTTTGCCGGAGGCAGAATTGCCCCGCCCTTGTCGGTCCGAGCTAAGCAAGCTGCTTGGGTTTGCTCTCAGGAGCTTTTGTTCCCTGCAAGCTCTCGGTACAGCCTTGGAGGACCAGGGTGAAAATGGTGGCCTCCCAATCTCCTCCCAGGAGGAGCCGAGAACTCGGGGCCCCGCTCCTCAGTGCGCCCCCAGAGAAAAGCAGTCACTCCCGTGTCCCCGGTCTCAGGCCGCACTCCGTGCTCACCCGGCCTGTGACCGAGCGTTTCTATCTCTGGCACCCGACCCCGTGTGGAGTCTCCAAACCCAGCAGATCCCTGCGGTGTGCTCCCGCGCCGCTCCTCGCGGGGGACGGAGGGGAGTCTCCCCAGATCTGTCGCTTGTTGGGTCCCTGCTGGAGGAGCAGTGGCCCAACTGGGCCGTGGATCACAGTTTATGGCCACCCCAAGCTGAGAGCCCGCGCCTTGGCTCCGTCTCTGCAGCCGGCTTCCCCGCTCCGGTCCCTGGGAGCTCTGCTGCACTCAGGCTCCCCCGGTCTTTCTGTGACCCCGAGGGTCCTGAGACCACACTGTCCCGCGAGGCCTCCACCCCCCGCTTAGCCACTGGAGCGACGTCCCTCAGTGGAGCCGGCTTCTAAAAGGTCCGATTTTGTGCTCCGCGGCTCTAACACTTGCCAGAAGCGGCCGACGGAGGCCCCCTTCCCCGCCATCTATCCTCCTGAATATCACCTCGGATTCACTTCTCCACACGTCCTACCTTCCAGTAAGTGGTCACTTCTCTGTTCAGAGAGTTGTTGCTACTCTCCTCTTCGATCTCCTGTTGAGTTCGTAAGTGTTCAGAATGCTTTGATCCCTGTTCAGCTGAATTCTTGGGACCAGATGAAATCCGGGTCTCCTGCTCCTCCGCCAGCTTGCTCCGTCCCCGAAAGATATTCCTTAAGTTAAATGTAGAGTAATTTTCTTCCCATGGTACTATTTAAAATGTAATAAATGGAAACCTTGTCTTAAATATGTGTAAAAAACCAACATTGTCCCTTCCATTACAAAAGTAATAAATAAATATAAAGTAAAAAAAGTGTAAAAAGGTGACTTGAAGAAAATAAAAATCACCCATAATTCTGATACCAAAGGATAACCCCTATTAACATTTATATATATATGACAACATACCTACACGACACTATATATGTATTTTAAGTTCCTGTTTTGCATATATAGATAACAGTATTTTTTAAGTGTTTTTCTCATGGTTTTAATAAGATATATCATGAAGATTCAACTTCTAAATAAAAACTCCAGTTTGCCGTTCTACTAGCACTCGGTGTCTACATTTAGTCATCATCCCCGTCATTTCTTGCATATTATCCTGCAGATAAAGACCGTGTATCTTTCACCCAGTTCTCACAAGGACAGTGAGCTCTTATTCCTCAGAACTGAGCGGGTCACATTTAGTTAAATGAAGCAGGTTTTCTCTTCTGAGACAGACTGCTTGGACAATTCTTAACCTTGAAGTGTGTGCTGGCGTCTTCATTACCACCATTTCCCTGTCAAATCGCATTGGCACTGGGGTTTGACAAGAGATGTCTTCCCTTCCTCATCTTAGCAATCGATAACTAAATCATAAAACAGCCTCCCCCCGCACATACACACTCAGGGTTATGGAGGAATGGTTACGGTGCAGTAAACTGCATGCACTTACCCTCTGCAGCTCTGCTGGGACTGGTGCACCAGCCCAAGGGACACCTTGCACCTGCAGAAGTCTCTGTGTGCCTTTGTGTAATGCATCCTTTCCTCCTCCCCCTTGCCCAGGCAGCCACTGGTTGCCTTCTGTCACTATAAAGTACTTACATTTTGTAGAATGTTTATGTAAGTAGCCTTACATAGCTTGTACTCTTGTTGGTTGCTTGTAACGATTTCAAGTGTGCTTGCTTGTGTCCATGCTTGTCCTTTTTGTTGCTGAGTAGTATTTCATTATATGGATATTTCCAAATTTATTCATCTACTTATCTGTTGACGGACATTTGGGTGGTTTCCAGTTTTTGGCTGTTAGAATAAAGCTACTATGAGCATATGTGTGCAGGTCTTCTCACAGACGTTTTTTCTCGAGTTTGTGTAACTGAAGAAACTTTGAAACTGTATTCCAACGTGATTATATTGTGTTCCATCTGCATCAGAAGTTTGTGAGAGCACCATATTTGATGTGGTCAGTTATTTTAAATGCTAGCCGTTTTGATAGGTTATAGTAGTATCTCATCGTGGGAAACATTTTTAGGGGCGCCTGGGTGGCTCGGTTAAGTGTCTGACTTGGGCTCAGGTCATGATCCCGGGGTCCTGGAATCCAGTCCCACGTCGGGCTCCCTGTTCAGCAGGAGGCCTGCTTCTCCCTCTTCCCCTGCCCCTACTCCCTGCTCATGCTCTCTCTCTTTCAAATAAATAAAATCTTCAAAAAAAATTTTTTTTTAATTTCCCTGTTGAGAGAGATATATTAAGTCCTTTGTATGATACATATGTTGTGTATATTTTTTCCCAGTCTGACTCGGTTTGCCTTTTCATTTTTTAAATGATGCCGTTTAGAGAATAAATTTTTATTTTTGTGGAAGTCAACTTTTTTGTTTTTAGCATTCCTTTGTGTCCTCTTAAAAGAATGTGCCTCTTCTGAGGTTCCATATACTTATCTCCTCTGTATTAATATTATTTTTTTAAGATTTTATTTATTTGATAGAGAGCAGGAGCAGAGGGGAGGGGCAGAGGGAGAGGGAGAAGCAGGCTCCCTGTTGAGCAGGGAGCCCGATGATGGATGGTGCCTGTGCCAGCTCCATCCCAGGACCCCGGGTCATGATCTGAGCAGAAGTTGTATGCTTAAATGAGCCACCCACGTGCCCCTCCTCCTGTGTCTTATAGAAGTTTTATAGTTTTAGTTTTTACACTTATGTCTGTGTGTTCCGCTTCAAGTTAACCTCATTGTACAGTGTGAGATTAAGGTAGATGTTCATTTTTTTCCATGCAGATATCCAGTTGATCCAGCACCATTTGTTAAAAAGGCTTTCTTTTCTCCCATTGAGTGCTTTGACACCTTTGTTGAAAATCAGTTGACCATATATATATATATGTGGTTCGATTTCAGGAATTTGTTCTGTTAATCTGTATGTCCTGTATCTTTTTGTGAGTATTAACCTGTATTGATTACTGTAGATTTTATAGTAAGTCTTAAAGTTTTACTGGGTAAAGTAAGTCTCAATTTTGTTGTTTATGTTTTTGATTTTAAAAATTGCTTCCATTATTCTAGGTCATTTGTGTTTCTGAAAAAATTTCAGAATCAGCTTGTCAGTTTGTACACAGAAGGTGCTGGAATTGTGACTGGGTTGGCATGGGTTCTGTAGATGAGTCAGAGAGACGTCCACCCTCGAAGTGTCCATTCTGCCAGGCTGCGAACACAGGGCGCCTCTTTGTTGATGTGGTCTTTGAGCCCCAGCAGTATTTTGTAGCATTCATTGTAGAGGTCTTAGACCGCTATTGTTAGCTATAGATGGAATTAAATAAAAGGGCTTGGTGAGTTTTATGGCTTTTATCTTTTTGCTGAAAAGCTAAGAAGTTGTATTCAATTAGAAAAACTATTTGGTAGATCTGCAATTTTAGGAATATAGCTCAGTTTTTAGCTGAAAATAAAACAGATTTTTTTCCCCATTAAAATGACAATAAAGAAATAAAATCTGTATAAATGCACAAGAACAAAGAAAGAGAATGAAAGAAGACATGGCAAAAGAGCAGAGTTGTGAATGAAATTCTGGAGAGGTAAATGACTGGTATCCCACTTGTTGGGCCCAAGGAAACCTGCAGAGAGAACCTAGCAGGAAGAAACTGGCCAAGCGCCCACATCACAATCCCCAGCAGACTCAGGAATGAGGGGCTGTAGCGCTTGCTGAGTCAGCATTGAAGTTGGGCTAAAATGAAATTGGTTTGAAAGTTTTCATAAGAAGTGGCAGACCCCACCAGATTCCCTTCACCATCCCCGCTACTGTGTCATCTCTCCATCTGAAGGCTGTGATGGAGGTGACGGGGGCAGAGGCCTTGCATTTAAGGGTAACAGAGTAGCAGGATATGGCAAGGGTCTTTACTGAAGATGGGAGGGTGAAGTGGAAGCTCTTCCCAGGACACTGACAGCCAGAAGATGTGAGGATTTCTCCCAGAAGGCACCCTCCCGCCAAGGGACAGAGATCTGTATGGAAACTGACCTGTGGAAGCTCAGTCAAGTAACTTCACTCAGAGGGCTCCCGACGGTCATCCTTGCCCCTCACCTTGAACTTTCTTTGGCCTCACTGTTGAATGTGAACTGATGGCCAAGCTTCAACAGACATTTGAAACACCTTTAAAGTGAAAGACAGACCAACACAAATAGGTAAAAACCTGGTCTTACTTCATGGATGAGACAAGGCAGAAAGCAGATGGAAGTGTTCAAGAAACTGAGAGACTCAGGGAGAAGGAAGACCATGTGTCTGTGGAATAAGACCGCAGTGCTGTCACGAGGGACACTCGGAGAAAGAGACCTTGGAAATTTAAAATAGAAGTCAGTAAGGGATAGGAGAAAAATGCCAGTAGAAGGGGTGGAAGATAAAGCTCAAGATATCTGCCCAAGTGTAGAAAAGAGAAAATATCAGAAAGGTCATCTTGTAGAATACCTAGCACTTAGCTAAATGAGGGTCAGAGAGAGAAAGCAAGAGGACATGGAGAGAGAGAAGTTACCAAGGAAATGTACTAGAATGTCTCCCAGAACTGAAGGGTTTGAGTTTCTAGCTCAAAAAGGGCCCGCTGAGTAATGGTACAGTTACTTCAAAAAAGAGCCAAACCAAGGTGTATTATTTTGAAATTGTAGAAAACCAGAGAAAAGAGAATAATGATTCCAGACAAAAGATTCCAGTTCGCATATAAAGGATCCGGGGGTGGGGGGGCAAGACTGGTGCCAGTCATTTAAGCATAACCATGGAGTCTGGAATACGTGACATGACACAGCACTTTCTGATTCAGAGTGAAATGATTTCCAGTCCAAACTGTTGAGTGGTAGATGGGTGGAACAAAGACATTTCAAAACTTTTAAGGCAAAATTTACCGTCCATTCAGCCTTTCTCAAAAAGGTACTGGAGGATATCCTCCAGCAAAATGATGGAGTGGGCCAAGAAATAGAAAGGTACAGGCTCCCCGAATAGGATGTAGCACAGGAGGTCATCCCGAGGGTGATGAAGAGGAGAGAGAGTCTGGAAGATGTCTTGTCTGTGCAGTCATCCTACATAGCACCCCTTGCACGGTGGAGAGGGTGTTTGAGACTGAAAATAGTGTTTATACATGAGGTGATAAATGTTAGTTATACTGTCTAAAACAAATGGCCAGTAAATTCCTGAGTGTGTTTCTGTGAGGATGTTTTTTCAGTTCTCTGTTGCAGCGATAAATAAGACGCAAACTAAACACCCATCACTAAAGGAATGCTTATGCCATTGGATACCTGTTGCTATGAAACATTATGAATTAAATCTACGCCAGTTGACTGGGGTATACATACATTTTATAAAATACCCTGGTTTTGGAAAAACAGTTACCATAAAATAAAATGGAACAACACAAGTCCATGTCTATGCACACATGACCGTAGAGAAAGATAGATGCCTGAGAAAAATACTCCGCAGGTTACCAGTTACCTACGTGAGGGGAAGGGGAGGGAAAGAAGACTCTGAAATACACGTGTGGTTTGGATGTGAGCCCTCTTAACATTGAGATAGACGCATAAAGATCGTTACTGAACGCATGATTGTAAAAACAGTCATCTCACAATGGGTTTTTTCCTTCCTTATGCTTTTCTGTATTGCAGTGTTTTATAGTGAGCCTGTATTATTTAGAACCCCCACCCTCAAAAGAAAAAAAAATATGCCAAAGCTCATTTCTTTGTGGGGTGAGGAAAGATGGGTGATCACGAGTGTTTGTTTTTTGATATGCTCTTTCATTTCCTTTGGTCTCACTAAGGGCATAAGAAATGGTATTGATAAATTAGAAGGGAAAGTGATGCTTCCGAAATAAAAGATAGATTTTATACTGGATTTCTGGAGAATAGGGTTCATAGATAAAGAAACAGTATCCTGAACTGAAATTCTACCCTACTTTGGGTGGGGGGGTGTTTCATGGGGTGAGGTTGAGGGAATAGGTAGTCAAGGTAAGCATGCATCGCCTCTGAAGGGGAAATACTTAAGATACAGGACATTCTGGTACATTTTCCTCCTGGCGGTTAAGTATGAAGTAGAGGAGAACCCTCTCATAATGCTGGTGATACTGTTGCTTTTCTGTTCAGGAGGAATACATAATGAGCATTAAGGAATTGGGCCCCTGGAGAAGGATGGATTTGGATGCATGTTCCTTATGGTTTTGTTGGTCATGGATGTAAAAAGTGTTCTGGTCAGAATAAAATCAGTCAATCAGTAATGTGCATAGGGTCTGCTTGGCTGAACAGAAACCTGATCCTCTTGCAGCTGCGGCCCTGCTAGTCTGTGAGCACCCAGGGCAGGAACTTGGTTACCAGCGCCTAGCCTTGCACCCGAGACTGGGGATCGCTCAGCTATTCCCAAGGGAATGTTTTTTTGTGTAAGTGTGTGAGAGTCTGGTAAATAATACTCATCAGTTCCATACAAAGTTGCATTTGATACATTGTGTGGTAATGAACTTGATCATTTTTTCCCCTTTCTTTAATTTCTGCCATACTTTTACTGATGACATTCAAACATGAAAGGACACCTTCATCGGGGTCATGAAGTTACGAAAGCCTACTTTGGGCGTGTCGTGACAGGCCTTTTTAAAGTCATTTGATGTTTTCTTTTGAGGGTCTCCTTCTTTGGGTTTTTTCTGTTCTGTTATGTCCTTGCAGATTCTACTTCACAAGCTTAGGGAGTACAAATCAGGAGTTGATTATTGTTTTAATCTTGAATTAGATAGTCTTTGTTCTGTTGGTTTGCCATCTTACCAGTTATGTAATAGGTAGCATTTCCATATTCATTCATTGGTTATTTTAGCTATTTATTCAGTAAATATTAAATTCCTCTTGCTCGTTCATTACTCTGTTGGGGTACAAAAGCAAGGGCTATCTCTGAAAGAACTTCACTAAAGGGGGACAGAGAAGCCAGGAGTGAGAAACGCAAAACAAGGAGCCCTGGAGCGAGCATGGTGGTCAGGGAAGGCTTCCTGGAGGAGCCATAGTTGAGCTAGACATGGATGCTGGGAAACGAGCCTTTTAGACTCAAGAGATCATGGACACGTGGAACTCGTGGCTTAATCTGAGAGCTCTGAGTAGTGGCTGGGATCTACCAGGGTGCGTGACAAAGACTGGCGCAGGAGAGGGGCAAAGGTCAGGTTCTGAACTGTGTGTGTTCTAAGCCCAAGGTACTAAATTCAATACAAAACAGTACAAGAAAAGATTAATTACTTTAGCAGGACAGTGCATTGTAACATATTTGTCTTTTTCAGGTAACTTGAAGCAGTGTAGAAAGAAATTAAAGGGTTCTATACAAGAGTCTAATCCATTTAGTATATGAATATGATGATATATTTGATTGGTAAGGTTTATTGAGATAACATTGTAGTACCGTAGGTTGCAAATAATGTTCAGATGCCAGTGGCTTGGCTGCTTCTCCTATTTTCTATAATCATGTTTTGGTTTGCTTTAATACTAAAGTAGAATGAAGGAAGGGCAAAAGTCCAGCAGGTGCATGAGATTATTGGGCTACTGTCACCTAGATTCTCCCTCGGTATTACTGGGGGCTTTCCCAGATGATTAAGAAAATTGTTTGGCTACCATAAAAACATAAAAGTTAATACAGCATTATGAATTTTAAGAGTGTCTTTGAATGTAGTCTTTTAAAACAGATGCTTAAAAACATTTGTTGAATGAATAGCCCTGTGGTATAGCTAAATGATCTTATTAAAATTTAATCATAAAGACCGATTATCTACAAGAAAAAGAATGCTATGCTGTTTCGTTGGTAGGTGACAGTTATCCTGAGAGACCTCCCATTAGATGAAACTATAAAAACAATTATTTGATGATGCAAAGAAAGTGGATTAGGGACCAGAGACTGAGTAGTGGAGTGGTCTTTCCTTAAAAATTACAGAAATTACCCACAATTTGACCATTACATACCGTCCTTCCATATAAGTTTGTCAAAAAACAAACAAACATTACTCCGCTCATTCTTTTTGGGGACCAGAGAGGCAGGTAGATAAAAACAGCAAAGCTTTTTCTTGGAAGTTGTTGTCCTTCACTTTCGTTGATAGTTGGAGAATTGTCTGTCGTGTTTGATCAGTTTAATTTTACCGTGACTTTATTTACAGTAAATTCTGGTTTGTAAATCCTGGTAATTTACTTTTTAGGTATAGCACAGTTAATTATTTTTCCCTTTCAGGTTATGCTTCCTCCTGGAGCCCAGCATTCTGATGAAAAAGGTGCTAAAGAAATTATCCTTGATGATGATGAGTGTCCTTTACAGATCTTCAGGGAATGGCCAAGTGACAAAGGTAAAGGGTAATTTTATTTGTTAAAGAATTACTTATATGCTACATTAAATTTCTGCCAGATATGTGAGTTGTTAACTATGAGGATGCTGGGGAGCGTGCGTGGCAGGATTTTTTGGTTTTGTGTGTATGTGTGTGTGTTTGCTATATAGTTTTTTAGCTCATTCCTAGACTTGACAGATGTTGTCCTGAGGGCCACACTCCGCTTGTGTGAGTTTGGAGTGTAGGCCTGGAACAGGCTGTCCCGCCGTAGGAGGAGAACCTTGTCTGGAAGGAACAGGACGGGGGTCCCGCACTGTGTCAGCCAGCGCAAGAGCACTGTTCTCTGTCAGTGGCAGGGTCCTCTCCACGCTGAGCGCTTGTAACGGGGACAGTGACCTACAGCCTTAGAGATTGTCCAGGAGTTTAGTCATTTCAAATGAGAAATCCAGACTTTTCGCCATTCAGTTTCCCCTAATTATTTCAGAGCAGTGAAGGTTGAAAGCTATAGTTTTCTTGCCTTCAGTTTCACACTGTAAGCTGGGTGTCCTTGAGTAGAGGCCTTTGCGTAAGGAAGACATACAGATTGATTGCCCATTCATCCTATCAGTAATGTCGACTGGTAGTTTAAAGTATACACTTGCTTAGTCTACCTCTTTATAATATAAATTCAAATTGCTTTGAATTCTGAGTTAATTCAGTTGAGTTAAATAAAAATCAGGTCAACTAAAAATATATTTGTGTATATGTATTTGTGTATGCATGTAGTGTGTGTGTGTGATTGTATTTATTGATCATGGGATTACTTACCAATATGAACATTGATTTGTTCTTAAACTGATGCTGTGTTGTTTTCAAGCATGTCATGTGCTTGGGTAGTTGTTAATTTAAAATAAGCTTTGGAAATTGCTAGAATTTTTCAGAACACGAGTGACTAATATTTCCTCTACTGAGTAAAAGTATAAATTGGGTAAGCCTTCACTCAGTCACTCCTTGGGAGATGTTAAATTATATTTTCTTGGTAAATCTTAGAAGAGTTGATGGTGAGTCATTTGGCCATGTATGCTGATTTGAGTCTGCTTGATGATTGACACTGTGCACTGTTCTAGGGGTTTTAGTCTTTCAGTTGAAGAGGAGGCCACCAGACTATATCCCAAAGAAAACTAAGAAACATGTCGATGGGAAGCTGCTGAAGGGCAAGGAGAGAGCAGAGGGGTCGGGCTACGGCTCTGCGCTCCCGCCTGAGAAGCTGCCCTATCTAGTAGAGCTAAGCCCAGGTGAGACATACTGTCAGCATACATTGTTCTGTCCTCAAGTGTTGATGCTCTTAATGAATTTTATTTAAGTATCCTTTCTGTTGGCTGACAACCCTTTTTTAGACCCTTTATTTTTTTTTTAAAGTTGTTTTTATAATATGATATTTAAGAAAAACCAGAACCTTAAGGTCACAGGATATGTATATTTATGCATAAAAATAGAGTTCACATGGACAAAAACGAATACTGAAAAACAAAATTTAAAATAGTGAACATGGAGAGTTTAAGGAGAAGTTTAAATGATCCACTTTTAAAATTTTTTTCCAAAAATAACCTATAAAATACTTAACCTAAAAAATGACAAACTGAAATGTACTCTTAGGGCAAATTTGATAGAAGCAAGTGTGTGTGTGTGTGTATTTACCATAGTATTGTTGAAGGTATGAACAGTGTCTGAGAAGGTATCTTTAAATTTAACAGTACATCTAAGAAATCAGTCTGTAAGAGGAAGGATATTTGTTCGGTTTTAAAGTAATAATAGACTAAGTTTATTTTCATGTTAGATATTTCTTTTTAGAGCTCTCTTAATTAAGCTAAAGCTGTTGTTCTAAGTTAGTCATGAGGTAGAGAAATATGTTGACACTCCTACAGAAGTGTTTTATGCACATACCCCAATGCAGCGTATAGATGTGACACACACACATATATGTGTATATGACATTTTATCATTCAGCTAAGCGATACCATTTTTGTTCATTTGGTTCAAATAGTAGTATGTAACCTGTAGTATGAAATGCTGTGAAGAACAGAGCATTGAGCTCTCCTGCCCAGAACTGCTTTTATTTTTTATTTTATTTTTTTAAAGATTTATTTATTTACTTTAGGGGGGATTTGGGGGGGTGAGGGGCAGAGGGAGAGAATCCCAGGCAGACTCCCGCTGAGCACGGAGCCTGATGTGGGGCACGATCCCAGGACCCGGAGATCATGACCTGAGCCGACATCATGAGTCAGACTGTCAGCTGACTGAGCCACCCAGGCGCCCTGAGAAATGCTTTTAGATAAAGCTCAATTAGTAAGTACAGAAAAAGCTGGAAGCCAAAATGTAGATCATCTGTGGTTGCTTGGACAGGAATTAAGTTTTTCTCTTCTTTGATTCATGAGCATTTATTTTTGTTGGCGAGATTATAACTAATGAATAGATGAGGTACCTATGGTCCTACGATCTTATGGCACAAGTAGGACCTGTCGATACAGGAAAAATGGTATTGGTTTGACTAATACTCTGTAATTTACAATCAGTGGCAATATGCTGCAGGTAGTAGTTTTTATACTTAATTATGTTTGAGGAGTTTTTTAGATTAATTAGCTGTTTGTGAGGAGTATGTTAGTGTTGCTTTGTCCCTCAGTTCTCCGGCTGAAAAATTCATTTAAACTTTCTCACTGTGGTTCGGAGACATGTCCCCGTATTGCTGTGCGCTCTGGCGTATGTGAGCGCGGGGGGCTGGTCATCTGTGGCAGTAACGGCAACTGAGGGCCAGCCATTGTGTTGGAACTTAACAAATTTTTAGGATCTTTGGGCATTGGGTCTGCTTTTTAAAATTTTGCATTACATGCTAGAAACTAATGATTGTTTTCTCTAAATCTAACTTTTTGAGGATTTAGGAATATTAGTCTAGAGAGAATTGATAATAGCAGCTGACAGAATAATTTTCAAATGAATAATGGAGAGGTGGTTTGGATGGGTCGCAGAGACAGGATGAGAATTCAGTCCTTCATCTATTTGACAAGTATTTATTGATACTTACTATTGTCAGACCCTCCCTGTCCTGGGCCTTTGAGGTGGAGCACTGACTGAACAGATTAAACCCGCTGACCTTGGCAACTTCCATTCTAGTGAGAATTGCTATTTTGACTGCTTATTTCATATTTTTAGTTTCCCAGCTAAAAAAAATACATAGACATTTTTATAGGTGTGGGAAAATAACAGGCCATAGATAAAAATTAATTCTCTAGTACTTTTCACCAAATACCGGGTTAATGCTCATAACACATTTCCTCTGTTCGTGGCACTCAGCATTTACTGAGTGGCTGCTTCAGGGAAAGCAGTGAGTACAAAAGTGAAGGGGGTGTTCCTGCCTTCACGTGACTCCCATATGAGGCATCATGGTAACACAGTGTGTGAGGAGTCCCTCCCGAGTACCCTGGGCTTCCGGCCCATAGCCCGGCTTGTGGTTCCACAGGTGTCTGTCCTTCAGTGTCCCACTGGCGCCAGGGTGAGCAGTTGGTGGTGGGCCTGGAGGCTGGGCCGGGGTCTTTCTCACACCAAAGCCACATTCTGTTTACTAGGTCATGCTGTCCTTTTCAGTTTTTGTTATTATTATTATGAGTTGAGCACAGTCAGCATGCTGAATGAAATTGATTTCTTTTTCCATTTACAATAATACCGGTAAATGTTGGTTTGTCATGAATAGATAAGTGCTGTCCATGCACTGAACATACTACCAGCCAAGCAAGTATCCTCCAGGTTGGGCCACGGTGCAGGAGTTGTAGATGGGAGGTTTTTGAGATGGGGGTGTATGCTTGTATTGTCTTTATTGTCTTTTGGAGAGATAGGGGGTAAAAAGTCATTTTACTCTTTGGTTTGGTTTTGAATGTGTTCAGCCGCGTTGGGTGGTAGTCTTCTACATGGTTAACTAACTTGCTCTCCTGCTGCTTGGTGACTCAACTGTCGTCTTGGTGTTTTCCTTAACAGTGTGCATTGGTTTCTAACACGCGCTGCCTGGAGCGCTGTTGTCTTGTCCTCACAGCTCCGAAAGCTCTGGGTGAAACGTGCTTTTCATCCTTTGAAAGGGGTCCCACTGCAGCTCACCCTCTTCTGTCTCTCTCCTCCTTCCCTCTTCCGCGTGTTCTGCGTGGCCTCTGTCCTGCCGACGCTGCCCTCACCTGGGCCCCGTGCATGTGTCTCTAACCCCAGGGAGAAGGGATCGCTTTGCCTGCTACAACCATCACCCTTACGAAGGTAATGCTGTGTTCATACTGCTTTTCTAGCTAGAGCACTGACAGAGCCTCTTGGGCAAAATAATGTTAAGTGGCCAGACATTTTATGTATTAGTTTCCTAATTGATCCAAGTAACTTTATTCTAAGAAATGTAATGTGCCATCCTGCCTTGGTTGACGTCTCGTCAGCACTCCATGTGCAGTATTCGCTTCCTCTCACAGAAGCCGGGCTTGCAGGAATGTCCAGCTCCTTTACTCAGGCTAAGTCTAGAGTGAGAAATGTGACTGAAGAAGGACAGGAGCTGGGGGAGGAAAGGGTGGGGGGAGAGTGAGGGTGGTGGGTAAGAATGCACCCAGGACCCAGCGGCGGGTGGGAGGGGCTCCGCGCTCACCCTCAGCCGTAGTGCTGATGGGGAGGAAGTGTCCCCATCACTGGCATGTGTCTGACGGTATTTGGGAGGGCGGGAGGAAGACTCAGCCACACACCTGGCATTCACTCGTATTGACTGTCTGTTTTGTAGGGAACTAACGTATTACATTATGACCCGGTTTTAGGGTGTTCCTTAGGATTCTCCTTGTTTTCCTGGTTGAAATTCGTTTCTTCTTGTTAGCAGAGATGTACTTTCTTACTTAGAACATTTTTCTCAAATTTGTCTATTTCTGTTTCTGTCATCTTCAGGAGTACAGCTAGTTTTTGGTTTTATGGAAATACTTTTTGTCTGTTTTTATGTTTTAAATGTTATTTTTTTACATGTTGAATGTAACAGATGCTTTTCCATGCTGTATAAAGTTTACCCACCTTTTAGCATCTTGTATTTGTTGGTTGAATTATCTCCAAACTGATAGTACAGATTTTCATTGGATATTAACTGAACTTGGAGTTTGGAGTTTTGTTCTTTTTTCAACAAAAACAGATAAATAAGTGATACTTATCACCTATATTGATACTCATAGAGAGTCTAAGACCTGTTTTTATTGTTTTTTTTCTAATTCCTGAAAAGGATTCTTTAATGTTTTCGTGTTTGTTAATTTCATACTGTAAAGTAATGGAAACGAGAGAGAAAATGGCATTTCCTTTTTTACTTGGTGTGTATAAAAGAATGCATAGAATAAACTCATCAAAGCTTTGACCAAAGTGCTTTTAGTTCTCCATTTGTATTTGAGGAGAGCTAGTTTATTTGTTTCTCCGAATAGAGTTAGTGAAAATATGCTCTAAGCTCTGTACTTCATTCAGTAAGCTTCAGAATTGGGTATAACTGTCATGTAGATTCACTAAACTGTGAGCTCTGTGGGGATGTGAATGTGTGTTCAGTTTCTCCCCGTGCCTGGGACCCGGGAAACGCTCGGTCAGCGCTCTTTAAATGAACGAGTCCCTCCCCGTCCCCTAAGTGGCATGGCAAAAACAACACTTAGCACCACATACTAACTTCACCCGGGGTTCACCTGGGGAAGCAAGCAGAGGCAAAAGGGGAGTTGGAGGAATAGAATTGTTGTAAAAACAAAAGTACTCTTTAAAAAATGTTGTTATGCTCTGTTCATAATGGTCTATTTTCCCTTAATATTTAGAATACTAAGAAAAACTTCCGGTTATATCTCAAATTAAAAAAAAAAGCAAAAGCAGAAAAACGAGATGCAGAACAATGTGAATAGTAATTTAAGGGTACCAGAGTTGGCAAATAAAATTCAAGACACCCAGAGACATGAGCAGTTTTAGATAGAAAACCAGTTTTTGTGTAAATTGGGTCCCAATGATTGCCCATTTGACTAGATGCCATGTATTTCATTTGTCAACCCTAAAGAGTATTCTAATGTTGGTACAAAAAAAAAAAGGGAGAAAGAAAAATACGTGTATTGAGTTGCTTAATTATATATGCATAAAATAGATTTTAAAGATTTGCTTCTGGGTAGGGAATTAAGGCAGGAAAGGAAGGGTGCTTTTCATTGTTTACTTCTTGTGCCTTTTAAATTTCAAACCACATGAATATTTTATGTATTTTTAATTCTACATTATGACATGAAGAAAAAACCCAAAACCCCTCTGGTAGAAGCAGTGTTGTATGTGGGGGGGTTACTTAGATTTGTCTGTGCTTTTAAAAGTGCTCCAGATCTGTCGTCTCTGGGGAAGAAAGGTGCTCAGGTGCTCTTGTTCAGTTGAGGAAGGGGAGAAAATACAAGATACTGTTTTAGGCAACACTTTTCTGTGTTCATTAATGCCCATGAGATGGGCCTCGTACTCTTAATGAAGAGAAGGGAGTGAGATTTTCCAAAAAGAAAGATACTGCTTATTTGAAGATCACCTGCCTACATCTCCCCTCACTCCCCAACTCAAACCAGACACCACTGTACCTAGTAAATTCTGTGGCCACCGTTTGGGTTTATTCAAAGTCTGTCCATGAAGGCTTTATCTGTATTTTCTGTTGCTGTGAAAGTGTAAGAAAAGAGGGACTGAGAGGCAGCTTGCCTCTTCCCCGTGTGTGGGGAGGCTTCCAGTGTAGTGACGGAGGGAGGAAGGAGGGGCTGGAGGGGAAGTTTGTATTTCCCCCTTTTTCTTTACACCTGTAAATCTGTTGATCTAGAAGAGTACATAATAAACCATTTATTAGTCACAAGATACCTTTCAGAAACACTCAAAATGCAGAGGAATATTAATGTGAATTTTTTCTTTCACCCCTAAACACATATTTTTCATATTCTTGTATTTTTAACTTTGTTTTGATTGTTCTTCATTTATTTGCTTCTTTTGCTTTCTTTGTAATTCATTTGTGTAATTTCTCTGTAACCATATTGCTTTATTTTCTTCATTTTTAGCTATTAATTAAACACTGTTAATAAATCTTCGTTGAATGTACTGTGGACCAGACACTGTACTGATCGACAGAATCAAGAGATTTTTTTTTTTTTTTTTAAGAGATTGTTTTTTAATCTGGCCGCCAAGGAGCTCAGAGATGGGATGGGGGGGGCAAGTAAATGGAAATAATCATGGAATAGGGTTAGTGGTATGAAGATAAAGTAGTCTGGGGTGCTATGGAGGATGGGAAGAACACAGAATGCTTCCTGACTGGGAGTATTTATTGGGACTGCCTGTGGTGTTTAAAGCAAGCAAAATAATCCACATTCCTGGGGGATTTGGACTCAGCAGTTCTAGAAGGGACCTGCCCACCTCTGGGAGAAGGCTCAGGTGGTTCTGATGCCTCATTTTGGATCAGGACGTGGAGTTGGAGTTGAAAGTAAAACTTTAAAAAAAATGCTTCCGTTGCCACCACACACAATGAGGTTATTCCAGCTGTGAAGCATTGCAGATGATGAACCAGTTTTTCCATGGATATTAGGCGTTGTGGCTCTCAAACACAGGTTACTTTCATCCAGACTTGACAGGTTTCAGAAATATTTCAGAAGTGGGAAATGTGATTAGAATGTTATTTTGTGTACTCTACGATTAACATCAATTGTAACGGAACTTTTATATTCATGAGGTATTTTGTCTGTGAGAGTTCAGACCACACCACAGCTAAGAGATTTTAGCAGTCTGAAATCCACGTACACTCCCAATGTTTAACTTCTGAAGCTCTCACAGCTTAATTCCTGGTCCCAGTGACCAGAGATTTTAACTGGCAACTCAATAAGTGAATCAGCAAGTTACTAATGCGTTAAAGTTGATCAGGGAGACTCTTCGTGCCCCTTTTAGGACTTTGCACACCCACACTAGGTTGGCTCTCACAGCTGGGAGATGGGTCATGATTCACTTCACATTAATTCTGTGAGGCATGTTTCCTTGTGTGTTAACAGCTCTGAAATCAGAATAAATCTCTGATTGACATCCTCTGTTAGGTTGAATATATAGTAGGTGAGACGTGAGGAAACATTTGGGTATGAGCGGATGTCCTGGTGCTGGTTCTTCTTCCTTCTCCCCACGCCATCCCCATCATAGAAATTCATGCACAGGGAAGTTAAACATTTTAGCAGTTCACAGAGGTATAAAATGACACAAAAAAAACCCAGTGTCCCTTTCTGCCCCCCCCCCCCCCGTTCCACTCCACAAAGCTAAGCACTTTTAATGGTAGTTCTTACTGGAACTTACTGTCAGGAATGGGCATTGGAATCACTTGAGATTATTCGGAAGGCATGTGTGTGGGCCTCATCCCCAGAGATTTGGGTCCGGAGTTCTGGATGAGCTATGAGATTGTACATTGAAAACCCCCATCTGTGATTCCGCTGCACCCCGTCAGTCCCTACGGTGCCGTATACTCTACAGGTGGTACGTTTGCTGGGAGAACAGTCTGCTCTGAAGGGAAGGTCTGTGTATCTGCCTCATAGAATTGCTCTTCAGAATCAGTCGCAAAAATCCAGGCTGCATGGTGGAGAAATTGCTTTTTGTGTGATAGAAAACGTTGGTTATGGATGATGATGTTAACACCTTAAATTAGATTAAACAGAAGCTAATGTGTCTATGTCTTAATTTAAATTTTCTATATCCATTTAATTAAATTGCATGATTTAAATACGGAGAGTTCTTTGAAATGAAACGCTGAGAATTGAGAACTGTTATGTCATTTCTAAGATAACCTTTTGTTCGCTTGCTTTGTTGGCTTGTTTGAAATAACATGACAAGAACATCAGACTTGGCAAATGAAGCTTTGTTCTTCTTTCCCGCAGATGGCTCAGATTCCAGAGATAAGCCCAAGCTTTACCGCCTTCAGTTGAGTGTCACTGAGGTTGGGACAGAAAAGTTCGATGAGAACTCCATCCAGGTGTGCAGGCGAGCCGCGGCTCTACCACCATCTGTCCTTACATTTGGGTGGGAAGAGGCACGTGGTACAGGGCCTGCGCATGGTAGCAGATACAGGAACAGACACACAGGAAAGACTTTATTCTTTTATAACTGTGTGCTCTGGCTCACTTTCCTTTGCCTTAGCACGACCAGAGCAGACTGTGACATTATGTCCACTCCCCACCTCTGGAAACTTGACCTGGTTTGTGGAGTTCCTCCGAGACTGTTGGCTTTTCTCCAGAAGATCGTGATAACTTTGTGGGTCTTTTTCAGGATCAGGGGAGGTAGCCTGCTGCTGGGTCTGCTGCCCATCGCGGTGGGCATTCCCTGGGCTGTAGTTAATGGTGTTAGCCAGATATGGTACTCAGGTGCTCAGTGAAAACAGCATAGCATGTTCTTTAAATGAGGAAGGCCGGGGTTCCTTACCTGATTGAACTCAGCTGACCTCCAGCAGACTGCCCCTTCCCTGTGCTGTCATTTCCCGGTTGCAGATGATGGGTCGGGTTATTTAGTGTCATTTTCAGTTCTGACATCCCTTCCTTCAGCACAACAGTAAAACAGATAAATAGAGTTTGTAATCCTAATCATCTGTACAGATTTATTCTTATCTAATGTTTAAGATGACCATGTGCTTTTCAATTCAGATTTATAGTGTGTCTTAAAGCAAGTTACTTGATGCTAAACATAATGTGTTCAATAATTCTGAGACTATTTTGACAGTGTTTATTTCCTTTTATACTGTGGGGGGGTTCTACTTAAAAAGCACCAAAAATCTAGTTTATTTTATTATATTTATCATAAAAGAGGAACTCATGGTTTTAAAATGCTGGGTTTTTGTTTTTATTTTTAAGTAGGTTCCATGCTGGGCATGGAGCCCAGTGTGGGGCTTGAACTCATGACCTTGAGATCAAGACCTGAGCTGAGGGCGCCTGGGTGGCTCAGTTGGTTAAGCGACTGCCTTCAGCTCAGGTCATGCTCCTGGAGTCCCGGGATCGAGTCCTGCATCGGGCTCCCTGCTCAGCAGGGAGTCTGCTTCTCCCTCTGGCCCTTTTCCCTCTCGTGCTCTCTATCTCTCATTCTCTCTCTCTCAAATAAATAAATAAAATCTTTAAAAAAAAAAAAAAAAGACCTGAGTCAGCCACTTAACCAACTGAGCCACCCAGGGGCCCTAAAAATTCTGTTTTTAAATACCGTGTCCTTTATGATGGAAGTTTCTTTGATTTTATTTTAGCTGTTTGGATCAGGAATTCAGCCCCATCACTGTGACCTCACAAACATGGATGGAGTTGTCACTGTCACGCCGAGAAGCATGGAGGCCGAGACTTACGTGGAAGGACAGCGCATCTCAGAGACAACCATGCTGCAGAGTGGGATGAAAGTGCAGTTTGGGACGTCACACGTGTTCAAGTTTGTGGACCCGAGCCAGGACCATGCTCTGGCCAAGAGATCTGTGGATGCAGGCCTGACCACCAAGGGTCCCAGACACAAGCCTGGGTAATTGCTCTCCATCAGCTTTAAGAGTTTAGGGTGGTTTGATTTATCTGTAAAGGAATCTGAAGTCGGCATACATGACAGGTGGTTTTATGTTTAAAATTCAAAGTACGGTTTGTTGTTCTTGTTGATTTGGGTTGGTTGCAGAGGAAAGAAGGAGAAAGGGGTCTTGGCTTTATTGTAAAATTGAAGTTGTGGGCTGGTTTTTAAATTAGGGTTAGGGTTAGGAGTAATGAAACACCCTAGGAACTCTTTAAGGAATTAAAAATAGTTTAGCTCCACCTAGTGCCTTTCTGAGGACTTGCAGTGTGGGCCTATTACCAGAGAACACAAACCCTTACTGATCATCTAATTAAACTGCTTGACAGGGGAGGGAGTAAGACTTCCTTTTTGGTAATGGTAATTTTTTAAAAGAATACACTGTTTAGCCCCTTTGTCACCCAGCTTGCAGCTGCTAGGGCATGGGTCTGGGACAGTTGTTGCCACGGCCCTTCCCACACGCTGTGGCAGGCAGCCAGAGTCCGCTGAGTTCAGAGCAGCTCTGCCCCACCAGCACCGTGGACACAGCGTGTGGGTGGTCTTCTCACCGCTGCCTGTCCTGTTATTTTGTTCTGTGACCTACCTTTGCTTAGCTACCCGGAGTTGATACTCTCGGGCAGGTGCGAATTGTTAGTTTCTTTGTGCTGGTCTTTTGCCAGTTTCCCAGCATTGTAAACTCTACTGCCATCTTTCTTGGAGGGTTATTAGGTCATTCTGTGTCCATCTTGAATCCTGGCCCAGAAAAGGGATAAAAGGCAGCTAATACAAGTAAGACTTAATATCTTTCTTCACGATGACACTTCGTGGATCATCACAAATGTTCCCCTAGGCACATGGGACGTGGGAAATGTCATGGGGTGAGACCTTCTCCCAGCTGCTCACCTCCAGCTCCACGTTTCGTTTCAGCCAAGGACCCGTCCCTTGGTTCCCAAGGAAAACCATTGTGGGCCTTGACTTCTCAAGAAAGCCCATTTCTGCCTGAATAGTCTTCCAGCTTTAAACGGAATGTGTATCTAAAGTCATCCTTCCGTTTTGTGTCTTGGAGGACCATTTGTTTTATATTCCTTTTTTAAGGCAGTATTTACTTATGAGCCACGTCCGCATTTCCTGCCCCTCGTCGTGACCTCTACCATGCCCCCTTTGTTTCAGCCGACAGTTCGGATGGTTTCCATTCTAATTCTCCGTTCTTCTTCAGGCCTGCATCTTCCTTTCAGCACCAGACGGGGTGACAGGCTGAGGTATGCCTGTCTGAGAGTCTTACTTGCCGTTTACCTGTAGGATGTTTGGCCAAAGAAATCATCGTGTGGAATGGTTTCTTCTGGCCTGTTGCACGTTGTTTTTCAAGCGGTACCTGCGGTTTTTCCCAATCGTACTTCATTCCTGAGTGGTAGATCATACTTATCTTGATGGTATGTGTTGCAGTTGTAGTGGTAAGACTGTGCCTGCCCCATCACTACAGTCCTTGAGTTTTGCCCGGCAGGGTTTTCTGGTTGTCTGTATGCAAGGTCCCTCCCCAGTTGTTTGCCGTAATGGCTCCTGCTTTGGAGGCCTGCCCACGGTGTCTGTTTTCATCTTATCTCTGGCCAAAAGCAGAATCATACTAAGAACATGGTCTAGGTTTCTTTGATGGGAATGTGCTATGAAATTTTATGTTTATTATTACATCTTTTCCTTACAAACCTCGTGAAAACTGCTCAGTGGTTGAATATACCAGTACTTATATGTACATCATAAATTAGAAAGAACTTTCATTTTTTTTATAAACACTAATTTTGTTCTATTGTCAAACTATCATACATATGTCTAGGTAGATAACCCATGGTTTGTTTTTTTTCCTGGATGTGTGTATATATTTTTTTTATTGAGGTATAATTGACATGTGTTAGTTTCAGGTGCAAAGCATAATGATTCAGTGTTTATGTTTTTGCTGAATGATCACCACAGTAAGTCCAGTTACCATCCATCACCATACATGGGTACTTTTTTTCTCTTGTGATGAGAAGTTGTAAGATTAGCTCTCGCCAACCTTCAGGTACGCGGTACAGTACTAGTAACTCTAGTTTCCGTACTGTATGTCACATCCCTGTGACTAAAATTTACAACTGGAAGTTTTTGACCCAGTTTACCCACCCACCACCCCTGCCTTTGGCAACTACCAGTCTGTTCTTTTGTGACTATGAGCTTAGGTTTTTTGTTTTGTTTTAGATTCCACACATGAGTGAGATCATACAGTATTTGTTTTTCTCTGTCTGGCTTATTTCCCTGAGCACAGTGCTCTCCAGTTCCATCCATATTGTGCAAATGGTAAACTTTCCTTCTTTCTTATGGCTAAATTAACATTCCATTTTATATATGTATATAGCTAATATATGTTAGTTATATATATAAACAAATATAAGTATACAAGTATATTTGTATAAGTTACATGTATATAAATATAAGTAAGTATATATAAATATAAAACTAATATATTTTTGATGGGAGTCTTTAGGGTTTCCTATAGGTAATACCATGTAATCTGCAAAGAGTGACAGATTTATTTCTGTTTGGATGCCTCTAATTTCTTTTTCTTGCCTAATTGCTCTGGCTAGGACTTCCAATACTGTGTTGAATAAAAGTGGTGAGAGTGGGCATCATTGTGTTGCTCCTGATCTTAGAGGAAAAGCCTTCAGGTCTTCATCATTGAGTATGGTGTGGCTGTGGCCATGTCATAAATGGCCTTTATTATATTGAAGTACATTCTGTCTGTACCCTCTTTGTTGAGAATTCTTATTGTAAGCAGATACTAAATTTTGTCAGATGCTTTTTCTGCATCTGTTGAGTTGATCACGTGATCTTTATCCTTTATTTTGTTAATAGGGTGGACCACATTGACTTATGTGTGGATGTTGAACATCTGCACCCCTGGAATAAATCCCACTTGATCTTGATGTGTGATCCCTTTAATGTAATGCTGAATTTGGTTTGCTCATATTTTGTACAAGGTTTTTGCATCTCTGTTCATCAGGGATATTGGCCTGTAATTCTCATTTCTTGTGCCCTTGTCTGGTTTTGGTATCAGGGTAATGCTGGTCTTGTAAAATTAGTTTGAAAGAGGTCCCTCCTCTTCTGGATTTTGGAGAGTTTGAGAAGGATTGGTATTCATTTTTCTTTGAACATTTGGTGGAATTCACCAGAAAAGCCATCTGGTCCACGACTTTTGTTTGTTGGGTGGTTTTTGATTAATGATTCGATCTCCTTGCTAGTAATCCATCTGTTCAGATTCTCTATCTCATCATGATTCAGACTTGGTAGTTTGTATGTTTCTAGGACTTTATCCATTTCTTCTAGGTTGTCCAGTACCAGTTGCAAAGTCTTCTCTTTTAATTTCTGATTTTTATTTATTTCTTTCCCTCTAGTAACCTTGGGCTTTGTTCTTTTTTTTCCTAGTTCCGTGAGTGATACATGATGCATGTGTTCTTAATTGCAGATTTCAGGGTCTGTGTCTTCAAATCCTTAGTGGATGGTAGACTAGCAAAGTAGCACAATTTGATGTTGATGGTCAGGGTGAGATTTCTGTTGATGCATTCGATGCACTCATTCACCTTTTCATGTATGTATTCATCCAGCCTGCATTCATGGGGCACCTGTGTCACATGTCACTGTCCTCTGGGCTGAGGTGGCCAGGACATGGTTCTTACCCTCAATGGTTATACTTAGATAATGTCATTAAAGTCATAAATAAGTCACTTTGTAATCATTTACGTATCCAGAATGTAGTACAAGTGGGTCCATGTTAAACTTTAAAGTCTTGTTAGCTTTGGGGGGAAAAGTAAAGAGCTTTGCATGGTGTTGAGTAGATTTGTTATTTTAGGATGATAATCACGTGTGGAGTCAAGAAGGTTTTGGCTGTATTTCGTACATCAGTAACATGGAGTTAGGGATAGGTGCGGTGTGTATGTAGCTTTGATAGATGGTGGAGGGAGGTGAGCTGTCGTACTTCTGCTTTCATTATCAGAGACAAAGTAACTCAACTGAATTTCCCATTCCAACCATTAGAAACCAGGAGAACTTTCTATGTTTTGTGAATATCTTGGTGACAGAGGATAAGTGACAAAGTATTTGGCTTTTAGTATAAGCTTTTACTTTCTCAAGTTACTATTTTAAAGTATGATACTGTTTTGTATTATAAGATGATTTTATTTTCATAGTGATGCGGTAGAGGAGGAATTTGTACCTGATTTTCTAATTTGAAAAATTGTTTTGAACTTCTCCATCACTTGTGGTTTCATTCTATAGATTGGGCTTAAATACAAGTTTAAAGTTACCACGGTGCTGTGAAACTAGACAGATTTATTTATTTTATACACACACACACACACACACACACACACACACACACACACACATAAATAACAAAAGAGATTGTCATTCTTTTTGATTACCTTGGGCAGAAGCCCAGGAAATTTAAGCACTGACCTATCCTGTTGGTTTCCAGGTGTTTTTAGGGCTCTTTTCCCCCCTTTTTTGGGGCCTCTCTCTTGGTCTGGGATTAATGGATTGTATTTACCTTTATTTGTGCCGAAGAACCATAGCTTGCTTCAGGTTATTGAGTCTTCAAAATGAATTTTGTTTTTTCTGAATTTTTCATAATGATGGTTTTAAAAGTTTGGTATCTTTAGATATTCTAAGAAATTGTTTAAAATAGAGTAACTCTTGATCTGATTACTAACATTATACAAAAGTTCCCCATTTCTTTATTATAGCCTAAGTAGTGGTATCCATGAGCTTTTAAAAAAATCATCAGATTGGCTTTGGGAGGATGGCGGCTTCGCGCCCGTGCCTTATCCTCCGATGAACACGGTTGCCTTCCCTGTACCAGCAAGTGGACTCATGAAACCGCAGACATCTGCACTTCATTTATGTGCTGTTACGTGATGAAGCAGCTTGCTTTTTTCTTTTATGGTTCTTTTTAATTTATTGTTATTAAAATATAGTCTTAAAAAATATGATCCTGAGAGTATTCAGTATATAGCAGTAAGAAAAGTTCATAAAGTTTTTGTTTTTTAAAGATTTTACTTATTTGAGAGAGAGTGTGGCAGAGGGAGAGGGGGAAGCAGGCTGCCTGCTGAGCAGGAAACTGGACTTGGGGCTCCATCCCAGGCCACTGGGATCATGACCTAAGCTGAAAGCAGACGCTTAACTGACTGAGCCACCTGGGTGCCCCGAAAAGTTCATAAAGTTTTAACAGCTTTTTTATTCTGTAACTTTATATGCTGAAAATAAAGCGATTTCTTGAGGCTCTTTGAATTGGGATATTTAGCCGTTTCTTTTGTATTATTGAGAAAAAAGATGTCTTATGATTCGAGAGTTACTAATTCTATGTATTTCTTTCTTTCTTTTTTTTTTATTCTGAAAGAATTGTTCAAGAGACAACTTTTGATTTAGGAGGAGATGTTCATAGTGGAACAGCATTACCAACAAGCAAGGTAGGTAATTTACGTGACGTGATTGGACTGTGTTTGCGTGGCATTATAGGACACCATGGATGAATTATTGGTGATATACTCATAGAATTATTGCGAAGACAAATTTCACTGTGGTCTCTAACTGAGGGTTGTCCTAATCTGTTGTGCTGCCTCTTAGTGATACATAACAGGCCTAAGGCCGGGGAACTGTGCTTTCTCCTCCAAGCAGTGCATCCTAGGCTCATCCTCTAAGTAACCCTTCTTGGCCAGGTGACCTCCGAAGAAAACGGACTTCCCTCTCATCCACCTGCCAGCTTACCTTCTCAGGCACTTGGCTTCCACAGTCACCCCTTATCTTGCATGATAAGGAATTTATGTCCTCATTTTGGTTATCTGTCGCTCAGTAACAAACCTCCCCAAAACTTAGTGGACTAAAGTAAAACAGCACCCATTTTATTTACTGACAGTTGTGCAGTGTTGTTTAGACTCACCAGGGCTGTTTGTTTGCTGGTCTTGCTGGTGGTGACCCATGTTGCCGCATTCAGCTTCTGGTGGGTTGGTTGGTGGCCTGGCTGGGCCTCCCCTCTCCCTGTCACCTCAGGTTCTCTCCCTGGGACCTCTTGCCCATCTCTCCCTGAGGACAGCCAGATGTTTTGGTACCTCACAGAATCATGGAATTGACAGGCCTTCCTAAGCTTGGGCCAGAGCTGGTGCCCCGCTTTGATTCCCTCACCTTCTATTGGTTAAAGCCAAACACAGGCTTAGTGCGGAATCAGGGGAGGAGCTGCTCCAGGTGTGGCAGGCTGAGGCTGCCGTGCCGCAGCACCGGCCCCGACATGCTATAGCACCTCCCATTCTTAAACACCCATCCTGGGCCCTCCAGCTGTTGGCCCCAGTTTTCTGCCTCTCTTCATTGTGTGATTTCTTGAGGAGGTCATCTCTGCTCCGCTTCCTGTTACTCCCTCTTCTTGTCTTCATAGAGACTTCCTGTTACTCCCTCTTCTTGTCTTCGTAGGGACTTCCTGTTACCCCCTCTTCTTGTCTTCGTAGGGACTTCCTGTTACTCCCTCTTCTTGTCTTCGTAGGGACTTCCTGTTACTCCCTCTTCTTGTCTTCATAGGGACTCTGTCTGTCCTGTGCTCTGCTGACGTCCCGATCGCCCAGTCCAGTGCTTGTTTCCCTCCGATGGCCTGAAGATAGGTTAGCACCATTTACTTGAGGCACTTTCTTATTTCAGCCTCAGGGTGTCGCCCTCCCGATTTCTCCCACCTTGGTGCTCAGTCCTCCTGGGTCCCATCTGTTGGTGGTACCTCCTCCACGTCTTCCTCCACTTGACTTCTCACATTGGTTTCAGACCTAGGGCATCTTCTTTCCTGTGTATACATGTTCCTGAGGTGATCTTATGCAGTCGGGGAGTTAAAGTACATCTAAACATTAATTATTCTTGACTGTATCTTTGGCCCTGACCTCTGCAGACTCCAGAGCCTTGCTTGATACAGCCATGGTGATGTCTAAGACATATTTCAAGTTTAACGTAGCTAAAACAGAACTGATTTTCTTTCTCAAACATCCTTCTTTCCCTGATCCTTCCCCGTCTCAGTAAATGATATCCTCACCCATAGCGTTGTCCCCACAGAAGTCCATCACTGGTTATCCTGGGTTCCTTCCCTTCCCTCAGCCTCTACATTTACTTGTTGGCAAGTTTCGTTTGCTCTTTGTCTGAAATAGTCCACAAGTGCCTGTCTTTGTCACCGCCATGAGTGGTCGGGCAGAGTCTCCAGGTGTCGGATGGTGGGGAATCTGCATGGCTTCTGAGTTAGCAATCTTTCCTCTGCTGACCTGGCTTGCTACTCTTCTCCCAGTGGCCGGGCTGGTGTTCTGAAAATAGGAATTCGCTCGTCTTACTGCCCTGCCTTCACAGCCCCTTCTGACCTGGCCCACCTTTCCTCTCGGCTCAGCCTGTGCTGGCCACACTGACCACACACCTCTTTCCCATCTGAAGTCTCGGGCATGTTTGTTCTTCCTAGAGTGTTCTTCCCACTGGTTTTCATGCAGCTAGCCCCTTCCTAATGAGACTTTTACGCATTACCTCCTTGAAGAAACTTCTTGAGCATCCCGGCATAATTACACCTTACTTTAAATTTTCTGTGCCAGCCTGTACTGCCATCTGATCCTTGTCTCCTGTGCCAACTGTGGAATGTGAGCTCTGTGCAAGCAGGGATCTCACTTGGCATGTTCATTGCTGCACCGCTTGTGCTCAGAAAGCGCTCAGGGCATTGAAGAGCCGCAGTAAGGAGTTGCTGAGCGACTGTGCGTGAGCAAATACTCTTGGAACCAAATGTAACTGTCTTCATAAAAAGTTGAGTTTCTTAGGGGTGCCTGGGAGGCTCAGTCGATTGGTGTCAGACTCTAATTTCAGCTCATGTCATGATCTCGGGGTAATGGGATTGAGCTCTGCGTCCAGCTCCACGCTCAGCAGGGTGTCATCTTGAGGATTCTCTCTCCCTCTCCCCCTGCCCCTCCCCTCCACGCATGAATGCTCGCGCGCGCGTTCTCTCTTTCTCTCTCTCTCGTGCTCTCTCTCTAAATTAAATAAAAACTTCTGAAAGTGTATAGTTAAAACTTGGTAAATTAAAAAATGTACAGAAATGAAAATCATTCATCCTCAATTTATAGTTGGCTATTGGTAACATTTTGATGGATCCTTTTCTGGGCTCTTTATGCTGCACTTGTGCGCATGAATGCACTCTGAAGTGATTAAATACACGTGCACACCTTTCTGTCCTACGGCCTTTGGCTATGCTTTTGTAATCATTTTATTTGAAAACAGGCTAAAATTATTTTGTAATATGTTAGCTTATAAACATACCATAATTTATCCATTGCCTTCTTATTATTCATTTATAACAGTTTTTTGTAGTCTGTTGCCATCCATTGACCAAGCATTTTATTTCTATAAATGTGTTTTATGGAAGTAGCCATTATGTCTGAATATATATATTTACAGACTTGGTTGTCAGGACGCCCTGTCCTGGTGAACATTTTAAACAAAGTCATCATGGACAGTTCAATGAATTTTGGTGAATAGACAACAAAATGTTACACAACCATTACAGTTCTGTAACATAAAAATATTGTAAGATGTTTACAACGTATGAAAAAGAGTACTTATTACAAAGTAGGTTGTGTAACCTCATTTATGGAAAATAAGAAAAACCGTAAAGATAAATACAGTCCAGAGTTACTCTCTGGTTGGTAAGACAAGAATGATTTCTATTATCAATCTCAATTTCTACAATAAACAAATACAATGAGAAATTTGACATAAAATTTTTGCTACAGTGAATTTCTTTGTATAATTTTATTGATTGTGTTCTGATTATTTTCTTTTTTTAAAGATTTTATTTATTTATTTGAGAGAGAGAAACCGCACGAGAGGGGAGAAGGTCAGAGGGAGAAGCAGACTCCCTGCTGAGCAGGGAGCCCGATGTGGGACTCGATCCCGGGACTCTGGGATCATGGCCTGAGCCGAAGGCAGTCGCTTAACCAACTGAGCCACCCAGGCGCCCATTCTGATTATTTTTGTACTAATATAGGTTACTTATCTGTTTTGTCTGCCTTGGGTTGGTTAGGGATGTGCCCTGCTTGGAAGAGCTTAAATGTACCGTATTGGGCCTGTATAAGTGTGCCTTTTCTCTGTTGATGAAGGGCAAGAAATAAACCAATTTCTGTACTCACTTCTTCATTGGGTGTTGAGCTATGATGAGTAGATTTTTAAATCCTTTCTTAACAAGTAAAACAAAGACCCTGACTTTTCATATTGTACATATTCTCTTAGCTCTCTCCTGAATTAGGACTTTTTGGGAGTAGTTACTGTTTTTACTGTACTGGTTGAGGAACCCTTGTGTATATGTACCACTTCTGCCCTGACTGTGTTTTAAAGCCCATGGCTAGCTCTTTGAAAAGCAAAGTGGCTGTGTGTTTTATTGTTCTTTTGATGACTGTGTTTTGGGGCATGCCGCTGTGGACATGGCATCCTCAGCATTGCCGTGCCTTTTTCTTGTCCATGCTCTTCCTCTGCATTCCTCTCCTGCCTTCCCCTGCTTGGCAGCCTTGCATCACATCTTCACCTGCAAGAGTAAGTGAAAGCCTGGTTGGTTTGCTTGGTTAAATGCTGTGTCTTCCCCTGGCTTAGAGCACCACGAGGCTGGACAGCGACAGGGTGTTGTCTGCCTCCAGCACGGTGGAGCGCGGGATGGTGAAGCCAATGATCAGAGGAGAACGGCAGCAGGATTACCGCAGGCAAGAAAACAGGTAGGAAGTAGTTCTTTTTTTAATTATGAAAGAAGTGAAAGTGTTCCTAGAAAGGGCTTGGGGTAAAGATGATTGACTCTATTGAGGTTTGGCTGACATTTTTAGAATGCTATTTTCTTTTCACATTACTGCACTGAAGAGGGCTTCATGAGCAGTGGTACTCCTTACCCCAGTGCCACGGTGTCGTCTGTCTGGTTGAAATGGGAGCCACTTTGAGTTAAAAATGTTTCTGTTTTAACTGTGCTATTCTGTAAAACATGGAGAAAGGAAGTTTTTCTAGGATGTTAATATTTGATAATTTTTATATTTAGATAATTTAGTCATCATTTCACCCATCCGTATACAAAATCCTTCCATGTTTAAATACATGAAGCCAAACATGACTTCAGGTGGAGTTTTTAGGATTTATTGAGTGCCACATTACTGTGTCTTATGTTCTGCTGAGAAGGGAAGGGATAAATATGTTTCTCCTGCCATTGTTCCTGCCTAGTGTTTTTGAACAGAGAACTTCTGCCTTTTGTTATTTCCTTTTCTTACGATTTTTAAGTACATGTTACCTTAATTAGAATTCTACTTCCTTGTGACTTTTTAACATTGTTTAAATGTTGAAAAGTGATGTCAGTGCCTGACACATTGAAATAACAGGTGATGAGTTCCAAATGCTGATGAGCTTCAGCAGCAGCGTGATAGGGTTCGAGTACTTCTCCAGCAGGTTTCTAAACACACAGAGACAGCAATCGGGCAATAATAACTCAGGAGTACCGTATCGCGTACTCTCATTATCATTAGTGGAACTGGGGGTGTCCTTCTTTTTGTGCTATTCAGATTTTTGATGAAGCCATTCTAACTGTTCTCTCTCAGATCTGGTAACTGAGGCAGGTGACTGGCCCAAGGTCATGTATCAATTTGGTGACAGGCAGCTGATGTAGTTCTTTAATTTTCCATCTTCCAGTAGAGGGCGCTGTCTGTTACAAGTTTTTAATATCATTTATCACAGTAATTGAATTTGTAGATTGATATGGGAATCTCAGGTTTTTCCCTTGTTTTTATCCTGCACTTTGGGTTATTATTCAAGATTTTTGTTGGCTTTGTGAATTTTTTTAGATGTAATAATAAGTCTACTTCCTGTGTCTGTACTTGTTTTCGCTGGTGTATTCTAGAATAAGATGTTCCAAATGGTAAACTAGCTTCGTAAGGAATGCCTCTATTTATTTATAAGGTGATTGAGAGCAATGTATCATAGTTCTTAGCCCATAAATATTTGAATGAGTGAATAAATCAAATGGGGGAGAGGAAAGAGCAATTAGGATAATTCTTTTAGGACATGCAAAATTAATGTGTGTGTGTGTAAACTATATATATCGTTGGTAAGTAAATATAGTAGGTTAGTACAGGGTCAGATAGCCATCTGATGGTTCACTGTATGTTAGAATTGATTTTATCCTGTGAGCAAAGATTTTACTAAAGGTTTTATTGGAACTATAGGTATGTACTATTTTGTTGATACTACAGCAGTGATGGAAACAGGTGATTCTTCTATTTTCAGTCTTTGTTTTTCACATATACAATGTGGGTATAAGCAATGCTTCACTTAATTGGTATATTCATAAAAATCTAAGTTGTTTTAATAGATAATGTTTAAAATACTGATGTTAGGAGTGCCTGAGGGGCTCAGTCATTGAGCATCTGCCTTCAGCTCAGGTCACGATCCCAGGGTCCTGGGACGGAGCCCCCACGTTGGGCTCCCTGCTCGGCGGGAAGCCCGCTTCTCCCTCTGCCTCCCACTCCCCCTGCTTGTGTTCCCTCTCTGCCAAATAAATAAATACAATCTTAAAAAATAAAATAAAATACTGATGTTAGTCAAAGAAAAAAATCTTTTTGAATAATGGAGTGCCTTCAGTTCTCACTGACACATTTTTTTTTTTTTTTGGTGAGATATTAAATTCCTTATTTTTACCAGATGTGTTAAATTGATGAAACAATTGGTAAGGTTCATCCAGTTTATTGTGTAGATAGTAAATTGAAAGTAACTGCTTATCTGCAATTTTAGATGCCTATAAATGTAGGAGTTAAGAGACATGTAAACATAATTGGACATTTAAATTCTATTGTTTATAAGAGCCTTTTTACACCTGAATTGTTTAGTTGAATCCAAATTGTTCAGTCATAGACAGGATAAAAAACTGTGAAGCATATAATTTGATGGAAAGACTTTTGTTTTTCCTTCTCACAATGAAAACAGTTTGAGGTAACTCGCTGTGTTTCTCTTTGTTGCTCCTTCAGTGTTGGGGGAGGTGGGGTGGCGGGACGGGAGCCTCTGGGGACGAGTGACTTTAGTCTGTGGCTGTCATGGGCTCTTCTCCTTCTCTTCTCCTTTCTTGAAGAAGTTGTGACAGGAGCCCATGTAGTGAATGAGCGGTCACAGCAGTGACTCCACACCCTGAACTTGGGCGGGTTCGTCACCGTTTATCCGGGATTGGTAGACTTGAAAATGATCATCATTTAACTCACAAACTCATCAGCACCGATAAGGCCGTTGACCCGCCCTTCCAGCAGATGTGAAGCTCTGTTTGAGCGCTGACCTCAGTTTTGTCTGAGCCCATGCTTACCTCAGTGGTTCTTTCACCCCAGCGTAAGTCACTGTGGCCCCACTCTTCACTTCCCAGTTAAGTTTGTGGGAAGGCACAGCACATGTTTCTTTGCTTTTGCTGTCAATTTTAATTTTCTTAATCTATTCGAAGACAAATTTTGTAAAATTTTTCCTGGTCATCTGTAAAAGCTGAGCTAAATGGTAAAGATTTAAACTCTTTAGGAATCTAATTATTTGCCAGTTTGTTTGGGGTGGGAGGTGACTTACGAATGTTATACATAAAATACAGCTAGTAGCCAACTAGCTTAGAGTAATGATTAAATTGCTTGAAATTCTAACCACATGTCTACATGAAAGAGTAGTTAAACTGAACAGCATCCATCGAGAGCAGTATAAATCTAAGGTAAGGAAATCTCAATTGGATTTGTAATTATTTTACACATTTTAGAAATTCTGTGCTTACTAATGGCTCTCAGATGTTGTTTGACCACAGTACACAACACAGAATCCTGTTGTATATTGTGCCACAAGGGACACATACCTACACATGTGTATATTTACAACTGAAAGAAGAATTTCACAGAACAGTGAACCTTCCACCCTACCAGTGGGGGGGGGGGGGGCAGGGTGATCCACTATTTGGAGAACTTTTTTATCGAACTAGAAATATACCTAACCTTTGAGGTACTTTGACCCAGAATACCTGGAAATACATAAACATTAGGACAGTGCTAATTCTTCGAAGTGTTCCGATTCCTAGTTGCTCTTGGTTTATATTTCTTGGCAGTGCCTTGTTTTTGTAGTGTCCGGCTAAATGATGAAAGGTGTCTGGAATTGATGTGACTTTAAGGGAAAGTGTGAGTAGGATTACTTCTTCTGAAGGCGGGCTTCCCTGTGAGCATGGAGAAATGGTAATACAGAGTGACTGAAGGGGCCTGCAGGGATTATCTTCTCTGAGCTTTATCAGAAGCCAAGGGCAGTGTCTGGCTCTTAGCAACTTGTTCTTCATGTGTAAGAGCTGTTTCAGGCTCACGGTGGTTTAGTTTTTCTTGTGTCTCCTAGCAGTAGCTTTTCATCGTGATTCGAGCCATCGCCATAGCAGGTGCGTGACAGCCTGGTCGCCCTACTCTGCACGGAATGCTCATGAATAATAGAGAATCGCAGTCAGATCAGTTCTCAGGATGGAAGCAGATACTTCAGGGAACTGACCTCTTAGGAGTGTGGATGTGGTCGCTCTCAGTGCGCTCCTCTGAATGTTTGAACAGTTTCCATGTGAACATGAGTCATTGGGCTGTGTATTACTTGTAAGAACCATATGGAGACTGTAAAAACGGTTGCCAAAATATGCATAGATTGTTAGTGATGTTATTGGCCACATGACCTGATTTTAAGAGACGGCCACTGTCTTCTTCCAGAACTCAGGATGCTCCTGGGCCTGAACTGATATTGCCTGCAAGCATTGAATTCAGGGAAAGTTGTGAGTAATTTCAGATTCCATTGTTAGTGAATTATTTCTTGTTCCATTTTCCTCCATCTGATTTTCATGGGTTTTTTTTTGTTCTTTTTTTTTCTTTTCTTCTTTTTTGAAATCTTTTCACAGCTGAAGATTCATTTTTATCTGCCATCATAAATTATACTAACAGCTCTACAGTCCATTTTAAGTTGTCACCTACATATGTACTGTATATGGCATGCCGGTACGTATTGTCCAGCCAGCACAGACCGGATGTCAGTCCTACAGAGCGTACTCACAAAGTGATTGCGATAGTCAACAGGATGGTGAGCATGATGGAGGGGGTGATCCAGGTAAGCCTCAGCCTGCAGAGCCAGTTCAGTAAGTGTGCCCCTTGTTTTCCACCAGGAAGCCGGTGGCTTTCGTGTTCCCGCCTGGTCATATGTTTGACTTTACCTGCACAGTCTTTTCTGAAATGCAAGTTCTATAAATAGCACGGACAGTGGTATAGCTTTGAAAGTTGAAAAGAAATGTAAACTTGTTTTCTGTTTCTTCCTACAAATGTTAGAATACGGGAAGGTAATCTGAATGTGGGAACATAATGATCATGGTAAAGATCCTTAAAATGGTAGTGGTTGTGAGAACGTATCGAGACTTGGGGATTTTTTAGAATTAAAAACAATAATATGTTGAGGTGACTTTCACATTAACGTAAAATTAACCATTTTAAAGTGACTCATTCAATAGCATTTCGTACATTCACGGTGTTGTGCAGCAACCACTTGTGGTTCCGGAACATTCCCATCACTTTAAAGTAAAACCTGTGCCCATGAAGCAGTTTGTCCTCATAACCCCTCCACCAGTCCCTGGCAACCGCCTTCTTAGAATCTTCTCATGGTTATAAAGGCATGCTCTTTTCTAGTATGAGTGTATGATGTTGGTAGTAATTATGTGGATTTTTGCTAGCACTCATTTAGGTGTGATGGACATCACGACATTTCTCAGTGATGATGGAATGAAAATCTTTCATAAAACTGTGGAAAGCTTAAGGAACTAAGAGCATTCTTTTTGTAGTATGGTTTGTTTCTTTTTAAGTACTCTTCATCTGTAGTTCGTAAAATTGGCATAGCAGTTTTCTAAACTCACGGATAATTTGAAGATTTAATCTTAAGTCCTTAAAAGTAAATGTAAAGATTTTAAGTTTTTCCAAACCACTTATCAGTGCTGTTATTCGGCCACAAAATATAAAACTCTAGTTACATATTATGAAGCAACATGATTAGATGGTTTGGTTGTTTTCCTCCTGTGAGGGTAGTTTGAGCAAACTAATCTGTTGATTCCTTCAGAATTGTTTTAAAAAGGCCAAATTTTTCAAGAACTGTTTCTTTTGTTTGAGGGGTTAGCCTATGAATCTAATGGGCTTACAATCCTTTTACCCAAGTGAGGAAACAGCTAAAAAGGATTGTCATTTTATTTGGATTCCATTTTTGTGTTCCTCTCTTACTAATTTCTAAAGAAACAGATTTCCTTTTAGTTCAGAGCCATTGTCTGTCTTCCCTCATGTTTGCATTTCTAAAGCCTGTTTCAGATTGTGAAATTCCTGTCATCAGACTACTGCCAATAGACTTTTTCTGATTGAATTTGAACTAGTCAGTGAGATCATCATTATCACAACAGGTCTTTTAAAAACACATTTAGGGTTAGTATGTGATTGGAGGAATTTTAAAGTTTTAGGAAAGAATCGTAGTAATGAATAAATCAACAATTTGTAAAAATCTACTTTCAAAAACCGATTTACTCCATTTTAGTATAGTTATGTTTTTTATACATTAAAAAATTTTTAACTTTTATTTTTGTTGTTTCTGTTGGTCTTTTCTGTCTCTTTCATCCTATTACACCAGAGGATAGACACTCATCTTACATAGCTTTAAGTAGTCAGACACACGGTATCATTAAAAGACGTTAAGTCCTTCATTTATAAATCTTTTAAAGAGATCATTGTGTTCCTGTGTTAATTGTCACATTCCTTTATATAAATTCTGGGAATTCCCTCCCTTACTGTACCAGTGTTAAGAACATAGAACTAATCCTTTATGTCATGTACTTCCAAAGCTGCTTCAGAGCCAGGAATGAATATGTAATTTGGGAATAACATAACTAAATGTCGTACCTTCATGTCGTACCTTCATGTTAGTGTTTTGATTTTTTTAAACTATCATGATTGTTTACAAGTTTCTTTCTCTCGTTCTGCTTGATTTCCCTTCGTCTGTTTTTCTCCAGGAAGTAGACCAGGTTGATCAGGTAGGACGTGCTGCTGGGAACTGGTCCTGGCTATGTCGGCTTAGCTGAGTTTCTCGCGCTGCTTCCATGTCAAACACAATGCTCCAGCAACCGGACTGGACGGTTCATAACACTCATTCAGCAACTGAAACATGCAGTACTAAATCCCTTTTTGACTGTGCAACCTTTATCAGCATTTCATAATTTCTGCTTAATGCACTTCAGTGTGGATATGAAATGACAAAAGTTCTGTTTCTCCTCTTTCTTGTTTATCCTTGGTTCCTATTCTTTGGATCTCATCTGAAGTTGCCTGGCCTGCACATGTGGTCGGGAGATGATGTGATAGATCAGTACTTGATACCGAGTTGCTCGGCATCCGAGCCAGTGACTGCGCGTATCAGGGTGGTTGTGGGTAACCATGGATAGATGCGTGTGTACTTCACAGATTACCAGATAATGCACAATCTCCAATTGGGTGTCGTAGGGTTTGACATCTCTGTTTTCGGCACTGATTCCATACATGGTAGCTAACTGGATCCATGTGTCTGACCATGAATCCTCTAAGATGTCGCAGTTCCATTGCTGTGAACGTATCCAAATTCCTTTGCAAATATCTGGTATCTGTGGTAAATACCTTGGTGACAATGGGAAGGTACTGGTCTATCTCCAGCAGCTTTTCAAGAGCATTCCTTTTTTTTTTTTTTTTTTTTTTTTTTTTCATTCTTTTTGTTTGTCTTTGGGTCGCTTATGGAAATGTGTTCTGTCTACAGAAACAGAAGAATATTGCAGGGGCACTTGCCTTCTGGATGGCCAATGCATCTGAGCTGCTCAACTTCATTAAACAGGACCGAGATCTTAGTCGAATCACATTGGACGCCCAAGACGTCTTAGCACACTTGGTTCAAATGGCGTTTAAGTAAGGAGCACGTTTTTGGAGATTGCACTATTCTGTAGAGGTTTTTTTTAAAGGTTTTTATTTACCCTAATTAAAGATGAATAGCAAGAAGCATGAATAACTATGTGCCAAATGTGTTGATTTAAGAAATTGAATTTATTAGCTGTGTTTCAGGAATCCTGAGAGTAAAACTATTGTAAATGGAAAATATTTCTAAACAGTATAAACTGTTTCACTTGTGGATGTCATGTCTGACAATAGCAGTGTGTCCTGCTGAGGTTATTAAAATTGCCTACGTTTTTTCAGATATCTGGTTCATTGTCTTCAATCAGAACTGAATAATTATATGCCAGCCTTTCTGGATGATCCTGAAGAGAACAGCCTGCAAAGACCAAAAATAGGTTAGGATGCCCTTTTTCTCCTCCCTCCCTGTCTCTCCTCTCTCTCTCTCTCTTTCTCTCTGGGCTTTCCTTCTTCCCTCCTTCTGTTTAACTTCATTTTAATATTTCGTATGCATTAGAAGGAGGTATTTTCAAAATAAATGAGATAACCTATTGGCTTTGGTATTCTTCAGTAAATCATAACTGCTGTCTGTTCTGTTTCAAGAACAGCTCTGGGTTGGTGTGTCGTGCTTTTTCCAAAGGTGTCTTAGGGGGAGCTGCAGTGTGCGTAGTTAATGGCCATATGTGGTTTCACCCTCACTATCATCTCCTGTCTGAAGAGACCAGTGTCTCAAAAGCGACCCGGTAGGCATTCTTACCATAACTGCCATTTTCTGAATTCACTGTTCGTTCAAAAGACTCTTGCTTTCGTCCCGCATCTCTGAACAGATGACGTTCTGCACACACTCACGGGAGCCATGTCTTTGCTGCGACGCTGCCGAGTCAATGCTGCCCTGACCATCCAGCTCTTCTCCCAGCTCTTCCACTTCATCAACATGTGGCTCTTCAACAGATTGGTGACCGACCCCGAGTCGGGACTGTGCTCTCACTACTGGGGGGCGATTATCCGCCAGCAGCTGGGACACGTGGAAGCGTGGGCAGAGAAGCAGGGCTTGGAGCTGGCAGCTGATTGCCACCTCAGCCGGATAGTGCAGGTGGGCTTCCCGAGTCTCACCTCCCCACCGTCCCTGGACTTCATCATCAGTGGCTCTCCTTCTGTCCGGGGTCAGAACTCGGATTCAGGCAATTCAGTACCCCTCTGGGGTGTTGCATGTGCACAGCTAAAGAAACACTGGCGTGTTGGTTTGCCTGGGTCGCTGTGACAGACTTCCACAAGCTCAATGCATCAATGACAAACAGTTGTCTCCTAGTCCAGGAGGCAGGAAGTCCAAGGTCACGGTGTGGGCTGGGTGGTTCTCCGCCTTCATTTTCACAGGTGTTCTCCCTGTGGGCATGTGTGTCTCCACACATCCACTATTTATACAGACACAAGTCATGTTAGACCTGCTGTCCTCGCTCACTTCTGTCAAGACCCTTTCTCCAAGTAAGGTCGCGTTCTGTGGTACACGGGGTTAGGACTTCTGTGTATGAATTTTAGGGGACACGGATCAGCCCGTAGCAGGTGGTAAGAAGTAGAGTAAGTGCCCTTAAAGGGTTCTTTTCTGAGACTAGTAGGTGTATTTTGTGAAGCTGCATACTGAATGGATGGATTACAGTTTAAAACTGGGTAACACTTTAGTCTTTAGCATACGGAGCCAAGTGACCACAAAGCAAAAACCCGTAGTGGACGCACAAAAGAGAAAGAGGAAGGGGTCTAAGCATAGCACTCGGCAGTCCTCACAACCCAAGGGACCAGAGCAGGAGACTTGAGAAGGGGACGGAGGAACACTCAGCTATGTGCTAAGGCCTCGGCCAGTTCTCAGGGAGCCCCTATGTAGTCCACACTGGACACGGGGGCTTTACAGTCAAGGAAATAACATCTGCAGCCTCAAAACCTAGGACAGATTTTTTTTTTTATTACTACAGTGTATAATTTTGCATTTTTTTCCTCAATTTCTTTTTTTTTTTTTTAAAGATTTTATTTATTTGAGAGAGAGAGAATAAGAGACAGAGAGCACGAGAGGGAAGAGGGTCAGAGGGAGAAGCAGACTCCCTGCCAAGCAGGGAGCCCACTGTGGGACTCGATCCCGGGACTCCAGGATCATGACCTGAGCCAAAAGCAGTCGCTTAACCAACTGAGCCACCCAGGCGCCCCTTTTTTCTCAATTTCTTAATTTCTTTTAAAGTAATTTAGTATAGAAAGAGGCTACTATTCTCCTCCACTGGCTATAAAAAAGTCATTACAATGAAACTTTATTCGGACTCCGGTAATTGGTAATCTGAGTGGTTATGATGTAAATGTTTACAGTTTCTAAAAGAATTTTTAAAAATGATTTATGGACATAAATGAATCTCATTTACATTTTTATATTTTAGTAAAATATAAATGTGTATATTTTAGTAAAATTAAGAAACTGTCTAAAAACCTTCACTAGACAATGCTTTTTCAGTTCAATGTTAATAGAAGTGTGTTTCCCTAAAAAACATTCTGCATTTCAAAATCAAATTAGCAAGTTATTACAGTTTTAAATGTTACATAAAGGGAATATTTATGAAATACTTTTGAATCATATCTCCTGTTATTCTTTTGAACAGGCAACCACTTTGCTTACAATGGATAAATATGCGCCTGATGACATTCCAAATATAAACAGTACGTGCTTTAAGTTAAATTCACTGCAACTTCAAGCCTTGTTACAGAATTACCACTGTGCACCCGATGAGCCTTTTATCCCCACGGTGAGTGGCACACGTTAGCCACACAGCATGAGACATGTTTGCATAGGGAAATTTTCAGTTCAAAAAAGTGGGGGAGAATCGACGTTTATAATTACTTTATTTCTTTAATAAATAAGCTACTTTACTTAATCATCTCATAAGATCATTTTTCTTGTTGATATTTGAGTTTGGATTCGGTACAAGAAAATACACAAGCATTTTAAGTAGAAGGGGATTTAATTCAGGGAATTAGGTTCTTGGGAAGTCATTGGAAGGACTGGGGGAGAGGAAGTTAATTTGCCCTGGTTCCCAGGCTCACCCCTGGGACCTGAGGCTCAGAGGCCCAAGAGCTCCTGCCACGGCCACAGGCATCCATGTGCTGCGGGCACAGAGTGCCCCCTCATATCCACTGCTCATCCTCGTGTGCCACCAACAGCAAGCAGTGCGGCCGGGGGGGCCTCCCGACCTGGGCAGGTGCAGCAGACTGGTGGGAATCGAGGTTTGGCATCATGCCTCTCGAGAGGAGTGGAGGGTGAGCGGCCTAGTTCACGGCGTGTGCTACAGCTGCTGTGTATAGAGTGAGAAAGGCTGCAAGCGCTTGTCGCCACCCATGGATAAAGTCCGCTCGAGGCAGGAGTCCTGATGAGGGAAGTGCATGAGGTGGATGGGTTGACCTCTAGTCCTGACTTGGTGCCAACAAAAGACGTGTATGGAGTAGCCCAGGATCAGAAACCAGCAAACGCCCACTGACAAAACAGTGTATAGAAGGTCTTGTCACTGTCACGTTAAGGAGCACGGCGCCGAGGTGTGAATTTGCACCGCAGATGACATGCACTGTGCCGTGTGCACAGACGTCAGAAGTAAACAGAGCACGCTTCTGTCTGTACGGGTTTCACGAGCGCACAGGTGGGGTCTGTGGCGGGAGCAGCCCAGGAAGCTGACCCAGGGAGGGAGACGGTGACGAGGGGCTGCCTCTCTGTCCCTTGAACTGGGGGCAGTTGAGGTGCTATGTTCACTTCCTCGAGCTTTACAGTGAAGGTGTGTGAGCTTTCCTGTTAGCTGGGAATAGATATTTTTGTCCCACGTTTTTACATTTTCCACTGTGAGATTTTTCTGTCATTAAAAATTCTACAAAAATAGGATTATTAGCACCTGGATGTTAAAAAATTGCAGGGAAAAAATGATTACTTTTGAAAAGGGAAACCATTTTCTTGTGATTGAATAATTTCTTTTTAAGGCTGCAGATGACTTGAGATTAATTATGACTATCTTGGTTCGTATGTTTGAAGTGTGTACTTCGCAGGTGATACGTTGCTCTGCAAAGTGACGCTAACACACTGAGAAATCTGTTCTCGCTCGCAGCCTGCCTGCCTGCGTGTATGTGGCCACACTGCGCACGAGGAGATCTGAGTGCCAGTCCATTGGTGTGCCGTTCTCACTGTGCATCTGTGTTCTGACCAGGACCTGATCGAAAACGTGGTGGCCGTGGCTGAAAACACGGCTGATGAGTTGGCGCGCAGTGACGGGAGGGAGGTGCAGCTCGAAGAGGACCCCGATCTGCAGTTGCCTTTTCTTTTGCCAGAAGACGGCTACTCTTGCGATGTTGTCAGGAACATTCCAAATGGTTTACAAGAGTTTTTAGACCCTTTGTGCCAGAGAGGTGAGTCTCACCTACTGTGCCTGGCATCTGAACTATGACCTGAGCCTTGTATCAGTTTGTGTATGTGTGTCTGTGTGTGTGTGGCAGTCCACACGTGTGGAGCACACACCATATGCTTCTGGAGAAAGCTGTGTTCCAGGACGCGGAAGTAAGCGATTCTCGGTGATGAGGGGTCAGCAGTGTCCTGCCATGAGGTCCCTGGGGGGTACTGTGACCCTCCCGCGGGCACTGGCTATGCTCACCAGCTGCCACCGCCACCTTTCTGCTGGGCCTGCTAGGAAGGAGGACCTTTTGTTGCTCCTCCCTCCGTTTTTTTGTGAGCCCGGGAGCTTGGCTCACCCCTGGAACTGAATTGTCCGTTGTGTTGCTACCAACAGAGTTGGGGGGCAGCACAAGTGCTGCAGTCATACCCTCCCAGCTCGGACCCCGGCTCTGTCCCCTGTGACTTCCATCTATAAGATGGGCATGTGGACAGCAGGGACTCAGGATGTGGTGAGGACTGGGCCAGCTGCCCATGGGGCGCCTAGACCCGGGGCACCTGCCGTGTGTGCGTGAGCCAGACTCCAGCTGGTCCTGTGTGAGGGCAGAGAGCCCCCTGGTCTCATCCTACCACCTGTTCACATCCTCTCGTTGGACTGGGCTGATACAAATACCACACTTAGGGGGTGCCTGGTGGCTTAGTCGGTTAAAGTGGCCGACTCTTGGTTTCGGCTCAGGTCATGATGCCAGGGTCCTGGGATCGAGCCCCGTATCGGGCTCCCTGCTCCGCGGAGAGTGTGCTTGACATTTGCTCTCCCTCTGCTCCTTACCCCCCAAATACCACACTTAACACCTGAAGCACAGACTTTTAAATTAGACCACAATTCAGTCCCAGTCTGCTATGTTTTGTAACGTGGAGCTCAGATGAATAAAAGAAGAAATTCAAAATTCAGGAGTTTAAACAAAAATAATAATAGCAAAGTTAAGGTTTTATGTTCATCTACATAAGTGTGGTGAGTGTGATTTTTCATTTCAGTGACTTTCACATGCTGCAATAGATTTTTATGTCTTTAAAGGTTTTGATAGTTTAAAATTTCCATTTTCCAAAGCTTTCTGTAACAGAAGGGTAGTGTGTTAGTTCATCCACCAGCAAATGTGGCTATAGCCATGCCGGGAACGCGGACCCTGTCTCCTCTCAGCACTATCCTCCGAGCAGCAGAGCTGAGGCGTGTGCGTCTTCGAGGAGCCTTGTGTAAAGGAGACGGGCCGGGACAGGAAGCCGGGCTCCTCTCTGGGACCAGCAGGGAGGATGGAGGTGTGGGCTGCAGTGATGTCCACGGAAGCTTCAGTCGGGCATTGGGAGCCCCCGGGTCAGGGCTGCTGTTGGGGGAATCCTCCATCCCCGCAGAGGGGGCCCGCGCTGGTCTGTGGCACCGGCGTGTGGCTTCGGTGTGCCGAGCCCAGGGGTGTCCGCTGCCATGTGGGCACCACCGTGTGTCACACCTGCGGGGCCATGCCCGTCAGCTGTGTGTCCCCAGCACCCACGCACCCACGTGTGGGTTACAGCGGCAGTGTTCTGGCAGGCTGCTTCCCGGACCGCCCTCCCTGCCCTGACCCTGCGCGGCCATCAGGTGCTTGGTGGCTTGTCACTGCTGGCTCTCCTGCCCCCAGCCTTGCCCCTTCAGCCCCAGGATCCGAGCGTGCAGCCTCCACTCCCAGCCTTGTCGTTTGTACTAACTGCCACTGCGCGGCCCCGCGGGCCTTTGCCCCCCTCACCCCCCACCCCCCGCTCGTGCCCACTGCTTCACTCGCACTCGTGCCAGGTAGCCCTTTGTCTAGAAAACCTCAGCCTCCTGACGCTTCAGCCACTTTCCCCACAAGTGATTCTGTGTTCTTTCGGGATGTTTCTGTGACAGCACCTGAAGCACGTGTATCCGTCTGTCTCTGAGGTCAAGCTGCAGTCCTGGGGGGCGGGCTCCCCCTACTCCTCAGCACCTGCAGTCCAGGGGGGCGGGCTCCCCCTACTCCTCAGCACCTAACGTGGGGCCGCTGGGTGTCAAGTGCTCAGCACCGAGTCCTTGTGAAGGCACGCATGGGAAGACTAATTTACTAGCATTTTTCAGAGCTGTACGTGTGATTTGCGGTGTGCACACAGCTGCTGGTTTTGTAATGTGTGCCATCAAGGAGAGACTGGCCAAGTTGGGAAGAGTGAGCTCTTGCCTTGGTGGTGAAGTTTACTCCGTGACTTCCCCTGAGGCTCCCCTGAATGACTGATTTCAGAACGTATGTGCTATTTCATCATGGTCTTGGCGTCCCCACGTTATTCCATGTGTGTCAGATGGCAACACAGCCTATTACAGAGGTGCCTTTACAAGACTTACAAAGAACTGGGTGTTTTCTTGTATGACATCAGTGTTTTTAATTCTTCATGCTCAGTTCTTTGTAAGCCAAATAAAGAAGTACTATGTGTTCTCAGTTTATACTCCTTTTGTTTGTCCTATAACAGTCATGTGAGAGAAGGCTATAAAACCAGCACGGACTCATACCTGATCCGAGATGCATTCCTTCACCTAAGAGAGCAGAAAATGTCTGTCTAATGTGTGAGCCAGCCTTGACATTTGAAAAAAATAAGAAAATAATAAAAGTTGTTCATTTCAAAATCGTGATAATCACAGTGCTCTCAAACAGGGGAAAGAGAAGTTGTAGGTTATATTTTAATGAAAATGGATTGAAACAGTGATTTAAAAAAAAAAGACTCTAAGTTTATATCTTTAACTGTGTTCTCTTGTGACATCTCCTTTTCCCCTTACGGCAAAAAACCTCATAGGTGCCCAAAAATAACGGGCAGCCTCCCCTCACTAGTGGAATCCTAGAGTGGGAGAGTGGTGCCCAGTCCCAGTTCTGAGGACTAGCTGAGGCTCTGTGTGCTGGCGAGAGCAGTCATTGTGACATCGGGCACATGCTGTGCTCCGCGTGATTGTTTGGCTGCTAGTGTTAGTAAGACCAGACTGCTTTGGAGAACATTTAAGAATTGTGCAAGGCCTATGTGATACGACTTTGTCAAGAAATTCCCGAGAAACATAGAATAAGATGTGACAAAATGAAGAGTGACATGTTATGAATCAAAAGACTTAGTTTTTGTACAGATGTCATTACTTCATGAAGGGAATGTCATAGATACTCTTTAAAAAACATAAAATGATTCTGCAATTTATTTGTAAGAAATTTAAGTGACTAGTAAGGAAATTTGGACAGAGTCATGAGAAGGGGTCCATCCTACAGGTCAGAGTCCTGCCTGAAAACCGTAGAGCCCAATGTGACATTGTGGGCAGGCATGTGTCCTGGTGGTGGTTCTGGTCTCTGCTGTGCAAGGCATTCTGGGTATTGTTGAGTGCTTGGTCAGCAAGGAAGGAGTTACCGTGCAATTCAGTGATTTCTCAGAAGTAAGGAGAAAAGTTCTTTAAAAAAAAGGGGGGGGAGACCAATTTCACTTTTCAGCCTGGTGTTGAATTCCATTGGATGAAAACAATGATTTTAAATGTGATAGTTCAGTTTTGAGAGGGAATAAATGTATGTAGAGTAGGAAAAATAAATGTCATCTTTAGATATTAAGCAATTGACACGTGATGCTGCTTCCCTTCTTGAAGATTATGTGGCTGACATGCTGTGCTTTTCGGTTTTATAATTTGCTTGTTTCCTCCTCAGGATTTTGCAGGTTAATCCCTCACGCACGCTCACCAGGTACTTGGACGATATTTTTTGAGGGTGCAGATTATGAGAGCCACCTTCTGCGTGAGAACACGGAGCTGGTAAGTGTTGTGAGGGTGACAGGCGGAGTACGGACTAACCTGTATTCCTTACAGTTTGGAAAATGTGACGTAAACTCCTTTCTTGATTATAGCGAGCATTGTTGTGATAAAAATATTTTAAAATCACCTTTAAGTACCAATTTTATTTTTAAAAAACCTGAAACCATGACTGATGTATATGTATTTTTTCCAGGCCGTGTCTGTCCACTTTTGTCTGTAAACAAATGGTAGTTTTTAAAATAAAGAATATTTCTACCCACAGCTATACCAGCCTCCTTAATGTCAATACATAGTTTTTAGAAAATATTAATACGATAACCTTACGAATTTTATTAGAAAATGTTTTTCTAGGGGTGCCTGGGTGGCTCAGTTGGTTAAGCGGCTGCCTACCTTGTGATCTCTGGGTCCTGGGATTGAGTCCTACATTGCGCTCCCTGCTCAGTGGGGAGTCTGCTTCTCCTTCTCCCTCCACCCCTCCCCCTGCTCGCGCTCTCTCTCAAATAAAGAAAAATTTAAAAAAAAAAAAAGGTTTTTCTCTGGTAGAAATATTTTCTCCTTATAGTTGGTTCTACCTTGTTTTAAATACATATCAAAATTACTTGCTGATATTTTGCATCTTCTGAAAGAGAGTCAACCCTAGTATTTGCTAGTTTCATACATTTTATGGAAAATTCTGCTTTGCCTCCTACAGAGAGTTTTAAACAACAGGGAATGTTTCCCTGTGCGCTAGAACGTGACAGCAGACACAGTTGTCCTGTACGACATAGACTGCCATATCTCTGATTAATAGAAACAGATGAAATTTTTCCTTTTCGAACTTTGTTACTGAGTTTCATTTAAATATTTTTCTATAATTGCCATTTTCATCTTTAAGCCACTTAAGGGTTTGAAGGAGCAAACTGATGTGACTGTACTTTTGTCGAGGTTCCTATGGGTCAGGGTCAATGTGTTATGTGTGATTGATTGCATGTGGCCATTTATTCACCTGTCCACCGATTCTCAGAAGGCATGGAATTGTCCAGCACACCTGACCCGCCAAGATTTAGAGATTCTGGTGTGTGAAAACAGCCAGATACCTTCTGAAGCTTCAGAGACTTCCTTGTACTACTCTAAAATATTAACCAGTAGTCAGTCAAAACTCTGTGCCTATTATGTACCTAATTTCTAAGAAAACATAGCTTGTGTAAGGTGGCAATACTTAAAGTAAAGCATATAATGTGTGTTTTGTATATCAAATTCCAAGTAATCATTTGTGATGACTGAGTAGCCTGCTTTAGACTGGAGTGTGTGTCCTGCCCTGTCCAGCAGCTGAGTTAGCGGACGGGAGCGCTGCCCCGTCAGAGAGCCGGTGGTGCACAGCCACTGACACACCAACAGTGCGCCTCGCACGCTGTCTCTCGGCCTCGCGAGCTTTTTGCTGCATGCTGAGCGATAGCAGTTCCCAACTCCCAGATTTTATAGAACAGCAGCTCCCTCCGTAGATAGAATCACGCTGCCTTCATCTTCCTAGTGTAGTCAGAGATCCCTCGGGAGCTTTCAAGTCCTAATCTAAAAGAAAAAAAATTGTAATGTCACCTAATCTTGCTTATTTTCCTTAAAGTGTTCTCTCACTGACCTTGGTTCTAACTTAACAACCCACACGTATAATTACCACTTGTTGGTAATGTGCCTTCGTACTTACGTACTTGATTAAATTATCCCTTAGTGTGTATGCACTGGTAATTTTTCTCTGTAATTTTGTTTATTCTTCGGGTGAGGTGTGACGTGTCTAACATGTAGCCTCAGTGGGCAGTTCCTCATTTGCTTAGGGGTCAGTTTGAGAACTGACCTCCGCCCCTGAGCCGTGACTTTATTACCCAAAGTACTTGGAACGGTGGTGCCCGCATCATGGGGTGGCCTGACCTCAGATGGCACCTGCATTCTCCCAAGAGACAGATGTGTGATCATCTTTGTTACGACTCTTTTGCTGACCTCCCCATAGATGGTGGGAAATAAGTTTACATTTTTTCTTTAAAAAACACCTAGTAATTTATTTTGAAAGGTAATAAAGTAACAATTTAATTTCATTTCTATGATTGGGTTTTTCTAATCTGTAGTAATGGAAGTGTAGTTTTGTTTTCTAAATTAAGTTCTTTAACGCTTTAATAGCACTTATGACTAGTTTCATCTTCGAGGCTCTTGAGTCGAGAGTATTGATCCTTTTCCCGGGTTACTCCACGGGCAGTATCTGTAATCCTTGCTCGTTGTCTGTGCCGTTTACCACATGATTGTCTAAGGTAGAAACACTTCATTTCAGCCATAAAATAAACCTTTGTTTTCATCCTTCAGGCTCAGCCTCTGAGGAAAGAACCCGAAATAATCACTGTGACTCTTAAAAAGCAAAATGGGATGGGCCTCAGCATCGTTGCAGCAAAGGTAGGGCACCGTGGGTGATGTGAGTTGTCACGCTTCATTCCTGGACCTTGAGTCAGTCAGCGCTCGGCCGAGTGTGTGGGAGTCCTTCGCTGCCCGAGGACGAAGTGCGCCTACACTTCTGTTTCTCTTGGGGGTCAGTGGTGTTACACAAAAGAGGCCATGGTGCTCAGGCCCAGGCAATGGAGGGACGGCATCCTGCTCTGAACACAGGCAGGAGCCCTAGAGAGTGTGACCTTGATGTTGAGCGAGGAGTGCTCCTGAGGAGCAGGCCATCAGAACTTGAGCCACAACAGGCACAGGAGCACACGATTCCTTAGTCTGAAACAGGAGCTGGGTCTCGCACATGGTGAGAGCGGGGCACCGGACGCCTTTGCAAGTGCTAGTGCACGGACACGTCCCCACACACTTGTTACCCAGGTGGCCTGCTGCCTCCCCGGTCCAGGCACTGTCTTCCAGTGGGTGTGCCGTGGGGCCTAGGAGGTCGCACCCTTCCCCAGGGCTGCACGTGGGCCCGCTCTGTACTGAGTGCCGCAGACCCACTTGCAGGGCGTCGGGAACGAAGTGCATCCCAGCTAGCCTCAGAGTGGGTAGTCGGGGATGAGCAGGGATGGCACGAAGCCGGCTACAGCTAAGGGAGAGTGGAGTGAGGGAAGTGGTGCTCAAGTGGTTCTGGAAACTCCTGACTGATGGCTGAGGGGTTCGCGCTGTATCCTGTAGACTCCATAGAGAAATGAAAGGGACATGATGGACCTGGAATTTCAGGAAGCTGTGTCTAGGAAGGGCGTGGTGTAGGATGACTGGAGGAGCCTGGGACCTCAGGTGGCATTCCAGGTGGAATCGGCTGGCGGAGGCGAGCCTTTGTCGGGTGTGGACTCAGTAGTCTCCTTCTGAAGCGCCAGGTTCTATGGGGTTACCCACGAGGGGCCAGAGGGTAGGTCTAGAACCTGTTAGCCCAGCTCATAGTCCAGAGTCCCTTACTCCTGATAAGGCTCATGCTCATGGGCCGTATTTCCAGACTATTCTAACTTAATGGACCCACAACTCAAAACTTTGGGAGTTGTGAATGGGAAGGTATTAGACATGGACTATTTTCTCTGCTTACCAACTGAATCAGATGCTCATTTTTAAGGGGAAAAAAAATACCAGGATGAAAAATTACCTTGCCACACTCAGATACACAGGAAAACTTTAGCCTGTGTGTTTCCTATTATGTGTTTATTTATGTGGATCTTCTTTCCAGTATTCATCTTACTTGGGATTTGAAGTACTAACCTGTGGGATGGCAGGGCCACTGTTTACCAGCACCTCCATCTTTTCCAGCTTAGAACGTTAAGCTCTCTCTCAGTACAGAAAAACCTGTTTTCTGAAGATTCCAGTCTTATTTACGTAAGCGTCTTTGATCCTTTCCTGTAACGTGTAAAGTCCTCATGTATAAAGTGAGGCTGCACGTGGGCCCCTGCCGTCCCCTCTGGCCTCTGTTCTTGCCGGGCGGCCAGGTGTCGGTGGGTGCTTAGGACGAGGAGGTGGGCTCAAGTCACGGTCACGCCTTGATCCCCTTACCTATGCCTGTGGGTGAGGGGCCGAGGGGAGGGCACTGGCCGCAGGCCTCCAGCCTCCCCCAGGAATGGTTCCTGCTGAGGGTCAGATGGCAGGCAGCGGGGAGAGTCCTCTCACTGGCAGGAAGGGCCCCTCCACCTTTATATAGACTGGAGCAGGGGAAGGAGTGAGAAAGCAGTGAGTGAGCCTAGAGGGCAGGACCTCAGCTGAGGCCCCGTTAGCAGGTCTCTGTGTGGAGGTGCTCGGGCCGGGACCAGTGAGGACAGCTGGCCCACCTGGCCTTCGTGCACCACCCTGGTGCCGGCCACGCAGCTGTGCTTCTGTCCTGGTGGTGGTTCCCTGCACTTGCTCGCCTCTTCTGCTCCCAGCTGTGCTGACGCCACTCCCTCTGAGCTCCCGTGCCTTCTGTGTGCATCTGCGCTCATGCAAGGAAGCGTGGGGAGTACGGTGTTCTCCGTCTAGTCAGCAGGGGGTACTTCGTCACAAAAACAGAAATGACTCTGGAATCCTTGCTATTACGAAGTGTTTGCGACTTGTGCTAAGAAATCGTGGTAGCACCGTGACTGATTTCCGTTAGCCTAGCGTAAGCTGGGAACATGCAGGATTTAGCTTCCTTAGCTTCCGGTTGTATAGTAGTCTGAAGAGGAGGTATTTGTTTCTTTCACTAATAATAGAGTAACAAACTCAACGTGAAAGTAGTAGCTCATCGTTAGGGTGCTGTTTATTCCAGGAGAGAACACCAAGTGCCTGCTGTGTAAAAATAAAGTATAATTTTCACTTTTTAACCTTGAAGTCTCTAGGTTTCTGTTGGTGGTGTTTTCTGTACTGACACATTAAAAAAAAAAAATTGTAGATAAAACTGGAAAATACCAGTGTTAGCATTTCTAATTGGGATATAGGGTTATAGAATTGGGGCTTCATGGGGACTAGGAGCAACACAGGAAGTTAGGTAGAAACCTTACTGCCCGAAGCTGGGAGGGAGAGCATGGTGCCTGTGACACATCTACAGCAGACTGGCTGCAGCTAATTTCTGAAAGCAGCCTGCTCGCCTTCCTGCCACCTTCCCACGTGGCACCTGCCACAGGCCTCCCCTCAGAGCCAGAGAACCCAGGACAGGGGCACCTGCTCAGTGTCTTCACCCCCGCCTCACCTCTCTCACGGCAGGCCTGCTCCTTCCTTTTCTAAACTGCGAAGGTGGCACCCTCGCCAACATTTCAGGGATTTCCACACTGTTTTTGTTTCTGGTCTTTTTAAATACTTTCCACAGTGAAAGTATAGTATTTATAAATTTAGAAGCAGAAGAAATTTTTTGAAAAGAGATTCCAGGGGCGCCTGTGTGGCTCAGTTGTTAAGCATCTGCCTTCGGCTCAAGTCATGATCCCAGGGTCCTGGGATCAAGCCCCGCATTGGGCTCCCTGCTCCGCGGGAAGCCTGCTTCTCTCTCTCCCACTCCCCCTGCTTGTGTTCCTTCTCTCACTGTGCCTCTCTCTGTCAAATAAATAAATAAAATAATTTAAAAAAAAAGGATTCCAGATTTAATGCTAAGGTGGTTAATTCATCAGCTTATTAAACAATAGATTTAATAAAACTAAGTATGCACCTGGCTCTCGTTATAGTTTCTCCCCCCGAGAATATCTTTACGGTACATAGAGGCTTGGTCACTTGAGGGGTGAGGCAAAAATAGGAGGGAGTGAATGACATCAGAGGTCATTATCCAGGGGGATTTATTGAATGTCTAAACGCCCGTGGAGAGAGGAGATAGTGAAGGCCTTCTTCAGGAAATGCCTTTTAAGCTGCAACTTGCAGGGTGTGCACGTGTTAACCGGGTAGAGGGTGGTAAGCAGAGAACTTGAGAAGAGGGCCAGCGGACAAACGTGCAGCCATGTGGCTGCAGTACAGGAGCTGGGGGCAGGCCTTCCGAGGTGCATCTGGGAGACAGGGAGCTGGGACCGCGGCTCACACAGCAGTCGGCGCGCTTCTCCTGCAAGGGGCCGGATGGCCAGCGTTCTCTGCTTTGTGGGCCTTTTGGCCTCTGCTGTGGCCACAGGGCGGCGACCAGTGCGGGAGGGTGCTGTGCGGCCTTGACGGGGTTGTGCATGTTAGTATCAGCCAGAGAAGTAGCCGTTGAAGGTTTCAGATAAAGGCGCGACAGGATCAGAGTGGGGTTGTGAAAGTTTATGGCTGGTCCTTCAGAGAGCACGGCTTCGAGGCGCTCAGGAGTGCAGGCGGCGCGGCCATCGGGGGCAAGCCACCAGCAGTTTGCTGATGGAAGGTGCTGGAGGCGCCGGCCCGGGAAGTGGCCACAGAGGCAGATGGTCGGCTGGCCGGAGGCGGGGTGGAGCAGTCACTGAGGTCGGGCCCTCGGTCTTGCTGCTGGAGCATCGTAGGTGCTGATGCTTGTTTGCGGAACAACAGCTTTTCCATGGGATGGATGAACTGGTTGTGGGGGTGGAAGAGAGAAGTAGCAGGTTGTACCGTGCTTCTGTGCTCAGCGTGGGGTGTCTGGAAGTGGCCTGCACTGAAAGTGGGGCTGGGGCAGGGAGAGAGTCAGGTGTTCAGTTTGCGCATGCTACCTTGGAGATCTGGGATGCCGGTCTCGCTAGGGGAGTGAGGATGTTGTGGAGCAGACAGAATTTGGATGCCAGCACACAGACAGATGCTATAGAGAAAGTAACTCAAAGAATATGGTTTGTTAAGTGCACACTGTGCCCCTTGAAGACAGGAACAGGGCGTTCCTGCCTGCTCTTGAAACGAGACAGGAGTCTCGAAGTTCCCCATTGCTTCACGTAACCTGTTTTTCTCCGACTTCTTTGTAATGTCTTTGGTACTAGAAAAGGAACATTCAGCAATAAAAATCAGAAGTCATTTAATTTACACGCATTGCTAAAACAGCACCATGAGGCTGATACATCGCATAGGTTTGCATCAATTATAACAATAGAAAGAGATTTGTTTTCGGGATTTCAAGAATGTGTTTTAAGTGCCAGGCCGGCCGGCGTACGGTGGGGGGGTCAGCACGATCGGGAGCTGTCGTTTCCCTCTTGCCAGGGCTCAGCTTGCTTCCTCTGCTGGTCCGATGCCACGGGATCTGCGTGTGCACCTCACAGCCTTGGAAGCCCCGAGCAGGTCCCATGGGACAAGCGGGAGGAGCCGCGGGAAGGATCCGACCCACACCCGCTGGCCACAGGGTGCCACCTGTCATCTTGCCCACTCCTTGCTGCCGCATGTCGGCAGAGAACCTGGAGGCCCCAGAAACTCCTCCTGCTGTCCGTGTGTGTTCTCCTTAAGCTGTTGTGGTCTCTGATTCTGGCCTAGTCTTTTTTTGATTTTTTTCCTAATTAGTGTGTGGCTAGCTGCTGTGAGCCTGGATGATGTTTTGATGTTAAGCTCCCTGACGCCCCTTCCACATTGTGGTTCAGTTTTATGAAATCCAGATGATTTGGAACAGTATGTGTGTGCAGTTTACTTTTTTAAAACATTGCTTTTGGGGAAGTTTAGTATGCTCCTTCTTACTCATCTGTGGGACAACACGATGCTTCCTGTTTAATTTAGATTTTTAAAATACAAACAATTCCCTCTTTATTTTCCTAGCTCTTTTTAAAGTTTAATAAAGTACCAAGTGAAGGCAAGTCAGAGCTGACTGGTTACGTAAGAGTCTGAGCGCGGCACTCTGCTGCAGCCCGTGCTGATAAATGCCGCTCGGTGTCCTCATGTCCATCTTGGAGCTGTGCGGATCCAGGTCCTCAAAGACCAGCTCTGTTGGTTGCTGTGGAAAACTGAGGGAAGCAGACAGTTGTTTTTCTCCTCAGTTCGAGAAGTTGCTGTAGTCCTGAGATCAGAATGTGGTTCTCTGTTGTCGGAAGAACAGGATCGGTGGTGAGTTTCTTGAGGGTGCTGTTGTGGACGTGGATGTTCTTGGGCAAACTCTTAACTGTGATCCGTCCAAGAATGCTGCTGCTTCCATTAGAACTTGTTTAAACCTGCCAATAATTAACTTGCTCATGAGGCAATCGTTTACTGTAGCTTGTAATTACACACCCAGGAGTTTGTTGCTCTGTATTTTAATGTTGCACATTCTTAAGGTTCATAAAAATAAAAGGTTCCTATATCCTTTTTGCACACACACACACACACACACACACACACACACACACACACACATACACACACACACAAAACCCCATAAATGTGCTCCTGCTGATCATAATATGGCGAAGATTGCTCAAAGTAATGCTGAGTGCCGTTGTAGAGCTGAGATACAGAAGCACCATAACTTCCTGTGGGTGCATTAGGTAGCTTTTACTGTCTCTAGAACCCATTTTTGCTGAAAGTGAACCTAAAAATGACCATTTTAAAGGTACTTAGGGTATTTTACTATTTTATTTAAAAATGAACAGTTGAATAGTGTCTTAAAGGTGTTTTAATTTGTACTTTTAGACTATATACTGATTTTAAGTTTTTAAATTTTAATTAGCTTAAAACACAAAAAAGATTCCTGTGCCTTAGAAGAAGAAGAAAACAGTGTTTATTAATACACCACCTTCTCACTGTTTGAAGAGTAAATTCCTGACATGAACTACAGTTAAGTTCTTTGAAGAATTTGAGACCTTCATTCTCACATTCTTTAATGTCCTTACTGTGACCACATGGGAAAAACCTAGTCAAAAAGATGAAGTCAGGAAGTTTTGGTTCCGTTTTAAAATCAGTTTCAAGGTACCCAGTACAACTGCAGAATTTCTTTCTTTCGTGGAAGTGTCAGAAATAATTTTCCATTAAGTTGTATGAAGTGACTAGTGCCCTCCTGGCTAGTGTTTGTGAATTTGGAAATAATATTTTATATTTTTGTTTTAAAAGCAAAATAGTAAATTATATAAAAGAATAATTTTTTACCTATTTTATAATGGTCTAAGTGCTAATTTCTTGGATTGATGGAATTATTGGATTTTATTGTAGTATTAACGTAATAGAAACATTAAACGTTAATGCTCTAAAGCAGGACAATTTCACGTGAGAGGACACACGGTAAGAAATGATCTTTATGTGGCTCAGTGGGTGCAGGGGATCGGTGTGGATCATCCCAGTCTGAGGAAGGTTCAGACTGCCTCAGCCTCGCCCACTTGCTCTCAGCCAAGGCTTGGGAGTCAGGCCTCACCCCTGCGCAGGGCACACCTGCATGAGCAGTGGGCAGAAGCCAGGAGCTCTCCTGTACTGGTCTCAGCCCTTTCATTTCCAGACCACTCTGAGACCTTGGGAAAGCCCTCCACCTTTGCCCTCGTGCAGTGCACACACTGCAGGCCCCCTGCAGCCCATCTGAGAGACCCAACTTAAGAGTCCCCTATTTAGGTCATTTCCTTCATTTTATAAAGAGGGAAAGGATAGATGGGATGTGTCTTGTTTTTTGTTTTGTTTTTTTTTAAGATTTTATTTATTTATTTGACAGAGAGAGACACAGTGAGAGAGGGAACACAAGCAGGGGGAGTGGGAGGGGGCAGGCTTCCCGCCGAGCAGAGAGCCCGATGTGGGGCTCGATCCCAGGACTCTGGGACCATGACCTGAGCCGAAGGCAGATGCTTAACGACTGAGCCACCCAGGCGCCCCTGGGATGTGTTTTGTATTCTCTGCGAAGGGTAAGCTGTGAACAGAGCTGCGCCTGGCGCCTGGTTCACAGAAACCAAGCATAGGCTCCTTTATGGCATCACACCTGTCTGGGAGCACCTAGCTCATACTTTCAGCATTGTTGAGGGTGGAATATGTATCAGGAATGAGTTTTAAAATTGATTGTTTCAGAATTAAGGTAATTCCTACCAAGAAGAGAGAGCTTTTCAATGTTTTTTAAACCCTTGTCTGAATTTTAATAGTTTACAAATCAGAACTCCTTGTCTGATGAGAAACAAAGCTGCTTTCAGACCCTGAGAAGGGAGCATGTGGGCAGAGCGCTGCACCGAACATCCTGATGAGTTTTAAATGCTGCTGGGCTCTCAGGTCCTCCCAGCCCACTGTTGTTCTGGAACCTTCAGTGAAGAGCCCACACTGGGTCTCCAGCCCTGCAAACAATAGGCTTGACTCTCTGCTGGCCTGTCTTCCTTCCTCTTGCTGCTGCCTTTTTTTTTTTTTTTTTTTTTTTTGGGTTGTGTGCTAATGATGTTTTTATGCTGTTCGTCATACATACTCCCCCACACACTCAGCTGGTCACTGGGCGTTCGAGGCGTAGGTTCCTCTGACTGGGTTTCTGTGCCCGAGGTGAGAGGACCTCACCCTCCGTCTTCCCGAAGGTGCACCGGCGAGAGCAGGGGCCAGCTGTCTGGGGGCGGCCTTTTGCCTGTAGCCGGTCCTCACGGCGCACGTAAGCCGCTAAGCCACGGGCGCGTCTCGTCGAGCTTTGGGGAATGTATGGCCTGTAGCTGCTGAGTTCTTATTTCTGCCTCAATCTTTCCATTTGGGAACCTTTTCTGTTAACTTCCTGCCATTCTTCTTCTGCCCTTTCCCCCAAGGAAACCCCAGTACACTTCTGCTAAGCCCTCCCCTCCCTCTGCCCTGCCCTCCTCTTCCTCAGCAGCCCCTCCGCCCTCTCCACCCCTCCGTTCCCTTTGAAAGGAAAGACACGCAGATTCAAGGTTCACTTAAGATTAAATCCTAAGATCACACGTGAGATCCCTGTTATTTCATTTTAATTGCTTTTCTAAGGACTGAGGATCTAGCTCTTTGTGCTTCATTTGCACGGCCTGGCAGGGGCGTATTTGGTCAGCACGCTCTGCTCTCCAGGAGTCGGGAGTGATGTTGGAGAACACAGACACCAGACAGAGCAGCTCGGGCACTGGAACACCATGGTACTCTCAAAGTGTCTTCGGGAGGGAAAATGTGGCTTTGATACTTAAAAATTTACTTCTCATTAGTTTAATTAAATTCCAAAATGTACTTAGTCATTCGTAATTCCTGATGCCTTTGAAATCTATAACTGCTTTCCAGGAGACCCTTAAAAAGGAGCTTGAGGGGCGCCTGGGTTTCCTCCTTCCCCTCTCCCTCTGCCACTCCCCTACTTGTGCTTGCACGCTCGCTGTCTCTCAAATGAATAAATAACATCTTAAAAAATAAGAAAAATAAAAAGGATTTTGATTTTTTAAATGGGGAATCGATAAATCTGAATGTTTCTCATTAATCTTTTAATTTTACAAATAAAAGACTAAAAATATAGAAGTATCTTCAAATACCAGCTTAGGTAGTAGCTTTAAACAAGTAATCTTTAAAATTATTTAGCCTTTCCATTTTAATGATTATGGTTACTCTTCCCATGGTTGGAAATCAGGGTGCATAATGTTGTATATGATATATATTATATTGTGATAAAATCTTGTTTTTACCCACTTATCTATATAATTATAAATTTATTGCTAGTCCTTGTGGTTACTAATAACATATAGTATGAAAAGTCTGTAGTTTTAGAATAGTGTTGTCCAATAGAATGTGTGAGCCACAAAGGTAATTTTAAATGTTCTATTAGCTGCATTAGAAAAAAAACCTGAAATTAATCTTCATAATGTATTTTATTTTACACAGTATATCCAAAATGTTATGATTCCAGCATGTAGTGAATGTAAGTCATTAGTGATATATTTAGATTCTTTTTTCCATACAGAGCTCTGATATCTGTGTATGTTGTATACTTAGTACACATTTTCGGTTTGGACTAGCCACATTCCTGCATTCTGAGTGCTCAGTAAAGCCACGTGTGGTCTGTGGCCACCATACCGGACAGCACAGTCTTCATAGTATCTAATGCCATTGCACCAACATTTGGTTAATGTTTATATAGCTCATATTTACATTCTTTTACTGACAGATGTGTTACGTTGGTATGTAGCAGCAAAAACTTCCTGGACCCCATTTTCCTTTCTTAATTGGAAAAGGAATGGACTTGGGGTGCCTGGGTGGCTCAGTCAGTTAAGTGTCTGCTTTCGGCTCAGGTCGTGATCCCAGAGTCCTGGGATCGAGCCCCCACGTCAGGCTTCCTGCTTAAAGGGGAATCTGCTTCTCCCTCTCCTTCTGCCCCTCCCCTCCCCTCGTGCTCTCTCTCTCAAATAAGTAAATAAAACCTTTTTAAAAAAGAAAAGGAATGGACTTGCCATACAAAGTTCAGTCTTCCTAGGCTGGGTTAGTATGTGCGTTATTACTCAGAAATAAGACATAAGTGGCTTAATGCTTCTGAAATAATTTTGCTTTGTACAGTTTTTATCATAGTGTGTAATCTTATTTTTATTCAGATGAAGTGGGGCAGGTAGTGAGAGCTTCGTAATGTTAAGGAGTTATTGTAGCCTGACGGGTGGTAAGTTTGCCTTGGTGCTCCAAGAGCTGAGATGTTCCCAGTCCGAGTGGCATTAGCAGGGAGGAAGCAGCACCTACATTGCCCCTCTGTCCAGCCTGTCAATGTGGACATTCCAGACCAGGGCTGCTGCAGCCAGGTGGAGACATTGGGTCCCCTTGGAGTTGGCCAGAGATTGTGGTGTTCTGGGTTGAAAGTAACTATCCATGTTGATTTTATGTATATACACACATATGTGTATATGTGTGTAGTTAGAAATTCCTTAGACTTCTGGGGTGCCTAGGTGGCTCAGTTGGTTAAGCGTCCGCCTTTGGCTCAGGTCATGATCTCGGGGTCCTGGGATCAAGCCCCAAGTCGGGCTCCCTGCTCAGCGGGGAGTCTGCTTTCCCTCTTCCTTTGCTGCTCCCCCTGCTCGTGCTCGCTCGCTCTCTGTCAAACAAATAACATCTTTAAAAATAAATTCCTTAGACTTCTTTGATTTCTGAGTATCCATCTGTAAATTTGTTTTTCTAAAATAATAACCAGTGGAACTGGTCATTTCTCTGTACGACAATTGTACTTGCAGTTTTTTATGTGCAGTTTATAACAGTGAGCTGCCCATGAAGTAGAGATAGGATTCAAATAAGCAGAGGTGGGAGGGGCCAGAATGGGAGGGTGGAAGGGAGTTCCAGTGGAGTAGGTCGGCTAAAGGGACCATGTCTCCAGGAGGAGGTTAAAGGTTAGCAGAACGGCAACATGTTCACAGAAATGTAAGCAGTGGGTCTGTTAAATAAAGAATATTTCTGGGTAAGTAGTGCAAGGTTGAGACCACATTAGTAAGATTCAGATGCTAACCAAAGCTTGGATACCTCTTTAGAATATTCTAGATCCATATTCTTCACTTGTGTATCACCCTCCAAGAGTATTTTTTTTTTTTTATGTATTTCATTATGCACCGTCAGTGACTTAATTATTAAGTCTGTTTTTATGACCAACCTTAAAAGGACCTTTTAGAAGCCTATTGGGTCTTTGCAAGTGAGGTCTCTAATAATCATTGTCTCATAATTCCTCAGATGAAGATCTCCTCTTCTGAGTAGCAGATACACTGATAAATTGAACTTGGAATTAACGTGATTGTAGCTTAGAACTTAGATAAATTCCCATCGTCCATTACCCAACAACAGTAATGGAAGATAGCGTCTTTGGAACAGTACGTGTGGTGCCATAGTCAGAAATGCTTAGGGCTCCTACCTTGTTAAACTAGGAACGTCCCCGTGTTACCAGCTCACTCTGTGATAGCTGCATCAGCTGCTTCCTAACCCACAAATACTAATACTGATGCATTCATTCAATGGGATTCTGGACTGTCTTGTGGCAGGGTTTGAGAGGATGCTGTTGACCACATGGTAGGAGGATAGTAGGCAGCAACCAGGGAAAGCAGGTGGGGGAGAGCCGTCTGTACTGTCAGGAGCTGGAATACAGGACAGAGGAGCCGTTCCGGGAACATAGCACATAGGTAGGAAAGAGCTTGTATCCATCCTGAGTTGGAAGGTACGTGGCTTGGTGAAGAGTGGCAGGTGAGCCTGGGAATCAAGTGACGAAAGCGTTTTGGCAGACAGATTGCATCAGACGTTTTGTGTGGAAAGTACAGCGTAAACAAAGGCGGGAACACGGAAACAGGATGGCATGGGGGCACGTGAAGGAGCATCTGGATCGGGCCGAGCGTGTGGCGAGAGGGGTGAGAGCCTACCTCAGGCTCGTGGTGCTTCTGCCCAGGCGGGCAGCTGCGCTGGTCGTGGGTCGGGAGCCCCGCGGGGCGTGCTTGGGGAAGGGGCTGCTGTGGCAGGCGGCACGGAGGGGACCCCAGCAGGGCAGTGTCAAGGAGGCTTGCTCAGGACGCTTCCGCCTGAGAGACGTGACGGTCACGATGCCGTCCAGTATCTGTATTACATCATCGGTTTTACTTGAAGATTTGAACATAGACTTCATAAGCCTCACATCGCATGTCGGATCCTAAACTGCCTCTCGAAAGATGCTACGGGGTTTCCGGTGATCTACATAGTGTTTGCAGTTCGTACAGAGTCTCCCAGCTGGAAGCACGTATCGGTTGTCTAAAACGCAGTATGGGGCCTGGTAGCTCCCCTCAGCGTGTGTTTCCTGGTCTGAACGCAGAAAGGGGTATTGCAGTGAAGCTCCCGTTCATGCTGAGTGTGGAACTCCCCTTCCCAGAGTGAGAATTGTGACAAAGGAGCTACTGGCCGGGCAGCAGAGGGTGTGTGAGCAGGGCCTTGACGGAGGGAGACGCAACAGTTTTTTTCTCTTGTTCTTTTATCATTCCATTTTGTGATTTTTAGAAAGACAGAGCCCTCTTACTGTTTGTCTAAATGTTATTTGTTTCATTATTAATAATTTTTCTTATAAAGAGTACCAGAAATGGGGGAGGTCTTGGTTTATTGTTTTGAAATGTATATATTTGGGGAGCGCCTGGGTGGCTCCATCCATGAAGCGTCTGCCTTCAGCTCAGGTCATGATCTCAGGGTCCTGGGATCGAGTCCCGCATCGGGCTCCCCCTCTGGGAGCCTGCTTCTCCGTCTGCCTCTGACTCTTTGTGCTGCTCCCCCTGCTTGTGCTCTCTCTCTCTGTGTCAGATAACTAAAATCTCTTTAAAAATTTAAAAATTTTTATAAAAATGTATGTATTGGGTATTTTATTATTTATATCACTGTTACTAAAAATATGCTATTAGTATTACTAGTAAACGTTTTTCGTTTCAAAGATGGTAGTAATTGAGTATCTTCTTAAAAGGGCAGTTTTTATGGTCTATACTACATCATGAAGATGTAAGTGCCCACCGTTCACACTAAAACTGTATCCTGAAATGCCGTGAGCGTTGCTTTGCTCTCGGTCAGACAGAGAACACAGGAAACAGGTAGTTAGGCTCTTAGAACCTTTGAAGAAACAATCTGGCCTGAGGTATTAGCTGTAAGGAAATACCCTGCAGCATTTGCAGAAAAGGAGAAGGGGGATTTTCAGTGCCCCAGTCAAAATTATTAGACAGCTACAGGGAGACTACTCTGGAATATAAGCTTCACAAGGGCAAGGGTGTTTGTCTGCTTTGTTCACGGATGTGTGTGCAGAGCTTAGGATAGTATAAGGAAGCATTCAGTGAATATTTGTTGAAGGAGTAAAATTGTCATTTAAATAGCTGAGTTGTTGAATTAAGCAGTCAATCGCAGATTGCATAAAAGTATGGAATATATTGGGGAAAAGTCATTTAAGTAGATGACATGAGAAGGAATACCCTATTTCATATTATAACAGATGGGGTGGGGGTGGAGCTGGCTTAGAAGTAATTCCCCCGATTGCATGTTAGTTCCCTAGGTTCAGGGAAACCCGGGATTGGCCTGGGCGAAATCAGGTAAAAGGTATATCTATTGCTCTATTTCTCTCTTGCTAAGTGACATGCTAAAATTCAGGAAGTTGCCATTTATTGAGTGCCTACTATATATATTTTTTATTGTGAAATTTTAAACTTAAAAAAACTACAAGCTTTGCCACCTGTCTCAGTGCTGTGTTTGTGTGTGGCAGAAGGACCAGGCAGAGGCGTCAGCTTGCACTTGGTCACCCTGTTGTACTGGAAGTCCAGCTGGATGATTTCTAAGGGGCATGCATCTGTCCAGTAGGCAGCCGGGTGTCCGGGGCTGGGCAGGAGATGTGCAGCGAGGGGATATGGTACAGACAGACACCGAGGAACATGTGGAGGTGAACAGATGGGAAAACCTAGACCAGAGGGTGGGGAGCTGCGGAAGTGAGGACTTGATATTTTACCTTCTGTTAGAACTTTTATAAACTCAGCTCGCAGGTAACGTAACCACACGAAACTTGAAACACACAGTTTCCCAAAATTGAGTTGTTTTGTTAAATTGAGACATTTTATGCCGTTTTCATAATGAGATACGTAATAGACGGTTTTAGGCTCATGAAACAGTGGCATGCTACATGCTGGATTTTCCCTGAGGGGAGAGCTCCCCAGTCAGACTGTACTCTCCAAACCGGCTCTCGTAGCGAAAGGGAGGAATGAAGAGTTTTACAGTGGAAATTATGTACTTCCAGAGTGTTGCGGAATATTTGTTTCATTTAAGTCATTTATTGAAATCACTGTATAACTCTCTGGGATACCTTTTACATTTTTTATTTTATGACCTAGTACTTCGTAACTATTGAAATTACCCTGAGTTAAGACATCCAAGTGAGATTTCACGCATGCAGTTGCTCTCTGTGGTCGTTCCAATAAATTATCCGTAATGGATTTTTATGTTCTGGTTGGAATGTCCAGGTAGAATGTTGGTGATTCTGTACAAGAGTTGTATATGTTCCTGAAACCTGTTTCACAGAAGCTGCTTGTCCTGATGTGCATTCCGTTTGGATCGGGGCTCCTAGCTCCATATTCACCTAGAGTTATAATACATGATCCTTCAGTTGAAACGGTGCACAGGATCAGAATCCTCCCTTACTACCTAAGTCCCCCTTCCTGGATGCCACAAGAAGTTTTTTCTTAAGTTTTAAAATACAGCTTTGGAAATAATAAGGGGATATAGGCAAATATTGGAATATAAAAATACTATAGTAAATTGCTTTTGTATCTAAGTGATTACTAGTCTATGTCATGAGTGTAGATTTAGCTCACTTAGCCATCTCATCAACTGGTTTATTAATAATCGATTTTTCCAGAGTAGTCTTTGATTTAGAAAGATAAAAATAGGTACATTTCCTGTTCGTCCCTTTATATTTACCAAATAGAGTGTTGATTTTCTTAGTACTAATTTTCATGTAAAAGCAAGAACCAGGACTTTTGTTGCAGTTATCTATGTATTAGTTTTATTTATTTTTTATTTTTTTATTTTACTGAGTGTTGTATTTTTTACTGTGTATTTTCAAGCAGTGTTGCCTTGTTTTTGTTCAGGGTGCTGGCCAGGATAAACTTGGAATCTACGTCAAGTCTGTCGTAAAAGGAGGTGCTGCTGATGGGGTTAGTGTCATTTTAAAGATGTGAGTTTTCAGTGTGTCCTAGTCAGCAAACGACCTGCTGTGACCCTCTGGTACATGTGGTCATAAAGCACCGTGTAGACTGTTTGTTGAGCAAACAAGCGTGAGCTTCCTTGCCGCTGACTTTCTTCCTCCTCCTCTTTGCCCTTGGCTGTCCGGCTGTCCCCATGGCCCAAAACCCGTGCCTCCTGGGTGTGCACAGGATGGACGCCTGGCTGCAGGAGACCAGCTCCTCAGTGTGGACGGACGAAGTCTGGTAGGACTCTCTCAAGAAAGGTATCATTTATGTATTTGTTTGTTTAAAGCTGAATATTAACGTGTTTAGGGGTGTTTCACGTTTGGAATTAGAAGACAAAAAATAATGCTAAAAAGCTGCGCCCTTACTCTTCCCCTTTTTAAATGTAGACCAGTGTACATGACACCTCATTTGTTAGCAGATTATAAATATGTATTTTGGTTTGGAGCAGTTTCTTTGAAGCTTAAAAAAAACATACTCTTGGCACGTCCTGGGAATGTCTGAGGATCATCTTACTGTTCTTAATATGACCATAGGAGATGTGTTCTTAGTTAATCTTTAAAGGAAGGGAATGGGCAGTAGGTCATCTGTCTGAAGGTCAGAACTGTTACTCGAAATAGCCGTCGGTTGCTCTGGTCACAGGCTGTTGTTGTGACATTTCCTTTACGTTTGTGCTACTCTCTTTCCCCTAGGGCAGCAGAACTCATGACAAGAACAAGTTCTGTGGTAACACTAGAAGTCGCAAAGCAAGGAGCAATTTATCACGGCCTCGCCACCCTGCTCAATCAGCCATCCCCAATGATGCAAAGAAGTAAGAGCTCATTATGGAGAATTGCATGCTGTCTCTTCCTTTGACCACTGCCAATAATAGCTGGCTTGTATTGATCACTTACCGCATGCCAGGCATTTAACTGTCCTGACCTTCTCTTCGTAGCCACAAAAACTCTGTGGATTAGGTGCTACTGCTTTCACCGTCCCAGCTGGGGATGCAGGCACTTCGGCAAGATGCCCAGGATAAATAGCCAAGAGCACCGTTCAGTGTCTGGCCACACGGTGATTCACTATGTTCCTGCCCTCCAGGAACCCCCATGGGACTGGCTGGCTGCTGGAGGGTGTCCGTCCACCCTGCACTAGGCACTTAGTCGTAGTCAGCGGGTGATGGCGGCATATAAAGTCTTCAAAGGACAAGCAGGGTTCTCTACTGAAACAACGTATATGAGTGTGTGTATGAATAGTTATTCAGTCCTGTGTGTGCAGGACATGATTGTCCAGTGATATGTAGTTCACTTTAAATTAAAAGCTCAATTATTCGGATAAGGTAATCTGTTGGTGGGAACCATGATTTTGTTCCTACGTCAAAAACCTCAGAATAAAACCGCTATAAATTTAAGACTTTTTAAAAAGGATTAGTTCAGAAATCACAGAGGAAAACCCATTAGGACTCAGACATTATCTTTTTAAATCATTATATACTTTGCATTTACTTTGCTAACTTTGTGCACAGCCGCTCGGTCTGGCCTTGGTGGAGCTCCCTTCTTCATCAGTCAGTGATCTAGGAGCTTCCACCAAGTCCAGGACCTGAAGTCGACCTAAGGGTAGCACAACGACAGCAACCAAAGCTTCTGAGAACCTGGGCCTGCTGTTTACTGGAATAAACAGCGTATCTTAACACAACCATGTGTTGTAGTATAGACCTCAACTTAGCATATTTCTTACTTTTTCCAGGACAGTACCATATTGGTGGTCTAATGTCACAGCTTAGGGTCATTTCCAAGAAGCGAACCAGACCATGAGTTAGAAGTCAGAGGGAAGCTGTTAGAACAGAAAACACACCCGGGCTGCCACACAGGGAGACATGAAAGCCAAAGTAGAGCGTGAACAGTCCCACCGGCTGATGGCAGTGCCGGCTACTAAAAGAACGAGTGTGTTGTAGAAAGTGAGGGAAGTATATCTTTCACTTTTAAAAAAGTTACTTTAAAAGTAGCCTTGTGACTTAACAGGTGGAGTTTATGAGAAAATAAGGTTGGAAAAAGCACCTTTTCCCATCAGTGCCAGTTAAATGTTGCTTTTAAGATTCTCAAGAAAGATTTTACTCTTAGATAAAAAAAAAAATTACCTTATTTCTTCCACTAAAAATAAGGGCTTATGAAATTTTAAATATTTATAGATTCATCTTTCTTTAAAGACTAAATAGGGTGTTTAAAATCTTGAATAAATGAGGAGAGCCTGAATGCGCTTTGATTTCAGTTTCAGATCGTCGTGGCTCAGGTAAACCCCGTCCAAAGAGTGAAGGTTTCGAGCTCTACAATAATTCAGCTCCAAACGGGTCACCTGAGAGCCCTCAGCTGCCTTGGGCAGAATACAGTGAACCTAAGAAATTGCCAGGTGACGACAGACTGATGAAGAACCGGGCTGATCACCGCTCCAGCCCCAACGTGGCAAGTAAGAGGGGTCACTTCGCCTGTCCTTCCTTGGCCTGGACATGCTCGGTCACCATCAGTGTTGGGGGGACACCCTGTGCTTGCTTAGTTATCAAAGCAATAGGATTACCTGCACATCCTGGCTAACGGAAATGTGCTTTTTGTGAGAGATATCAAAAGTAATGTTCCTCCAACAGAAAATAAAAACTAGGTTAGAACACATCGATTCAGTTGATCCTCTAGATGAGTCATTGATCCTGTCGCTAGCAGGAGGTGGCAGGCTGCCAGCAGGAGCTCAGATGGTTTTTATACTTTTAAAGGGTTGTTAAGAAGAAGAATCAATAGAAGGATATACAACACATACAAGGTTTGCAGCGCCTAAAGTATTTATTGTCTGTCCCATTGCCAGAAATGTTTGCCGGTCCCTGGTCTGTAGATGAAGCTTGGTAGCTCTGGGCTCTGGTTATTCAGGAGAGAGGAGAGGGTGTGATGAGCCCTGCTCTCTCCCGTGGCCCCCAGCGTTCTCTGTGCTGACTCCTCACTGGCAGTTTGAAGATGCATGACACACGGTCACTGCCCTTGAAGAGCTCTTGTCACGTGACACAGAATAAACATTGTGATACTTGGGAAAAAAAAAAAAAAAAACCTTGCTTTTCACTGTCTCTTTCCGACAGATCAACCCCCTAGCCCCGGAGGGAAGAGCACGTATGCCCCTGGAACGACAGCGAAGATCACGTCTGTCTCCACCGGGAACCTCTGCACCGAGGTGTGAGAGCGATGCCAACGTCCTCACTCCAGCCAGCACCCAGGCCCCCCGCAGAGCCCCTGAACTGTCTCCTCACGCATTTCCTCTGCACATCAGCAGCGTTTAGAAGTCCTGGGGGCTTCTTCGTTCTTAACATAATAAGGAAATTAGCTTTAAGTTAAGAAGTTAGGACAAAATAATTGGACAAAATAATTTCATTATTCTCCGTATAGGATCAAACACTTTTAATTTTTAACACAATTTTAAATGTATCTACTATATTTTAAAACAGATCGTTGGAAATTAAATGAATTTATGTACAAATTGCCAAAAGCTCGCTTTTCTTTCTTCTTCCCATTTTACAGGAGCAGACCCCTCCACCAAGACCTGAGGCCTACCCCATCCCCACTCAGACGTACACCAGAGAGTATTTCACCTTCCCAGCTTCCAAATCCCAGGACCGGATGGCTCCTCCTCAGAACCAGTGGCCAAATTACGAGGAGAAGCCACACATGCACGCAGACAGTAATCACTCCAGTATTGCAATTCAGGTTAGAGAGAAGGAGTCCGTGAACATTTGCAGCCGTCAAAGATAAACCAGTTTGATGGTAAAATCCGGATGATTTCAGAGATACAGTCGATATTCTCTGTAGGACAGCACTGAGACTGATACCTTTTTTTTTCTTTCCTGGTTAACTGAGGAAGAGTGGATAGGAAGGAATACTAAATATGAAAAGGAATGCTTTATTCCCTTGTTTGATTAGTGAAGGGTTAGTCATAGTGCACCTTCATTACAGTTTGTGAGGCAGGATTCCTGATTCAAGGAGTGAGAAATGAGTGATGTGTGTTTTTCTTTGTACCAGAAGTTGTCCAAGCACTGGGATGCAGACGTAACCATGGTCCCCGCCAGTGAAACTAATGATGTGGTTAGGAAATGAGACAGATGAAGTCAGTACGGTGTAGTAAGTCCTGCTGGAGGTCTGGGTCCCCACTGAGTGGCAGAGCTACCTTTCAGTCTCGGTGTGACCAGCACCTGGGCCCCGCATCACATTACAGCTGTCTGAACAGAAGAGCTTTTCAGACCAAGTGAGAGGCACGGAGATGTGCCGCTGAGCAGGAACTGGGTTCGGGGCAGGGGGCGGTGGCAGGCCTTTGCGGCCTGGAACCGTACAGCAAGGGCTTGAAGTGATAAGCTGCAGAATTGGGGTTTTATCCAAGTTAGAGAGGGGAGCATCAGTCTTGAGTCGTTGAGCTGGGGGACATTATCAGATGTGTTTTTTGTTTGGAAAGATAACGTTGCATTGTGGAAGACTGGGAGAAGAAATCAAACGTATGCGTAGAGATAGGCACAGTCTAGGATATGTAACAAATATGGATCCTGGATCGTGAGTTCTGGATGTGATGCTTTAGTTGAGGTGGTCGGAGGAGACCCAGGGATGGAGGCGCAGCTGAGCTGAGCCGGGAAGGCCGGGAGAACAGAGGAGGGCTCACAGGCACAGGGCACGGCACGAGTAGCCGTGAGGAAGAGCCACACTCTCTGAGGGCAAGAAGTTATCCTGAGGTCACAGATGTTGTCATCTTGTCCGCAGGGCCCTTCCGCCTGTTTCCTAGGGAGGCCTGATCACTGCCCCCCCCCCCCCCCCGCCCAATCTGTCTGGGACCATTGGATGTCTGGCTGGAGTTGGTGAAGGTCTTCCTCCAGATTTCTCTTTCACAGTGAAGTACTTGTGTGCCCTGCTTTCTCTAGCGTATTTTGTTAGCCCTTAGGAAAATCTTCTTCCTCTGGGTCAAGAGCATCTACACATTTTCTCCTATTTGACAGGAATACCATTTTTAAGCCTCTAGGTTCATAGTGTATGTCTGCTGTTTGCTTCTGCCTCACCTCGGAGATAAATGAGCTAGAAGAGGAAGTCAGGACGCTGAGAGGTCAGCATGTCGATGGGTTATTTATGTGGATCTTGACATGACTGAGCCTCAGGGTAGGACTTAGCAGGGGAGACATATGGAGAAATGCAACAAGGGCACCAGGGGGCTCGTGAAGTCAGGAAGAGCAGAGCAGTGATCCAGGAGGCTCAGTGTGGCAGCAGGAGGAGAAGCTGGTGGACAGTCTGAGGCGGGACCTCTGACGTCTTGTACTTTAATGAAAGTATCTGTTCCTATAAATAGTAGGAAATTGAATGATACCATTGACTTGAGCAACATTGGTTGAACTGCCCATTTTTCAGTATAGTGCTGTAAATGTATGTTCTCATCCTGATGGTTTTCTTAATGACGTCTTCTTTCCTGTAGTTGAGCGTATGTTGTAAGAATACAGCGTATAATAAGACATACCAAATAGTTGGTGATCAACTGTTGATGTTTCCGTAAGGCTTCCAGTCAGCAGTAGGCTGTTAGTAGTTAAGTTTCAGGGAGTCTGAAGTTTTATGTGGAATTTTGACCACCCAGGGTTCAGTGCCCCTAAACCCTGCCTTGTTCGAGGGTCTGGACTCAGGCCAGTGAGCAAGAAACTGTTTCTGTGGGCACAGTATAGCTGTAGCAAAATGTGGGCAGTAAATACTCCATTCTTCTATCAGGCTACTGTTTTTTTTTTTCAAGTGATATTTCATTTTTTTGTTGTTGGCTTATTTTTTAAGGAAAGGAAACAGCTTATTTTCCAGATTTGCATCTTCATTTTCTATTCCGCATATTAAAAGATAGGGAAAAAATGACATCATAGTGAATCCATTTCTATCAATTTAAACAATTTTTAGACATGCCATTGTGCAGAGACTAGCCCTTGGGAAGAGTGTTCATTTTGGTCTCTTCCACACCTACACGCTGTTTTGTACCTTTCTGAGATGGGGCCAGAGACACCTGCATGCCTGGTTTGTCCTGGCATGTGCCCAGCTCTGTTGGAGTGTTCCCACTGTCAGTCATCAGCTGGTGGAACCATGGCTGACATGGTTAAGATTGGATCATGACTCTTACTCAGAATTTTACTACGGGGAAGTAAATGTTGTTGCTCTTTATGTAATTACACTAAACACATTCATCCTTTCAAAGTCAGTTGCTAGAGGCACCCCTTTGCAGAGGCGTGCGAGGGCCCACCAACGATTGGGGAGGGCCACGCTTGTCCGTGAAGTACCTGCATGAGTGTGCCTTGTTATGTTTGCCAGTGATGCAGATGGGAAGTACAGCTCCTTCCTGTTTGTAACAGATAAATTCCCTGGAAAAGCACTGACCCCACCCCCATCCCCGGACATGGTGCCCCACCCCCACCCCCCCCATCATGCGTCCCACAGAGCCACGGAGCTGGACGGTCTCAACCTCTGTTCGGCACTCCCTTAACAGTTTCCCCACAATGTTTTCTCCCCGAAGATAAAACATTTACGTGTTTTTCGTAATTTTTTTCTAAGCGGCTGAAATAGAACAGTTTTCCTTTTTCCTTTTTCCAGCGTGTTACCCGTTCCCAAGAGGAACTTCGGGAGGATAAAGCTTACCAACTAGAGCGGCATCGGATTGAGGCAGTCTTGGATCGCAAGTCGGATAGTGATATGTGGATCCATCAGAGCTCCTCCGTGGGCTCCAGCACCTCCAGCCAAGAGCACCTGGACCACTCCTCCAAGTCAGGCACCCCCGCGTCCACTCTGACCAAAAGCGGCCCTGGGCGCTGGAAGACACCCGCCGCCGTGCAGCCCGTGCCAGTGGCTGTCTCCCAGCCGGTGCAGACAGACCTGCCCCCGCCACCCCCACCGCCCCCCACACACTACGCTGGAGACTTCGATGGAATCCCCATGGACGTGCCTCTCCCTCCGCCTCCTGCCGGCCAGACCGGACCTGTGTCTGCTCAGGCGGCGGCTGCAGAGCGGAGGAAGCGGGAGGAGCACCAGCGCTGGTATGAGAAGGAGAAGGCCCGTCTAGAAGAGGAGCGGGACAGGAAGCGAAGGGAGCAGGAGCGGAAGCTGGGCCAGATGCGCTCCCAGTCCCTGAACCCGGCCCCGTTTTCTCCTGTGACTGTCCCACACGTGAAGCCAGAAAAGCCTTCTACGCTCCAGAGGCCCCAGGAGACGGTCATTCGGGAGCTGCAGCCCCAGCAGCAGCCCCGCACGATCGAGCGCAGGGACTTGCAGTACATTACAGTCAGCCAAGAGGAGCTGTCGTCTGGGGACAGTCTGTCCCCAGACCCGTGGAAGCGGGATGCCCGGGAGAAGCTGGAGAAGCAGCAGCAGATGCACATCGTGGATATGTTGAGCAGGGAGATCCAGGAGCTCCAGAGCAAGCCTGAGCGCAGTGCGGAGGAGAGCGACCGTCTGCGGAAACTCATGCTGGAGTGGCAGTTCCAGAAGAGGCTCCAGGAGTCCAAACAGAAGGACGAGGAGGAGGAGGAGGAGGACGATGACGTGGACGCCGTGCTGATCGTGCAGCGCCTCGAGGCCGAGCGCAGAGCAAGGGTAAAGGGGGCGTGCTGCGGGCGTGCGCACCTGTGCGCGCCGCTCTGGGGTGGCCACATGCAGGCTCCTGGAGGGTCGGCGGGGGCCCTGGCCTGTCCGTGCTGCTGTCCCGACCTAGCTGGCGTGCTGCAGGGCGAGCCGGGCTGAGAGGCTTAGACCGTGACAAGTAAATACCGGCCCCGTGGGACCCTGCTGTTGGAATTCGCAAACTCCTAGCTGTCCTGCTCGTTAACACCTCAGTGGAGAAAACCAGTGAATAACCACTCACTTGTCAGTCACCAGTGATAATCCTCATCAGGGGTTGGCAGAACTTTTTCTTAAATGGCCAGAAAGTGAGTCTCAGAGGCCGTGTGGGCCGTAGAGGCTGTCTTAACGGCGCAGCTCCGTGGTCAGACGACACGAGCCGCCTGAGACGGGGCCCGAGCAGCGAGGGTGCACCCCGGGAACGTCCTTCACAGGTGGCAGGACGTCTGCTGACCTCTGGTCTCGATTATCAGCGAGGGATGGTGGGTAACAAGACTGTTGAGAACTTCCAGAGTTAGGGGTTTAATGTCATCACCAGAAAGAGCACTCTGCAGAGTGCTCATTGGGTTGATGAGGCAGATACTTATTAAACAACTGTATTTCAGTGGTAGTATAAAGATACTGAGAATTTAGGATTTTATTCTTATTTCTCCATTTGATAAAATTAACTTATTCTTTTGTATCAAAATAAAAGAAGTGAAATTTATGTTAGTTGAACGCAATAGATCATTAAGGTGCCAAATTTAAAATTCTTTGTTACCCTCTCAAGAGAACTGTTGACAGAGAGGCATTTGACCGTAACATGTTAGTGAGTTCTATACACTGCAGCGTTCTGGGGAAAGACAGCCTGGAGCATGACTTTTGGATTTTGTTTCTAATTGCAACTTTGATTTGATGCTGTCTGTACTAGAGATCTAAACAAATAACTGTTAGGTCAGACATTTCAGTCTTTCCACATCGTGATGCAGCTTAATCTTAGATAATTATTAGTACATAAAAGCAGCAGTCTGATCCCTTTTCGAGTTTGCCCTGTGAATTATTTTCCTGAAACATGTCACACACTTCTCTACTATGCACATCTTCTCAGCAAAAGGTATATGGAACTCGGCCACAAATTCTGCCGGAACACTGAGGTATCTAAAACAAAGGCCCAAATCTTAACTGTGACATGATTTGATTAGTATTATCCGAGTCACCAGGAATAAACGTCCTTAAAAACAGCTCTACTTACCATCAGTATTGTTTTATTTGAAAGACCAACTGGTGGATCAGTAACGGATCACTTACAGTGTTAGGATTCTTGGCGCAGTTTCCAGTCTGGGGTCAGAACCCCGGCCTCCCCCGTGTACACAGTGGCTGAGTGCTTGGTGCAGGGTCCTCTGCTTTGGCCGGTGCCTCTAGTGGCAGGGGGTCATCCCAGGAGCTGAGTGTGCTCCCGGCCTCAGATCTCTCACCCCCCAAAACAGGAGAGCGTGCCATTTGCTGCAGTCCACGCTGAGTGTGAAGCTGATGTCTCTGGTAAATAAGTAGACATCATTAACCTTTATTGTGGTAACTGTATCCCATAGTGAAACGTTAGCACCTGCATTGTGACATTGCTGCATTTATTCTTTACAGTGAATTTTTATTAAAGGTCTGTCAGGTTTTCCAAATCGTTCAAACAGTGACTCTTTCAAAGCCTTTTAGTATGAATTATGACATTTGGAAAGTTTTGTACAATAATTTAGTTAGAGGTATCTGTGTATTTATCACTAATCATATTTAAGATTAATATCTTAGTCTCCCAAGTAAGAGAGCTGAGGGAAATTGTGCATTTTAAAGTTTCTTCCATATATCTTAATAATGAAACTCAAGTGTTTAATACGTTTGTGGACCTTTTCCTGTTTCTGAGTTCGGGAAGCCGGTCTGTAGCGTTTACCGTTCTCATTGGGTTGTCCTTCAGACGCAGATGAAACGCGGGAGCAGCCGACACGCCGGTGGTGGTGGAATACAGGTCTAAACTTGACTTTTTTTCACACTTCATCTTTCTTTTTTTCCCTCTCTGTTACCTGCAGCAGACTGCTCTGCCAGCAATCTCTGTTCTAGATTTGGTATGTTCTCATTTCTTTCCCTTTGGTACTTTTTTCCTGTCTTGATTTTCTTTTTTTCTTTCAGTGGTGGTGGTTTTGTGTTTCTAGTAGACCAGTTCCTAGGGGTGTCCTAGTGCAGGATGTGTAGTTCCGTGCCTCTCAAGAAGCATGCCTTTCAGTGTGTTTAGATTTAGTTACTCTTTGCTTTTCCCCCTTAATTTTAAGTGTTACTGTTTGTTTATGGTTTTTGACCTTTTCTCAGTCTTAAAGTTGATTCTGTGTATTCTTACGTAGTCATTAATACATGAGCAAATGAAAGAACTCTTGCAATGACTAATCTATTTAATATTATTACCTTGGTAATAGATTTTGAATAATCAACTATTAGAAACTCAATTGAATTGGTATTCACATTGTTTTGCCAATTAAGATGTAACTGTCTAGGATAGTACTGTCTCTTGGTAGATTAAGAGAGCTTTTCGGTAAACATTTATTCTTTGTTTTCTTTAATAATTTCACATGGACTTCAGTTTAGTTTATCAGCCGTACCAGTTTATTGTCTGCCAAAAAATGCCAGAGTCCTTTTCTGTTATAAATTCAGTGGGTTTTATGTCAGTATTGGGAAATTCGGTTGGTCATTCAGTATCTACAATGCTCAGGTACTGTTATCTGTGTCATTGGCCAGAGAATTATGGACTGGCTGACATATCTATTATATTAACAAGGTCATTTTTTGTTAGTCGGCTTCTAAATGAATATGGGCAGCGTCAGACACCAGGACTATGAACAGTCCCTGAGTCCGGGTCTGACTTTGCTGGCCTTTTCACCAAACAACAGCCCTTTTTCTTCCTCCTTTAAACAGTGTGGTGGTACTGTCACTCCAAAGAGAAGCCTCTTGTGCACACAGCTCCGCTCTTTGATGGCCGAAGGGCAGATTATTTTAGCTTCCCCCCCTTTTTTTTTTTTTTAAATAGGAGACAAAGATAAAATATGTATGTTCTCTCCATGCTTCTGTGTGGTGAGGTGTACCTATGGCAGGGGGTTTCTTTGTGTCAGGTGCTCATTCAGCACACACTCACAGGGTGTCCGTTACCCCCCGGGTGCTGACCCAACACACTGGCTGGCTGTAAGGGGTTCCCCAGCTCTGTGGGCCCGGCCAGAACCCTCCTATGCAGATGACGTGACAGATGAACGATACCTAAGGAGAAAGGATTACATGAAGATTTGTATTTTAAAGACACAGTTCAGAGTTTTTATTTCTTTAAAAGGTAATTATTTTGAGTATTAATATTGACTTTAACCACTACATTTCTGAGCATTTCTTAGCCTGATTACCCAGCGAATATTAATGTTATTACCAGCAGTGTCAGTATCTAGAGAATCCTTTTGTCAGAATGGGCAGGTTGTGTGGAGGGACCTCCTCTGCTAGGTGTCAGTCCTTTCCCTGAGATGAAGGGTGGTGGCGGGTGTGACCGTGTAGGAAGCGTACGCTGTGCATTTTTTACAGTGTGCCCTTCGTACGGAATGTCACGGATGTTTGTGGGGGTGACTGGGCTCGGCGGAGCAGGTCTTCTGCTCCGGGGCAGCCCCGTCTCAGACAGGCGTGGCTCTGCTCGCCCTCTGCTCTTTCAGTGGGCTGCCTCCCGATCCGGGACGCCCATTTACATTTCTAGCCCCAGCCCTCTCGGACCAAAGACCTGTACACATTTGACCACGTAACACCTCCACTGGGAGTCAGACAGGACTTTGCCAACCCCAGCGTGTTCCACCCAAAATGCCTTCTCTCCCCACCCCCGCGCACCTTGCTGCTCATCTCCTCTGCCTTTGGCCTTCCCCATTTCAGTAGACTCTCCTAATTGCCCCCCATCTACGAACCTTAGGAACCATAGCCCCTGTTCCTCTCCGTTGAGAAATTCTGCTTTCCTCACTTTCCCAGAATCTGAGCCCAGGACACCACACTGGCCTGAGCCACTGCCATTCCCTCGCGTCCCTCTTCCACCGTTGTTCCCATACAGGCTGTCCTCAGCACATCAGCTGCAGGGACCCCAGTTAAAAACGTGTGACCTCAGGAGGCCTCAGGACCCAGCAGGTACCTTAGATAAGCGTCCCTTAGACAAGCGTCCTCAGTCTTCCCGTGGCCACGGAGTGCGGTCGTTCCATCCGTGCCTTCCCCCGCCCCGGCCTACGCTCTCTGTCGCACCCGCGCTGTGCGGTGGGTGCTGTCAGCCGCTGCTGCAGCGCCCCGGCTGAGGGCTGAGGGCCACTGGTCCTTCTACCCAGTGACGGGACGTGCAGCATGTCATACCCCTGTTGCCCTAGGTCGCCAGATAATTACATATGTTACCCTCTTGTTTCCTCGTGACAGCCCTGTGATGTGGTGGGACAGAGGGGCAAGGCCAGTGTGGAAGAGACCCACCTGACGTCATATAGTCAGGATTCTAACCAGAGTTTTCTCCCTTTATGATTATTTTAAAGTCTGCTGCACAAAAATGTCTCCTGCTCACGAAACTCTTGCTAGGAGCCATCTTTCAACTAGTGACAGTCTCTCAGTTGGCTGGTCTCAGGCTTTGTCTTGGTACCGTTGTAATGGCTCATCCGCTGACTCAGATGACCTGACAGCTCAAGGGGAAAATTCCTCTGCCTTGGGGTAGTGCCAGCAAAGGGATGTTTTCAAGGATTTCGGTGGCTCTCCTGTTTTCCTCCAGGCTAGATCTGCCCTTGTCCCCTGCCCTCCTGCCTGGTCTTCATGTGGGACGGTAGGAATTGGGCAGACCCGAGCGACCTGGGCATAGAAGGGGCTGGACTGAAAGCAAGAGTCATTCGGAAACCCGGTTGCACGGTGCCCTTTCGGAGAGGCGGGCTGCTCACTGCCTCTTCACACGGGAGTGCGTGGCTGCAGGAGTGGGCAGTGGGAGCCGGAGGATGGGCCGTCCGCCCGGGAATTTGGACGAGAGTGTGTTCCTAGTCAAACCAACTTGCCCATGTTTCCAAGTAGAACATAAAATTCACATGCTTGTGTCCGATATGACAGTTGTGCAAAGAGAACCGTGGGTGCACATCGTGGGCTCTTTGAGCCGCACAGCCTCCTTGGGGGTGACTTCCTGTCTCTGCCGCTGTTGGAGCAGCTAAGCTGTAGTTCGTACAATTCCTGGCAGACTCGTCCTTCTTACACTGCAGAGGCAGAGGCACGGGCCGCGCCCAGGGAAGGGAGCTCGCGCGCTGATGGAGTGCCCAACATTGTGCAGATGGCTCTCCTAAGGATGGAGCCCCGTCCTCAACGCCCCCGGCATGGGGCTGAGGACTTGCTCTGGACCCAGGTCAGGGGCCAACGCCCAGTGGTAGTAAGGGGCCTGATCATAGTGGTTCCTCATGGGTGGGTATGAAAAATTTTAGGGTGTTTTTAATGGGTGGAGACATAGGCAGAAAAGTCTTGCCCAAGTTCTTAAGGACAACCTGCTCAGCAGACTTTTAGTGGTATTTTCAGTGAAAATGTCAAAAAGTAAGGGACACCTTGGCCCCCTTTTGTATTCCGATTATCTCAGTGTGATTGTCTCCCTTAATGGGGCTTTTACTATAAATTCAAGGTACAGTTTAGGGTCCTGTGGTACAAAGTCATAAACACATAGATTTCAACATGATTTTTTTTTTTTACCTGAAAATGCCTTTTTTAGAAATGGGGACCACCAATGTAGCAAAACTGGTTCAGGCTTAGAGGACTGGCTTTTGAAATCCCAGCTTAAGTTGTTGGTTTAGAATAGCTTTAGTCTGGGCTGCCTTGTGTTCATTCTGTGAGAATTCTCCTTCTGTCTACTCAGATCTGTTCCCCCCGAATATAACTTCCTACCAGACGGCTTTGATACATGTCACTTGGCATTCCTTTCCTGTAAAACAGTGAGCTCATCTCCTATTCATTTAACTCCAGTGTTAACATAGTTTGTCATCGGATCTCAGCCATGAAATTTGTAACAAGTTGAGCTGCCCTTTAACCGGTAATGACCGTCAGCTCAGTGTACCATTCTGAGCTATTATTTGGAGTAAATTAAGCAATTGGATTCTCTTTTCTGTCCTTAATGGTTTTGGGGGAGGAGGGTAGAGTAAAGTGGCGTACGTATGAACAAAACAGTCTGTGTTTTGAAGATGAGAGGACGTGAAGCAGCTTACCCCCACAGTGGAGAGAGGCTGCCCGGGTCCTGACTGCACCAGCTCATTGGTCGACTTTAAAAACAGGCACTAATGAACCCAACCCAAGAGACATCTCCTTGCTTACCCCATCCAGATTTAGAAGAATGAAGGCTTTTAAGAGAAAGAGTCTGTTTACCAATTCATAAGGTACAGCATTCTGTACCTGTAATTATGAGAATTGTAACTGTTCTCATTTCTTAAAATCATACTCCTCTTTAATTTAAAAGAACAAGTGGCCTGTTTCAGTGGATACCGGTTTTCTTGCTCAGACTTGTTTTCAGTTAGGTCTAGAAAGTATAACATGATGAATTAGTTTGTGCTTTATTGGGTAACAAAAACTTCTTTCACTAATGCAGCTTTACATTCTTCCATAAGTTACTCTTCTGTAGAATATTTACTATTCTCAGTGGCTATTTTATTTTGTCTGTTTCTCCTAATTTGGACTGATGACTATAACATGCTTGATCAGTCTTCACGCTGCTGGCTATGAGCCCTCCATGGGGGAGTCTCCCCAGGGTAGGACGCTGGACAGTTCTTTTTGGTGCTGGGGTTCTCAGGTAGCAGCACCTGCCCCTGCTCCAGAAGCCACGCTGCCCTCCCTCCTGGCCAATTTCTAGATTGTACTCAAAGAGGAAGTTAAGTAAATTTGTCTTCTTGACGAGGCAGTTTTCATTTTTTTTCTAAGGTGTCTTAATATTGTTTGCTGATATGAAAAAGTCTAGTGACACAAGTTAATTTGTTACTTTCCACCAGATGCAGTGTTTTATTCCAGAGAAATCAGGCAAGAGTGAAGTTGTTAGGTTTTTATTTAAAAAAATAAACATAAATGCAATTTAAGTCCAGTTTCTATTTTTTGCTATGAACAATTTATACAATAACTAGTAATTCTGTCAGTACTGAAGCACACCATGAACGATTTTATGTAAGGGATTCCTGCGGTGGTTTTAGCAGTTAAACGAGGTGGCGTTGAGTTACATCTTCATTTTTTTAAATTTTGAATCCACTGCTCTTGGTGTCGAGGGCTGTGGGCGCTGCTACAGGCCAGCGCTGTCACAGGCGACAGAAATGGGGAAGCAGCTTCCAAAGTTACCTTTATCTTGGCCTATAACAACAGAAGTGCATTGTCCTCTGTTCTGTTCTGGTCAGAGGTACCCTGAAGCCATAGTACTTAGAGAAGTCTGACCAGAAGGATAAAGGAGCCGGAAACCAAAACAGGCTACATCGTAGATTTTTGAAGATACCCTGAAGTATTTGGATGGTGTAAAGTAAAGATACTAAATTTGTTTTGTGTTGTTTCAAAAAGGCAAAACCTGAATGACGAAAAATAGAAAGCAAACCATCAGGTGATAAATTTTAGACCCACAGAAGAACTTTTTGACTAGTGGTTACCTGAAAATAGAACGCCGTCTCGGGGAGGTAGGCAGTAGGTTCCCAGACACCAGAGTTATTCAGACAGAGTGGATAATTACTTGGCAGAGATGTAGCAGAAGGGAGGTAGAGTAAGGTTCCTTCCAAATTTTAGGTTCAGATTCTCTGACTCAGTTTGGGGGTATCCCTGGGCTGAGAAGGAATTCTCAAAGTCCAGGATGGGGTCCAAAAAGAGCGGATGGCCATGGGCTGGCGTGCTGGGAGCTTGGTGCCCAGGCAGAGGTGGGCTGCTGTGCACGGGGGCTCTCCACAGACCCAGGCCCTGCAGTCGTGAGCTGGGGCCTGCACCCTGCCCCCAGGAGGCCAGCGTCTGCGTGCCACAGCCCACAGGAGCGCGGCCAGGAAGCACAGGGGGTTGAGTGGGTTCCATCAGTTGAGGGTTTTGTCTTTTGCTGGAGTCTGCGGATTTACAGGAGCTGGTTAAACTTCTATTTATTCTGATACAAGAATGATGCTTGTTTAATGTGTGAATGCATGAGACAGTCTTCCTTCTTTGAGCCACAGTTAATGGGGAAATTAACGGACCTGTGGGGACCACGCTTTTAGGTAACTTATTTTTGAATTATAGAGCTCTAAGGTGTGTGTGTTTTACTGTCTTTCAACAGTGCTTCTAACCTGGTATCTTGTATTTGACTGTGTGTGTGTGTGTGTGTGTGTGTGTGTGTGTGTGTGTGCGCGCGCGCGCGCGCATGCGCGCGCGCGCACCTGTGTCCGCATGTGCCCGGTACGCCTCGTGCAGGTGGGTGAGCAGAGCGGAGCTTCAAGGCACTGTGTTGTTAGTTACAGGATGAGGAGCGGAGGCGTCAGCAGCAGCTGGAGGAGATGCGCAGGCGGGAAGCAGAAGATCGCGCCAGGCAGGAAGAGGAGCGGCGCCGCCAGGACGAGGAGAGAGCAAAGCGAGATGCTGAAGAAAAGGTTATGGTCCTCTAGGGGCAGCTAGCGCTTTACCAGATTAGCCTGAACCCATCGATAGGCTGGGGAGAGGGGCTAGACCTGACCTGTATCCTAAGATGTACAAGACAGAACAGGGCCTGGATCCCCACCTGTGTTACCGGACCCAACACTTGAGCCCGACCTGGCCCACCTACCTCTCTTCCGAACTGTGTCCAGACTCTCTTACCCTCTGAGTCTTGTCTCTCTCCCGCTTCTGAACTCGTAGGCCTGGTTATGATGAGTGAGCCTCTTCGCAGCCCGCCCGAGTACTCCGGGCTCTTCCTTTCCTGGACATGGTCCAGCTGGTTACTGTGAGGGGGATGCTTGTGCGCTAGGCGGGCAGAGGGAGTGCAAGCTGTGGGAGGCACCAGGAACATAGTTAACCCAGTCCGTTCACACTCCGCATGTGAGATTGTTCACTGACATCACTCACTGCTGGTTGATGGGAGAGGGAGCAGATGGCTTATGAAAAACACGATTCAAGGAGAATTCAACTAGGATCTAATCTGATAAGTATCCTGAGTTACTAGGTTTCCGTATGTGGATTTTTTTTTTTTTTTTTATGAAAGTAATCTTTTAAGTTGAATTTTAAAATGACAACTGATTTGACCTATTCTGCCTGTGCCCTGTGGCCTCCTGCTGTGTGTGCTGGCCCGGGCCCTCCCGCAGGGCTCGCCCGTGCTGGATGCAGCCTGGGAGAAGCGCATCTCCTCTGCTGCCTCCCTTCTGTGAAGGCGGAGGCCGGGAGCACCACAGCTGCTGATGGGGAGAAGTTCAGTTCTTATTCATCACTCCTTCTTTGATAGTCCAGTGAACTGTATTCATAGAGCACCCTCCTCCTCCCCCAAAAACAGAACTTTAAGGAAGCTTTTTGTAGCAATAGAATCTATGCGGATATATAACAAATGAAAAGCAAGATTGACAGAAACAATGTGACTCATTTCAATGAAAATAGAGTAAATAACGCTAGCACACGAACCTGTATGGAAATTAGCGACTTCTGCGTCTTCTAGACCTTCACCATTCCTTAAAGTCTGTCATCATATTATCTTCAAAAGCTGTGTCCCGGTAGATTTGCAGTTTTCTGAAGGAGTCTGAGCTTTCAGGGTTAGGTCTCCCTTGACTCTTTACCTTGTGTCATGATAAGTCAGAATCAAAATCAGTTTTCTGAAACGTGAGCCACACGGGGTCCTCCGTTGGGGTGCGTGTTGTCTTGCTGCTCCTTGGCTGTGTGCAGCCTCCGCCTGCCCGGGCAGTCCGCACAGACCCGCCGCCCTGCCGCGGGAGCAGCGCACCTTCTGTGGGGACGCTTGGGGGCTACTCGGGTTTTCCAGCATGTGTGCTCACAACTCACAATTATGTCAAATACACTTGTGTCTTAGGAACTGCTTTCTAGAATTGAGTGCTCACTGTAAAAAGAAGCCGAATAACCTATTTTTTATACAGAATGTCCACAATTGTTGGGCTTGCTTTGTTATAGAAAATGTGCCATTCATTTGTGGTAGAATAATTGTGGGGTCATGTACTTGTATCTGCTCTCCATGTAACTTAACTAAAGGGTGTTTTGGCTTCCTCCTAAAATGTTCTCCATGTCACACTAAGATTCCTGACAACTTGATGTAAAGGCCACAGGGGTCATTCTGAATTGGATTCCCCAACCCCCAAGCAAACACTTACTTTGTGTAGAAAATAAGGTGCAAAATGTCTTTCCTTCAGGATGTCTCAACACAGAGTGAGAAGATCAAGTGAGGAGTTGGTGTAGGGCCGTGCCTGGGGCTGGCAGTGGTCCTTGCAGTTTCCTCCCTCAGAAGGGGAAGCGCTGAGCCCTGTGTTGCGGTGCACGCATGCTCCAGAGGGAGCAGGGAGGAAACACAAGCGTACGCCGTAAAAGGGGGACTTGAAACTTGTATCTTCATGCCAGCAAGGGCCCCCAAATGAGTTTTCGTTTGGTTGAATGGATTGAGAATTCACTCCGTTCTGCAGCACTACGCACACCCAGGTTGAGGCACGTCCTTCTGTCTGCTCTTGTAACCCCTTTCTTACACTCACTTTTCCCATGTGTTCTAGAACTTTTGTCAATCTTTAACAGAACCATGCTGTTACCTTTTTTAATGTGAAAATAATTTCAACTCTGTCAACTGTAGTCTGTGCAGATGTATGTCGGAAGAAAATGTACAGTATGTGTCAAAATATATTTGAATATCGTGTTGCTGTTGTTATTAACGCCTGGCTCTCTAATTTTCTGTCTGTCAGGGAGTCTGTTAAGATTTGAACTATAAATTAAGAACTGTGGAAAGCGTATTTGTTAGATTGTTGCCTTGGGAAAATGAGTAATTTCTTTTACAGTTGATGGTTTCTGTTAACTTCCCTCTGAATAACTGGAAATAAACCAGGTGACTTAATCGTCCTTCTGGTCGAGGAAGGGGAAGGGCTGCTCTCTGGACTCCCGGGGCGCAATGAAAAAGCATGCGTGCCAGGTTGCTGTTCTTGCAAGTACCAGCTGTAGAAAGCCAGTTAGAGCCTATTTGAGTTTCGTTTTGTCTTTAAACCAAGCAGGCACAGGTAAGTTAATACCCCATAAGAACAGAAGGAGAGAGAGAGAAGCAGCAGGGAAATAAGGGTCTGGAGGGATAATTGAATGGGGACAATGGTGTCATAATGGGAAGCTGGAGCCTGCGAGTAGCTAGAGTGCCTTCGTTCCATGCTTTGGAGCAGTTCCATGCCAGATAACCCCACGATATAGGATGAACGTGCCCAGGAGTCTCCAGACTGTCTCCAGGTGGATCTGCCCATTTCTGTCGTAGACTGTTATGTTGAAACTTTGCTGTCCCCTGGACTCATGATCAGTGTGGAGATGGGGTACAGAGGGTAAATGCGCCCTTTCGTGCACCCTGAAGGCCCCTCCTGACTCTGACCTTTGCGCTTTTGTCTGTTCCGCCTGCAGAGGCGACAGGAAGAAGGGTATTACAGCCGCCTGGAAGCCGAGAGGCGCAGACAGCACGCGGAGGCCGAGCGCAGATTGCTGGAGCCGGAGGAGCCGGGTCTGTGCAGACCCCCGCTTCCACGGGGCTATGAGCTCCCGTCCCCGTCCCCTCCGGCCGCCGCTCCTCCTCCCCCGCCTCAGCGGACCGCCTCCTCCCTCCAGGCCCAGACCCTGTCCCCAGACTCTGTGTACACCGCCAGGCTCGTCTCGTACCACGAGGAGGAGGAGGAGGACCGCAGTCTGGCAGGTCAGGACAAGCGCTCCGGCACGAGGACGTCCCACGGGCACCTTCTTCTTCCCGCCGCCCTTAAGCCACAGCAGCCCCCCTGCCCGCCACGCCCGGCCTCCGATGGCATCTTTCTCTCCAACTCATTCCAGCCACCCTCGGCCTGTGCCAACAGTACTGCTCCCAAAGCAGGCCAGCCCCCGCCCCCTCCAAAAAAGCCAGGCTTCTACCAGCCCAGCCACTCGAAAGGTAGAGGTAAAATGCGGGATTGCAAATCAAGCCCTCTTTATCTTCCTGATTGGAATCGGGACTCTGCACCCCGCTGCTCTGTGGGCCCCCTCAATCAGCACTCGCTCTGGAATTTGATTTCACCTGATCACTAGTCTCAGTGTGGTGATCTCCCCCTACCTCCAATTGTCCTGTCTGTGCTAAGAGTCGTTTTGACAACTACACCGGCTCCCCAGTTGCTTTCTACCTGTAGGGCTCTGTCCCTCGGACCGCCAGCAGCGGCTGGCCCTCCGGGACCCCCCCCCCCCCCAGTCACTTGAAGTACTGTTGGTCTTGGCCTCCATTCTCTGCCTCTTCAAATAACTGTTAGATTTGGTTGAACACATACTTTTTTCACACATCTTGGTGTCTGAAGATGAGAGTAAGATGTTCTTCCCAGGAGTGTCAGGGTCACATGCTAAGTTCTGTTCTCCAACATGAGTAGAACTTTCTGTTCTGGCTTACACGCCACGTGGCAGTGGTTTACCAGATGACCCCTACTTTCCGTGGTAGTTTGGGTGGAGTAGTTGGCGCTACACTGAGTTGATGGTTCTGCTGTATGTAATGTGAGCTGCCTCATGCCAGGGACATAGAACCCAGTCGTTGTGAAATGACTCCTTTTCCCTCTTGCTGGTTTCGTTCCTTCCTGTTAACGGACGTTCCCTGCACGTCACAGTCCTAGTACCCAGACCCTGACAGGCACACAGTTGCCTTGAGTTAATACGAACTCTGACGTGACGGTGGTCCTGCCCACAGGCGCGTCCGCCGTAACCAGTGTCCGAGATGGCACTGGAAGGGATGTTTAAAATATTCAAATTCCAAGTTCCTCTTAAAATCTTAAAATTAGAATGCTGGCAATAAAGACTGTCAGATTTAGTGGTCTTCGTGGGCACAAGGGTCTTCTAAAATGCTCCTGGTTCAATGCCCGGGACTCAGAATTCTAAAAGAAGTTGAATGATTAAAAACATGCGTGACCTTGGCTCTTCCAGAACAAATGAGTTCTGCCAGGTTCTCTTCCCATTGGCGTCAGAGCTTTGATCCCTCCCCGAAGGCTCAGCATATAATATTGAGACTGAGTCACTCAGAAGTCAAAATTAAATCTTTTTATAAAATGTTTTTTGTCGGTATCTAGAAAGACTTCTCTGAGACAATAGTTTTTGAAGTGAGATGCCCTCAGTCTCCTTGCATCACGTTACAAGCTGAAAACTTGAGGTGTTGTGTGTCATGACACAGATGAGGTTTGCTAACGTGATGTTGGACTGTTTTCATTTCTGACCACTTTGGCTTTCACTCATACCACTAACCCTTATTTTATTTCACACCGAAAAGACCACATAGGAGCAGGTTATATCCTGCGTCTGATGGCTCGTGCCTCTTTGAAGACTTCCTTCGTAAAGTACAAAGCTGTCTGCACCAAATGCAGAGCATTTCTGACCCCCTCACCGCCATCCCACTAACATGGCCGCGCCCCTGGGTTCAGCTCATGTTTCTTCTGTTGTGAGCACTCCGCATGCTTCTGTGGGTGGACTGGTTTCTTCCACTGGGTGCCTGAGGAGGAGGAAAGGGGTACGGATTAGAATAAACAGTGTCTCATTCTAGCGTAGCAAGGTATTTTTAAAAAAAAGAATGGTTCTTTAACTGGAGCTCTTTGAAAATTACTTGAAATGTGCAGTATTGATTCATATAGTCCACTGAAAGTATTTAATATTCTGATTAACTTTGAAAGCTTTGAAGAATTGATTTTTACCAGTGGAAGAAGCAAGTATCATTCTTACAACAAAACTCAAAAGATACAACATGACATTTTCTAAAACAGCAAAAATTTAGAATTAAAATGGAAAAAAGATTCCACCCTGCCGATAATTGCTGTGGGGGCCTGCTCTGGGTTGCCCCACATTAGAGATGTGGGTCTGCTTCATCTTTTGAGTCTTTGTGGAGGATGACTTCCCACGTGGCGATCACAGGGACCCTGGCAAAGGACCGGGAATGATGCAGTGCCCCGAGGAGCCCCAGCCGGCCCTGCGCTCCGTCTCAGCCAAGCAGCTAGGTCTGCACAGCATGTTCCTGCATCCAGAGAAGAAGCTAGAAATCATTTTTATGCTGCTGTCTAAAAAGGAAAATTCTACTGTCGAGATATTGTGGTGATTTTGTGGCCTGTCTAATCCAATACCCGTGCTGTCAGTGTTTGCTGAGTATTTTGAGCATTTATTGCTCCAGCTTGTATCATTGTAAGCACAACGCTCTTCAAGCGTGAAATTTTTTTTCTTGCTGATGTTAAAATTAAGAGAATATATGAGTGCTGACATAATGCACTATGATTTTAATAATATATCATTAGTGGTAATATTATATTTGGATGCATTTTAAAATTTTTATCTGCATCATCTCTTTTGATCTTTAACACTGGCCTGAGAGGGTGGTGCTGTTCCCAGGCTGGCTGCCGTCAGTCACCCCAGGCGCTGGGCCAGGCTCGGGCCGAGCCGGGGACCCAGGCTGGGCATCCCGCAGGCTCACGCACGCCTCCTCTACACTGCTTTGGGTCTGGTTTTGAGTGAGTTTGTATTTACAGCATTTATATCAAACACTAGGGCTTTTTCTGTAACTCATTTGTTTAAAAAGTTTTGTTTTAGTAATTATAGCCATTTATGTAGCAAAAAAATTCAGGAGCTGTCCTGAGAAGAGAAACTTGAGGCATGTGATCACTGCTTACTGTTTGGGTTGCATTTGCTCTCAGTCATTTTGTAAGGAAACCCTTCGCCTCATGGGTGTCTGACAGTCTGCTCATTTAAATTAGTCTTCTGTGGATTTTTCTTGTGAATTCATGGTAATTACACATATTAATATTTATTATTTATTTATTTAATATTTAATAATAAATCAAACTGATTTGAACCTTTTGGCTCTCGCTCCTTAAGGACATGGCTGGCGTGGCTGGCTCGGAGCACCGTGCACCTGCACGGCCTGGTGATTGGGTTACTCAGGCCACTGAGAGACGCGAGCTTCAGACCCACAGGCTCCTGTCAGATTTTCAGTACTCCTCCGTGGGCACTGCATCTTGATCATGAGTAAAGTTTTGGAAATTGTGCAGGCACTTTAACTTTTTTTTTTCTTTTATGGAAAAGGACCAAACTCTTACATGGGATCGTCTGGGACAGCTGTTGGTGCCCATGATGCTTATCGGGATCCGAGAGAGAGACTGTCTAAAAGGTATTTATGGCTGTGCTAATTCTGTAGGAGGCTGGAGTGGAATTTTAGAGATTTCATTATCATCTCAGACGTTTCTCATTGCACAAGTGTGTGAGCCTAGAGGTTCTTTTATTTTGCGTTGTGTTTCAGACAGTGATGTAGGTTTCAGGCTTAGTGGTCAGAACTCCAGAAGGAGCTGGGCATGCTGCTGTCTGCTTCCGCCGACGAGGGTGGAAGATTCTAGAGCAGTGTCCAGACATCCTGCTAGACTCTGCCTAAGGCCAACCCTGACGATGCACAAACAGTAAGCAGGCCTCGTGTCTGCACCGAGCACCCTTACCTAGGCTATAGTCCAGACAGTTCTTAGAACACTGGCATTGAGCTCATCGAGAAAATCTTTAGTATCTTACGCTAACTTGTTAAGGTAGGTATACTGATAGATGCCTCTCAGGTACATGTGGACTCATTAAAATTACATGTTTTTAAGCTGTCTCTCTTTAGCTAGCTCACCTATTAAGAATCCCCGGCCTGCTAATATTGAAGTGACCGGCGTTTTGAGAGTTGGACGTGGCTGGAGAAAGTTAACAGTTTAGTCAGGAGAACGTCCTGCCCTTTTTTCTGCCTAGTGACAACCCCAGTGATTGTATTCATGGGAAGGATTATGGCAAATTTAACAAGGAATGAGTCTCCCTTATGGAAAAGTGTACTTAATTGCCCATTATGTCAAGTTACCTCACTTTGAATGGAATTAGTGTTGACAGGTTAGTTCCAATGTTGACCAGTGATGTCTTGCATTTCCTCTGCTGCAGCCATGATGCAGATGTACCTGGGAGTTCAGGAGCCCCTGAAAACTTGACATTCAAAGAGCGTCAGCGTCTGTTTTCACAAGGTCAAGATGTGTCCAACAAAGTAAAAGCCTCTCGTAAATTAACAGAACTGGAAAATGAGCTGAACACAAAATGAGATGAGGCCGAGGTGCCCGTGCGCCCCAGGAGCCTGTCGGCGAGGCTCTGGAGGACGGGCTTGGGGCAGGGGCCGCGCGCAGTGTGTCCAGATCCCGGAAGCACTGTTGCTGAGACAGCTGGGATCCAGAGATGGTCCCGTGCCAGGACGCTCTTGTCATTCACCAGGAGATGATCATTTATACAATGTAAACACTGTCTAATTTCTTAATCTGACTCACACGAAGATAAGTTTTTTGTTTCTTTTTTTAGCATCTGAGCGGCAGAGGGGAGAATGCAGGGCAGGAGAGCACAGTGGGGACGTGTCTTTGCCCTCGCCCGGCGCGGCGCAGAGGCTGTGTGTGTTCTGGGTCGCTGACGGCGCTGTGGCGACCAGGCGGGGAACCACCTGACCTGCCCAGACCTTGTTTGTGCCGTTGGGTAGCAGCTGCAGACCGCGTCCCCCGAGGGCGAGGTGTCCCCTTCCAGGAGAGAGAGCACCTGAGCATACCCCGCGCGGGGACTCAGTGCAGAGCCCGCCCCCGGCCCTGCTCATTCGTCTCCCCCCTCCCCCCGGGGGGGTTTCCAAGGCAGCTCAGACCCACGCGGCCCAGAAGGGAGGTGGTGCCTGTCAGGACCCTGCCCTCTCTCTTTCCATCCAGGGACAGCCCTCCTGCTATATTCTAAGTAGGTGATTTTAAAAAAAATTCTCCCAAGAAGAAAATTTTGAGGATTTAAGCTTAGGATATTTTATTTTTATAAATGCCAGATTATTGTTAGACTAATAAATCATTGGTGATTTTGAAGATGGCAGTTCAGTTTAGGGAGTTCACTAAGTATCTCGACTCTTCAAGAGAATCTATAAGAGAGGATCTGTTTAGCTGGGCCATGTTGATGTGGAGAGACATGGAAGTATGAGAGGGATGGGAGGTTAGTAGTGATGCTTGACACGGCTGGGGCTCAGGGATTCTACCTTCGAGGAAGGACCGGTTCTATCCACGTGTTGTCTAGGAAGGAAGGCTCGGTGACTTACAATGTCACACAGCCTCGGACGGTAGTTCAAGCGATTTTCTTACATTGAATAGAGTTACTTAATTTTCATTTTTGAGTCATTGGGCATCGCTGTTGTTTCTTCAGCTGTGACTGTGTGGCTGATGCTGGGGAGACGGATCTCATGTCGATTTCTACTGTGTGCCGTGGAAGTGCTAACTTACGTTGTGATTATGAGCAAATTTTCTACTTGACAAAACCCTGCTGTGGGGTCTCGATGATTCTTCTGTACCAGATTGTTCTCTTACAAATATATGTGTTAGAAAAATACACACACTTTCAAATAGAAAAGGGAGAGGCTTTTTAGCCTGAGAAATCACTTTAATGAGAGCTGTATGATAAATCATTGAAATGCTAGTGTAAATATTTTTACGTCTATCAGGGTTCTTATTTGGAAGTGTGCTCTCACCATTCCCCTTGTTTAAGAGAGTCAAATGGTTCTAAGTGTTTATGAAGGATGTGGGTGTTTGCTCTGGAGGTTCCAGGAAAAGCAGGCCCCTCCCAGATAGCTCGAGAACACTGGCCGCCTTATAGGGACTAAATGCACACTTTCTTCCATGAAAAGATGCAGATGAATTACTTTTCTGTTAATATATAGAAAAATAGCAACTACACGTAAGTACATGCAAATACATGTAAATACTGACATCCAGGGATATTTGTGTGTGTGGTCATCAGACCTGTGGGCAGGCGGGCTGGGCCACCCTTGGGTGATCGGGTCAAATGTGAACACGTGCTTTTCATAACTGCGTCACTGGGGACACCACAACTGCTGTACTTTCCCATTTCTACTGTACTTCATTTGCAATCTATTTTTAATAAACTTTGTATGTATTTAAGTGTGTTTGCCATTATTGCAGTTGTGCAGGCAGAATTACATCTGGGATCGGCACCTTTGTCTCCCGTCCCCTTCTGCCTGTGAGGTCATTCACGAAAGGTCCCCCGAGGGTCCTGTCTGTGTCAGGTGCTCTTTCTGGTTTGTACTGACCGTGCAGGCTGTTTGACAGAGGCCACGGGCCACTCTTGCCGTGGTCCTTCCTCCACGCTCATCTCCCCACTCCTGCTCCACGACCTGCTGGGCATGTCGGTAGACCCTGTGGTCACACAGACTCACACGGTCCCTTCATTGCCTCTTGGATTCTTAAGCACACCCCGGACTTAGTAAGTTGTGTGGATCAGATGTCCTGGTGATGCCTCAGCAGCGAAGACCCGCCTGAGGTGGCTCATGGGAGGCGGTAGGGCCCTGAAAGCACACAGGTGGCGCGAGAAGGGAGCATTCTGGCTGCACCGGTGGGGGGACCTGCCTCTCCCAGGTTCTGCCTCCTGTGTTCCCTGTGCCTAGTCCACCTTCCTTTGTGGCCCCAGAGCAGGCGTGCTGGGTGAAGGAGCTGCCCCAGAATTTCGAGAAGGGCTTTCCTGAAGGAGGGAATGTCTTAGGGCTGCAGAAGCTCAGGGAGGCCTTTGGGTAGGACCAGCTGCTTATTTTACTGGAATGAGGATATTTGCTGGTAGTGTATTTTTAATGGCCAAAAAGGTGCTTTAAAGTTTGGGAGAACAGAAACTTAGAGACTGACTCAGGTTGTCTCAAGGACCGCAGTTCTGTTGCTCCTGATGGAAGTAAGAAGTCTAACCTACCGAGGCTTTCTCTTGTGGACATAACAGCAGGCCCTGCAGGGTTTTCTAGCGTGTGCCATGGGAAAACGATTTGCGCCGCTCTGTTGCATGGGGAGCTGGTTTGGGTTTTGGGGGGAGGGGCAGAGGGACAGTCTAAGCTCCACCCCCAGCTCGGGGCCCCGTCTGGAGACTGTGACCCCAGCAGAAATCAAGAGGTGGCCACTTAACCAACTGAGCCACGCCAGTGCCCTGCATGGGAAGCCGAGTCGTACCTTCAGGGTCTCCATGCTGTGTCGCCTACAGCAGGGAGTCTCCCAGGAAAGGAGATGCCAAGTGACCGGTTTCAGTGCAGTTTGTTCAAAGTCATGGCGCCCCAAAAGATGCGAATGCAACTCCAAACATAAAAGTCCATTTCTCTCCCACTTTATTTCACAAACACAATTCATTAGTGCCTGCTCTGTGTCAAGTCACTGGGGACGCGGGTTCCAAGTGTCCCACAGCCGATGCGGGAAGGCAGGGGTGCAGTTACATGAGCACAGTTCGTCTCTCTTTGTGCACAGCAGCTGCACCGGGTACTCTGGGCTGCCCAGGAGGACCCCATCTAACCCCTGCTGGCAGGCCCCCTGCGGAAATGGCTTCCCTCCTGAGGGGGGGGCTGTTGCAGGCGGAGGAGACCCCGGGGCAGAGAGGCTCCTGCCCGCAGACGTCAGGAGACCTCCGCACGGGTCGCGGGAGCCGAGGGCACCGGGGAGGAGGGCCTCAGGCTTTGGAGGAACATTCACGGCCTTCATGCAGCTGCCTGCAGGGGGCTTGGTCCGGAGGCCGGGCTTGGGGGCATCATGGGACCGCGACTCAGCACCTAGGTCAGCCGTTAACCAACCCCCGCTTCATCCCCTGGAGCCGCTTTCCACGTTCTCCTGGTAAAGGCGATGGTCCAGCGCCCCTAATCACTTAGGACATTCTGTTCTTGAGCAGCGCGTTGGAAGAGAAAAGGCAAACGGAAAGTAAACTTCAGCATATTCTACTCAGCCCAGACGTCCGAAAACTATCCTGACAGTATGCGGTCAGCACAAACCCTGCGCACGAGGTAGTCCGCATTCTTTTTCGTAGGAAGCCTTTGAAACCCAGCGTGTCGTTTCCCCGCAGCCATAGCTGGGATCAGCCTCAGGGAGGGCTAGGCTCCGCCTGCAGCTGCGACCCACCGTGGTGAAGGCGCCCGTTCGGGGGGGAGGCCAGTGGATGTGGCACCAGCAGATGCCTTGAGACGTGCCTCGGGCAGGTGCAGTGGTGGGAGGGACATGGCGGGCCGGCGGCTGGCAGCACCCTGCCACCCAGCCAGTGCAGCCGGCCTGTCCCCCGGGCCCAGGCCCCCCCGGGGGGGTTCTGTTCTAGGAGTGGCCGCGCTGTATCCGTGTGCACAGCACACACACACACACACACACACACACACACGTCACACACGGTGCATCGTGTGTGCATCACAGGTGTGCTGGAGCTCCCAGGCAGGGCCGGCAGGTGCACCCCCTCCCCGCCCATGGCCTTGCCAGCCCCCGGCAGTGCAGAAGGAGGCCTCACGTCTCCCGGCTGCCCAGCGAACCCCAACTCCGTGCCTGTCTTTGTTATTTCTGTTGCAGGCAGCTTCGGAGGAATGCGCTGTGGGGGAGGACGCGGCGCCTTGCCCTGCCTGTTCCTTCGGATCCGTTCAGTGAGGCAGCAGATACTGAATTAAGTTCCTGTGTGTGGACCCCGCAGATCAACGTTCTATGGTAAAGGAAGCCATGGTCACTTGGCAGATGTGAAAAGGGAAAGACAGAAGTTAAGTTCTTCGTACCACCCAAAGAGGCTTGTCATTTATATGGGATTTGGAACACCCATAGTATTTCGGAAACGGTCTTCAAATGCAGCCACTCCCCTCCCCACGCCTCCCTCCTCCCTGGCAGTCCCCTGACCCCGTCGCCGTGGAAACCACAGGGCGCAAACTGCCCACCACTCAGATTCTGTGGCTGAGAGCTGGGCCTGGCGATGCCTGCTCAGGGTGGCCGCTGGGGCCGCTTCTTGGAGCAGCGGGCCAGGCAGCTGCAGCGCCAGGTGCAGGTGAGCAGGGGCAGCTGAGTGCAGCTGCGGCCACACCTGCAGCCCCACTGGCCGGGTCGACCGCCCCCTCCCACCTCTGAGCCTTGGGGGCATGGCCAGCGTGGGAGGGTTGGGGTGATGGCACTGGAAGACCGCGTTGGGGGTAGAGGCCCCATCATCTTCTGCCTTCTGCTCTGTAGGCTGCTCTGTAGGGTCCTCGTCTGTAGTGCCCCTTGGACCTCACCCCACCCCACCCACACCTGAGACCTCATGCCCCTCACCTGAGGCACCTGTGTCATCCGCCCAGGGCCCTCCCGTTTCTTATTGGGCGTTTACTATTTACTGTGCTAAATTTCGGAATACGGTGGTTAAGCAACAGCCCTGCTCTCTTGGAATATAGCCTTGAATAAAGGAATAAATAGTCACAATAAATGTAAGCCATGAAAGTGGCCTCAAGATAATGCTAGAGAGGGGAGATACATGGTCTTATTAGGGTCCATAGTGCAACCCTGGTTGAATCCCAGTCGAGGACTTCCCCTGGGGGCAGAGGTGGAGCTGAGTTCTGCTGAGATGGGAGGCTGCCATCTGGCAGCGGGGTTGAGGGTTGAGGACAGAACAGCCTTGTCATGGTGTGTGTGGTGTGTGCGGGCGGGGCTGGCCCTGGGAGACTGGCAGGGCGCAGGAGAGAGCAGATGGTGGAGGCTGAGAGGCGGGAGGTAGGCGGCCCACGCAGGGTCAAGCAGGACTGAGGATGTTGTTCTTTGTCTTGAGGGCCAGGAGAGGCTACTGAAGAGATCTTAAGAGGGGGACGGTACTTAGAGCCACATTTTGAAAATGTCACTCATAGCAAGTCCTCCTCGAAGGACAAGTGTGAAGGTGTCGGTGGAGTTAGAAGGTGCAGGGCAGGACTGGCCGGATGGCAAGACGAAGACCTCTGCACCTGCTCCGAGCAAAACAGGCACATCGTGGGAAAAGGGCGCAGAGCCCCTAGAAGTGGCCCTGATGGCATACATCACGTGAAGAAACATTTGTTCCAGAAATCTGCTAAAAATCTCTGTAAGAACAGTGAAAGTCTGTGGCTCCTTCCCTCCCACCAGCCGAGCTCACCTTGACAGAAGGTCCACTCTGGGCGTGCGTGTCCAAGACGGGGCCTCCCCCCTCAGCTTCCGACTTAGGGTCTCACCGTATCTCACCAGCACACAGCTGAAGACGCTAAGTTACCAGTGGGTGGGGGGGAGGCTTGGGGGTTCATGTGTCACTCCTATGACAGAGGCCTCACCCCAGAACAGAGGCCAGGAATACTGGGATCCCAGTTGCTCTTTCTGCCCTTGATCAGCACAAAAGTTTCATAGTGAGAGAGCCAGCCAAAAGACCGGAGGCCACAGCCCTGCCCAGTGCCCAGATCGGTGATTTAGCCCAGGGGGAGAGGCAGCCCATAAGAAGAGAGAGCTCTGAAGCTCTTCCCAAAGGAACTTTCTCCAAAACACACTGTGGGGAAGTTCAGAAAAACTATTCTTAATTAAGAGCAGTTATCAGTGTGCTTGGGCACCATAACAAAGTAGCACAGAAATATGTTCTCAGTTCTGGAGACTGGAGATCTGGGACCAAGGCAGGGGTGGTTTCTCCTAAGGCCTCAGCCCTTGGCTTCCTTCTGTGGTGTGTGGCTGCCTTCTGTGGTGCACTCCCGTGGTCTTTCCTCTGTGTGTGGGTATCCCTGGAGTACCCTCTGTACCCTAATCTTCTCTTCTTATAAGGACACCAGTCAGGTTGGATTAGAGCCCCTCTTAATGGCCTCGTTTTAACTTAATCACCCCTTTAAAGGCCTTGTCTCCAAATACAATCATATTCTGAGGTCCTGGACTTGGGACTTCAACAAGTGAATTGTGTGTGGGGGGCGGGCGGCGGTCAGGCACGGGATACAGCCCATAATTAGCAACCTAGTTCACTCAAGGCTAAGAAGAACCTGGGGTTAGGACAAATATCAAAGACTGGCTTCCAAAAGTAGCCCTGCCCCAGTTTAACTGGACCAGACAGTAGAGAAATTTATGCCTCAGGCCATTATTGAAAACAATAAGGCAATCAATAATTAGTGGGGTGGTTATGATACCAAGGGAGACAGAGAAACAGAGAGATTAGGGAGAGGCAGTTAACAAGAGCTGTGCTTAAACTGCAGTCTCCCAGTGCCTGTGTGCATGCCCACGGCTGTGTCTTCCTCTCGGGGTGGGCAGACTTCCCTGGAAGAGGCGAGCTAAATCACTCAAAAAAGCACACAAGTAGCAACAAAAACCAAACAACAACAACAAAAAAAACTGCGGGTGGAGGAAAGGCATCGCTATCTAAAGTTTCTACAATATATTTCCTAAAATGTCCAGTTCATTTCGATAGATCCAGAAAATTGCGTTGGACAAAACTTAACTCCACTTCATGATGAAAACACTTAACCAACTAGGAACAGATGGTGACTCCTCAAGCTGATAAAGGGATGTCCATGAAACCCCCCAGCTGACACGCGTAAGGTGAAAGGAACACCATGAACAGCCCCACTCTCATCCCGTCCGTTCACCATCTTCCTGGATGGCTCGTCTGTGTGGTTAGGCAAGCTGACAGAAGGAGGGAAGAAGACTATTTCTATTTGCAGATGGCATGATCTCATATATGGAAAATCCTAAGAAATCCACCAAAAAGCCCTATTAGCCCTAGTAAGTGATTTCAGCAAGGTTGAAGGATACAAGATCCAGGTGCAAAAATCTGTATTTCTGCTTCACAGGAATGAAAAAAAAAAAAAAATTAAAAACAATTCCACTTACAGTATCATCAAAGATAATAAAATGCTCTGGAAGAAATTTAACTAAGGATTGCATGACTTGCATATTCAAAACGATGGTCAGCGTTAGCCATCATGGCAGTGCAGATCAAATCGCAATGACACACCACTTCCTACCCACTCGGACAGCCGTGCTCAGAGAGACAGATGGGGAGTTTTGGCAAGGGTGTGGACAGCTTGGAACTGTCGCGCGCTGCAGGTGGGAGAGTGAGTGAGTTCCTCAGATGCTAACCAGGGGCACCGCACAGGGTTCCCGTCCTAGGAATACACCCAGGCAAAAGGGAAACGTGTGTCCCACAAAAACTCGTTCAGGAATGTCATAGCTGCACTACTCAGAATAGCCAAAAACTGGAAACAGCCCAAATGTCCTTCAGCTGATGGATGGGTAAATATATGTGGCACAGCTCTACTGTCGAATTTGATCAGGCAATGAGAGGAAATAAAATTCTGGTAGGGCGCCACGACTCGGTTGAGCCTTGAGAATGAAGTGCCCAGTGAAGGAAGCTGCTCACAAGGGGCTACATAATCCTGTGCCTCCGTTGATCCAAAATGTCCAATGGCAAATCTATAGAGACAGAGAATAGATCAGTGGTTTCCTCGGGCTGGGTGGGGGGTCGTCAGGGGTGGGGTTTCCTTTTGGGGAGATGAAAATATTCCCAGACTACTTTGGGTGATGGCAGCACCACTGTGAGTATACCAAAGCCGCCGACCTGCGCACGGGGGCCTGCAAGTGACTTACAGCTCCGTAACGCTGCAGGCAGGGGCGGCATCTTGCTGGATGCCCAAAGTGGACTTCAGAAATATTCGAGGTTGGTTTGTTTTTTTTTTAAGAGGTAAAATTAACAACATGGTAACAGAAAGTCCAGATGACAGCCAGGTTTCTGGTTTTATAACCAGTCACAAAGAGATTGTCCTGAAATGACCACAGTTCTCTGAGAGCTGCACATCAGCGGCCTTGGAGAGGGACTCCCTGCAGAAAGGCCCCTGGGCCACCTTCCCAGAAACCTGTGCTTTCCTGTCCACCGAGGCCTCCAGTGGCTGGCTGGCTCAGCGTTTACTGTAAATAGCTCATATTTAAACTCCTCTGCTTAAAACCCTGCAGATAACACTCCCTTCTTCCCTGTCGTCCCTCCTCCCAGATCCCAACCTCCTCCCCAGAGTCTCACCTTCTCTTTGCGCCTCAAGTCAGCAAACTCATTCCTGCCTCAGGGCCTTTGCATGGGTTTGTCCCTTTCCTCCGGTTTCCTTGCTGGCCTGCCAGCCCTCCTCACCCTCGGGCAGCCGCCCTGCCTCTGAACCCACATCACTGACTTAACTTTGGCGTCCCCTCCCCAGCTCACTTACCCCATGCACTGGCTCCTCCACGTCTCCCCATGAGGATGGGAACCCTGTACCTAATCATTTGCGGCTGTGTCCACAGCACCCAGACAAGTGCCTGGCACATGACAGATTTCTAACAGTTTTTGAATATGAGTTAATGCGAGGAAAGAAATGCTGATTTTGGTGCATTCCAGATTTTAACTCGCATATAGGTCACCTGGACCTCTCGCTAAAATGCAGACTCTGGTAGATTTGGGGTGGGACTTTTTCAGCAGCTTGATTGGGGTGTAATTTATGTGCCATAATGCAGGATTCTGCATTTCCGGCAAGCCCCCAGAGGCTGCTGCTGGGGACCACCCTTGGAGTAAGGGTCATAGACACGGGGTACGGGGGTGCCCACCCGCGGCAGAAGCCGCCCCCACTCCAGTTGACTCCCCCTGCAGTTTGTCACTGACACAGGTGCTGGCTTCCTTCTGAGGACGGAATGCTTACTGATGAATATCAATTATGGTGATAATTTCCCTTTTTTGTCCTTGGTTGTAGGCCAAAGAAGAGCGGATAGTGGAACTGGAAACGGAAAATGCTGTTCTTCACCTGAGACTGGCCCAGGTAGCGCCCCCATGCGTCTGGCAGATGGAGCTGGACCAAGTCCTGCCCGGGTTCAGGGCTGCAGTCCGTCCCAGGCCTTCCCTTTCTCCCGTCCACTGAAGTGGCCTCCTGTACTGCTCGAGCGAGCTTCGATCCCCGTGCTCCCGAGGATCTAGTGAGTCAGGAATTAGTGAGGTGCCTGCGCTTCATTGAGTTCGAACTTACGAACACAACTTCTCCCCCGTTTAAGCATACAAGTGGACGTTCAGTCCACTCGTGGTTGCCTGGCCATCATGACACCCCTTGCACCTGCCCCTCAAAGACCCTCATGCCACTCGGCTTCATCCCCTTCCCTCCCCCACTTCCAGACCAATTCTGGCATCCTGGCATAGACACTCGCGTGATTCAGCCCAGATCAGCTGTCCACCTCGAAGGAAGGGTGCGTGGAGGAGAGCGCCAGGTGGAAGCCTGCCCCTTCTGGTCTCTCACGCCAGCTGTTGCAGCCCCCAGAAGACTCGGGTGGGCCCTGTGTGCCACGGCAGTCCCTGTAGGAGGAGAAGGCCATGTGAAGATGGCACAGGGGCCATCCGCAGAGGCACAGACACAACCACGGCCAGGTCATCTGGTGGCCACGGGAGCCAGAGAGGTGGGCGGATCCCGCCCCAAAGCTGGGTTCTGACGCTGGCCTCCAGAACCGCGAGCAGATGCCCTTGTGTTGTCCCAAGACTCCCAGGTGGTGGTCATTTGTTTGGAAAGCTAAGCACATCTGAGTTCCTCATCTTTAAATTGTGACCCCTGCAGATTTCTCCTGAGGGCCTCATGGCAGAACCCAGTCTTCAAGCTCTTGTCGCTCCTCTGACAACCCTGTCAAGTTTCACTGAACCAAACTTAGTCGCACTGAATCGTGGATTAAGTTAGGGCCGTTCGTACTGCTTCCTAAATTAAGTATTAATTTATTGGTTCGTTTTGCCAGAACCCTGGCCAGAAGCACATTTCCCCTGCGTTGCCCCAGAACCTTCCCACAGCGCTTCCGAGGGGCACGGACGGGTCGGCGGCGGATGTGGCAGGTGTCTGGGTCAGCCGCAGGAACCCCGGAGCCGACGGCCAGCCGGCGCGCCGTGGTCCTGCCCCAACCTGCTGCAGGGCTAGAGGCACAGAGCCAGTGGGATCGCGGAGCTCACGACCCTCCGTCCGTGAGCTCTGCCGCAAAGCTCTAGTGGTGTTTCCGAACATCCTCAAGATGAAATTAAAAACATTTTCTTTCACATTTAAGATCATTAGGCATAGCTGTCCGTTATACAAGCCTGTAACATTTTTGGCATTTGTATGCTAAGTCCCTCTAAGTCATTTTTGATGATTATGAAGCAGAACATCTTCATTCTGGGGCCCAAGCCTCCCGCCCACCCGTGTGCCTGGGATGGAGCCGGGTGGCCTGCAGGGCTCTGCCAAGAGCTGCCGTCCGCCGGCCTCTGTCCTCTCTGCGCAGAGTGGCCGGTCACAGCTCCGCCGCGGGTCCTCCAACCTGCGGACACTGTCCCTGTTCCGGTATCTCTCCCAGAGCGCGTCCAAGCGCCTCCCCAGAACCGTGTGCTCATGCTTATGCAGCTTTGCTGCCCACTCTCCCTGGATGCCCGCGGCTCTCTGCCCGTTTCTCCCAAACCAGCCCGGCCCCGGAAGCCAGGCAGCCCCACGTCCCGTGTGCTGGACTCGGTCACTCTACTTCATTTCCCTCTGAATTCCTGTTGGACCTACAGTCAGTCCCAGAGACTTCAGAATACAGGTCTGGATATTTATATGTACATTATTTTTTTTTCCCAGAGAGAATCTGAGCCTTCTGAGTTGAGGACCTTCATTTTGCTTCAGTTTTGTCTTTAGCCACCCAAGGGGCGGAGGCAGTGAACCGCATGATGTCCCCGAGCTCTAGTCCGTCTACAAGTCCGTGCCCACGCGGCTCCCGGCACCTGCTGCGCCGCATGTTCTCTGTCGTCTTTATCATCCTGCGGATGAGCGGGTTCTCCTGAGCTTCCCTGTTGTGTAGATTCTCCTAAGTGTGAAGGTTTCCCACCAAGAAGTACTAGATTCCCCATCCTCACCAGCAGACGCTTCCCACCTGCCACCTCTGTGTCCCATTCACTGTAGCTCGGGCGTCCATCCTGGTCCTGGCTCAGAAAGAATTTGCTTGGTGTGGTTTCATGAACATTACAGTCAAAAGCTTTGACTGAAAGAAAGCACCCAGCCTCACGGTTTGGAGTCTAGGGAAGACGTTGGTTTCAACAACAACGTGAGCCGGCGTGAAGCCTTGGCGCCGGGGGTGGAGGAGTCCGGGCGCAGCTGCGTTGGGGCAGCGCGGACCCCTGGCCATTCAGGCAGGTGCGGCCCACGAGGCACGAACACGCCTCCTCTCTCCTCTCTGGCATTTAGCGGGCTGCTCTGGTCCTGCAGCACCAATGGAAGAAGGGGATGGAATGCTGCTCAGAGCTCACAGAACTCTCGATCCCCTCCACTGCTCCCTCGTCGGATAGTTTTGACGGAATTCATTTACCATCATGGTACTTTCCTACTTTCAAGGTATTGAGTGGAATTCAGTCCGAAGCTCCTGAGCAAAGGAGCCTAATTACATGAAATTGCTAGCTGGTTTATTTTATTTCCTGTCACCAGAGGCGTGACCCAGGCCTGCATGACTGTCAGCCAGGAGCAGGGCCTTGAACCTCCGGGTCGTGTTCCTTCCGAGCTCACCTCTGTGAGATAAGGACTGTCCCACAGTCGTGGGTGCGGCGGCAGTGGGATGGGCCACAGTGTGCGGAGCCAGGGATCTATGGGGCAGGCTTCCTGCCCGGCACGGAGGGGGCCGGCCCTGCCCAGCCGACGGCAGCCTCGCCTCTGTGCCCTGCTGTAGAGGAAGCGTAGTGAGGAACAAACACCCAGAAACTCACGTGTGGCAGCCAGGCGGGGCCCCCTGGCGCCCGATGCTCAGGCAGCGCCGGTGCTCAGGGAGCTTCACCCCATGCCCTGGCCTGGCCTCTGCAGCAGCTCCTGTCCCAGGCTTGCCCGTCTCCGTGGCCGGCATCCCTGCCACTCTCCACGCTGTCCTCAGTCAGGCGCAGACACTCGGGGGAGCCCCGCACCCATCAGGCCGCCTCCTCACTGCAGGTTCCTGCGTCGGTGGCCAGTGTGTCCCACGCTGACCCCACCATGCGGAGAGGCCTGCGTCCTCCGCCTCTGTGCTCCTCCCGAAGAGAAGCCGGTTCCTGCTCATGAAGTGAGCACATGCGCCCTGCGGCTTCGGAGCTGCGCACCTTCATGTTAGGATATGCGGTCGGTTCGTGGTAAATCGGTCTTACTGAGCAGCGCTGGCAATGATGCCGCGCACGGCTGTTATTCAGCCGCGTGTTTTCACCGAATGGGAAGGCACAGCTGCGTGTGGAGGGGGAGACCATTTGCCGTTATTTACGAGCTTCAAGGACACAGCATGAAAGCATCGACACGCAAACACTGTGGAGAACAAACCAAAACAAAACAAAAACCCAAACACATCACCTTTTCCTTGGGACCTGAGTTACGGCTCCTCTGCAGCTGGCCACGCAGGCCAGGGACCTGGGAGCTGCAGTGGCCCCTGTCTCCTACTGTGTCATCTCCCAGATGTGCCAGAGTTGTCCCTGAATGTGTCCTGGCTCGGCCCCCTTCGCTCCATCCTTCTCCCCCAAAAGCTCCCAGAGCCATCATCCTAAACAAGTATCTGTCCTGAAAATCTCGGCTGGCTTGGCTTTGCCCTGAAGAAAACACCCAGGCAGTGACCCTATTATTGACGAGGCCCACGGCCTCCCCGTCACCCCCTGTACCCTTCACTGTTCTCTCCATTGTTGCATCGGCCACACAACCTGGGCCCTTAAGCACCTGCCACATGTAGATGCCTTCAGCCTCGGCCACCATGCACCCCCCCCGTCCATATGGCCCTACCTGCAACCCCCGTCACCATGCCCCCCCACGCCCCCATCCCTGGGCCGCCCCACCCCTGCGCCCCCAACTCCATGCCGCCACCCCCCCTCCGCGCCCCCGTCCCCGTGCCGCCGCGCTCCCCTGGCTGCGCGGGCCCTGCATGCAGATGGGGCTCAGCGGACAATGAGTGAATAGTCTCCCCTCAGAGAAAGCGCACCTGCTCCGAGGTATTGAGACTTTGGTCTTTTATTCTCTTCTCCACAACAGTACCAAGGAATGACTGGAAAGGGGGACAGCACGGCCACCCGGCTCTGCTCCCAGTGCCGAGAGCGGGACCTGCCGCAGAGAAGTACAGCCCCGACCACACCCCAGCTCCACTGCCAAGTTCAGGTAGGAGCAGCTCTATTTACACGGCAGACGCTCGTGTCCGTAACTCACAGCGCTGGTTTTCTGGTGAGACTGTGGACCTTATGCCCGTGAGGACAGACCTACGCTTAAGGGGTTACAAGGAGCCTGATGTAAGGAAGCAAAGCTCCTCGGTTAGCAGTAGTGGATCTTCCAGCACAGTTGACCCATGTGGCCTTCTTTTTTTTTTTTTTTTTTTTTTAATTATTTATTTTTCAGAGAGAGAGACAGCACCAGCAGGGGAGGGGCAGAGGGAGAAGCAGAATCCCCGCGGAGCAGGGAGCCCAACGACGTGGGGCTCGATCCCAGGACCCTGGGATCATGACCGAGCTGAAGGCAGACGCCCAACCGACTGAGCCCCCCAGGCCCCCTGCCCACATGGCCTTCTTTATTAGACAGGAGAAGCATTCCTGCGCTTGTGATGTGTCTCGCTGGCGCACACGTCAGGAGCTCTGCCTCCTTTGCGGCACCTGCTGAATAGGAGGCCTGGGGTCCTGAGCCCACGTGGGAGGGAGAAGCTCTGTGTGGCCGTGGACAGGCTGTGTGACACAGCTCTGCTCCCACTACACTGGGGGGCAGGGTAGTCCTCTTCTTTATTCCAGTGTCAAATGGTAGAAAACGGCTTTATGCAGGTCACGTTAACCAGGATGCATGCCACCGCGGTCACAGGGGAGCAGGTCCTGGTGACCTGCTGGGCCATCTGGAAAGAAAAGTCGGAAGCAGCGTGGCTGTGGCTCTAGCACACCTGGCAGTGCTCCAGGGCCACATGGTGCTGGGGTATTTTTATACGATCGTGTGATTAGGAGCATTGTTCACCTTTTGTTACAAACAATGTGACCGGGGCAGAAATTAGAGCGAAAAAAAAAAAGATCATTATGACAACAGCAAAAACGCCATCTGTAAACATGATTAGTCTGCCCTGAGAGGCTTGTTTTTCCTCCCCACGACCTGTGGGAGTGTGTGTAGAATCGATTTACGGAGGATTAATCCTTTGTCCTCGTATAGCTCAGTGGAAGGGGTCCATCTCTGACGGAAGTGTGGAACTTTATCTGCATCCCATGTACGAAAGATACTGTAATTCAATTCCGTATGGACATTTTATCAGAATGTTTCCGAAACATATGGAAACGGTCTCCGTTTTACAGAAAAGAAAGACTTAAGAATCCAAGGACATGTATCTCAGATCAGCTGGGGTTTCATGATTCGCTTGCTAGATGTCAGACCACGGGACGTCAGCCCCTTCCTTCTGGGCCTCTTGTCTACTGGTGCCAAACAGTGTCCCAGAAGGGAAGAGCCCCTGACGTGGGGGATACCGCCTATCGGCTCCATTGTCCCGAGTTCTCTAAACGCTCTCGCAGGTGCACCTGGACGTGGGTCACACGCGCACAGGGGCCATCATGGCTCTGGCTGTGTGCTCAGGACGGTGTGGCCCCGAGGCCAGTCGGGACAAGAGACCAGAGCCCTGTTCCTGCGTGCGGAGGGTGGCGACCGGGGCCCTGTCGGCCTCACGAGGAAGTCCACAGCGGACAGAAAGCTGTCCTTTCTCTAACGTTTACGAACTTAAGCTCTAAATGGCTTTAGTTCACGGGAGATTCGTGCGTGGTTGTGTCATCCATGTGGCTGTGTTCTTATTTTGTAGATGCTTATGTGACTATTCCATATGGTGCGATGTGATCAATAACATCATCTCAGTTGTGTGTTCTTGTCCAGAACCTGAAGCAAGACATGAAGGCGCTGCGAGCCTCTTCTCTGGAGGTTTTCAGAACTTGCCGGGAGCACCTGCAGGATGGTCTTTCCGCAGCGGTGGAGGCCGTCCAGAGGGCACAGCTCTGCCACGAGGCTCTGCTGGGTAAGCTGAGGCCCTAGCCCAGAGGCAGCCCAGCCCGTTGTGCAGACACAGAGGACTGCCAGGGATTAGAGTTGGCATCTGCTGTGGCTTTGTGCCCCCGCCTGGGTGCAGACACGAGCAAATCCCAAGACACGAGCTGGCCATCGCGGGGCCACAGTCCCGGTGGCCGCACCCCTCAGGGAGGTCCCTGTCCTCTGGGGACGGTGAGAGGCTCTCTCTGATGCCGGCCCTGCGCTGGGGCTGTGTCCCTGCTGAGCCTCCCGTGTCATGTCCCTGAAGTGTGGTGTGATGGTCCCTTCTGTCCATTCAGCCCTTTCTCAGCCTCGGTCACTACTGGGTGGAGACGGGGATGTTCTCCTCACCTACCAGACTTAGAGCCCGGGGAGCAAGGTGCCTTGGCCGCAGGGCTGTAAGTCCTCACCCCAGAAGTACCGCAGGAATGAAGGCATGCTGCTTGGGTGGGTTCCGCCCAGGGACCCTCCTGCAGGGTCTCCGGCCATGTGACAGGTGCGCATGTGCATGTGCGCCTGCGGTCCTCCGTGCCACGTGCTCCAGGAAAGGGGACAGCATGGTTATCTAATGGGCAATAGTGTGCCTCTGACAAAGAGGGGTGCTTTACAGAGAGCTGGGAGAAGAGGGGGAAGAGCCGCGAATTTCCCTCAGGACGCGAAAGTCTCCTGCAGGTAGGGCAGGTCACGGGGAGTGGTATGAAGATCCGCTCCTGAAAACCTCCCTCACGCCTGGGGTAAAATTGTCCCCACAGCCTGGCAGTCGAAGGCGGGTCACCTGGAGCGGTCCTTGCAGGAAGTAAGCGCGCGGTATGAGCTGGAGAAGCAGAAGAGGAAGATGCTTCACAATTGTTTGGTGGTGAGCTCCATTCACGGTTCCAGTTCCGAGAAGGGTGGTGGGAAAGGTGACCTCTATGAAAGGTAGGGGTGGGGGTCTGAGTGGACAGCCGAGGGAGGTGTGGCCAACAGGGAGGCGTGGTCAGGGGAGGCGTGGCCCTAAGGGAGCTGTGGCCCGCGGGCACAGAGGCCTTGGGGCTGAGCTGCAGCAGGGTGGGGTGGGACGGGATCAGCCCCTGAGGCCTGTAGGTGGGGGGGTGAGACACCTGGCCGAGCGTGAGGGTGGGGGCCGGGCAGGGGAACGCGTGTGCTCAGGGGTCTGCGGAGGGCACACCCGGAATGTGTGAGCCGGGATCCTCAGAGCTCAGCCTCCCTGGCCAACCCGGCTCCAGCTTTCTTCCGCCGTCAGCAGGACACCAAGGATGGCTCACCTTCTTCTCCTAAGCAGTGTGAGGCCTGAGGCCCAGGAGGTGTGAAGACTCAGGTTTCCATTTCTGCACACGATGAGGCCCGAGTTGATGGTTTGTTGGATGAACTTTGCTCCTGAGAGAATTGCTGGTGTGCTGGAGCCCGCGCCGGCTCACAGTCCCACTGAGCCTGTGCTCTGGGAACTCCCCGGGCTCCGGCTCCCCCAAAGGTTAGGAGTGGCTCTCCTGTCCACTCGGCTGTCTCCCCATGTGGTTCGGGTTCTGTGCGCTTCCTGCGGACCAGGCACTCTGTAAGCGCCTCCGTGCATGTTCCTACCTGGTCTCGACAGCAGCATCGCCCTGGGTTCGAAGGGGCCAGGTGGGCCCTCGGGCTGGAACCAGGTCCAGGGGGGGACTAGGCTTGGGGCTCTGGCTGCCGTGTTCTGTGCCCTGGAAGACACACGGACGGCTCCTAAATCAGCGGGTGTGCGTCACCTACTTCATGTTCAGGAAGTAGAAGCAGCTGTGCTTCACGACTTGTTGAATCAGCCAGCTGTGAGTCCAGGGTACAATTCAGAACGGATCGCCAGAGAGCGGTTTCTGAACACTTAGAGGGAAAACGAGTTGCTCATGGAACCAGCAGGAGTGTTTGCGGATGGTGGTGCCCTTGTCCTTTCCAGGTATCACATCAAGAAAAGAGGAGAGGTGTAGAGTATCTGGTCTTCAGCCAGGCATTTGCAAAAAGTATGACATGAAGTATTAATGAGCAGAACATCAGCATAAGAGCTGTGAGCCATCCTTCACAGGCCAGCTGCCCCCACCCCAGGTGTTGGGCGTCTGTTGGAGGCGGCGCAGTGAGGGAGGGGCAGGCCCGCCCAGCCAGGGACCTGGGCCCAGATGACAGCCAGGAGAGGAGCTGCGTAGGGACGTCCTCTGGGCTCTGTCCAGACTCTCTGGATCCTAATTCTTACTGACATGATGGAGACAGAAAAGCATATTATTGTATTTGAGGATATGAATTTGAAAGGGATTTATAGCAAACACATTGAATGGCAAAGAGTATCCCAAAATATTTCCACAGGCTAGAGCACTAGGCTCGAGCAGAGCAAATAGGCTATGGAATGCCAAGTACGCAGGTGCCGGCTGCTGAGGAAATGGGCCAAGAGCAGGTGCCTGGGAGAGGTGCGCAAGGACAGGTGACCACATGCAACAGCATCGGCTTGTGAGCTACGATCAGTTTTTAAATCGAAAAACGTGTTGGAACTCACAGCACCATCATCGTCGTCATGGTTGTTAACAGGAGTCCCTCTCCCTGCCACAGGAGCTCGGACTGCAGCAGGCTCAGTCTGGGGACCTGGTCCCTCACCCCAGGCTCCTCGGACCACACCGGGCTGTGCCCATGGATGCCCTGGTGCGCGTGGAGTGGAGGTGACCGTCCCTTTCTGTGGGTGACACTTCTTCTCTCACGGATGCAGCCACCTCTTAGGTCACCTGACACTGCCCTTCACCTGCCGTCTCCCAGTTTCTCTGGCCTGGCCCTCCCCCTCCTTCCGCGTGGTCTTTGCTGTCTTGTGATACGGTGTGGCTTGGTTCCCAAGGCCACATATTCTCCCACGGAATGCTGGATTCTGGCAGAGCCGCAGCCATGCCAATTCCCGTGCTTCCCCACGGATGCGTCGTCTCTCATCTGGGGGGCTGGGGAGGAGCGGCTGGCTCCCTTCAGGTGGATGCAGAATTCCCGGTTTTAGATGATCCCAAGCACGGAATAGGTCGTTCGTGTCCGGGGCTGTCAAGTAAGCTAGTGGTTGCTCGGCTGCAGGGACAGAAGAATATCAGAACGTCAGAAGCCGCTGGAGATGAGTTCTCATTCTGGTTGCGGCACTTCAGGAGCGAAAAGGACAGACTCTGCTGCTTTAGCCATTTGGGGAATGCGGAGGCAGCCACGCGCCCGGGGGCTGGTGGGAGTGAGTGGGGAAGGGTGGTTTCCGGAGGACACGGCGCCAGAGTTTGTGTTTCTGACATGCTGTCCTGTGGAGGAGGCACAGAGGTCTTCGTTGTGGTCCCAAGGTTGTGCAAGGACCGGAGGGCAAACGGGGCCGGCACGGTGCCAGGGAGAGCAGTGGGCGCGGAGCGAGCGTCCCCCGGGAGCTGGCGGACCCCGCGTGGATCGCGGCGTCTGAGCACGGACGTGCCCGATGACGTGCTCCCGCCGAGCGGACCCATCTCCGACCGCAGCGCCCTTCCTCCGGCGGGCACGTGAGGAGCTGTTACCGGACCGTCCAGTGTGTCCTTCCCCCGCTTTGATTTGGTCTCCGCGATATCACAGCCTGCCCCGATTCAGACGAACGCTTTGCAGGGTCTGGAAAAGTAGCAGAAGTACCAGGTTTCAAAAACTTCCCCTCAAATGCCTCACAAATTGGATATGCAGGTGGCCTTTGAGAGGTGTTTTCTTGATACTTCTCACCACACGATGATCATTTGCCAAGTGCACACATTTACATGGGGATTTGGAAAAGCTGTAAAGGAGCACCGACCGGCAGTGTTCCTTCATGGGGACTCGTTCAGAAGCCGGGGTGTGGGTGGGCAATCCAAGGCTCATGTCCTGGGAAACGGTACGGGGCGCATTCTCTGAGGAAACAGTGCCTCCACTCATGGGTGCAAACTCTCTGGTTGTAGGAGCTGAAAGGGAACATCAGAGTTCACTGTCGGATCCGTCCTCTGTTGCCGTTCGACAAGGAGTTTGATGATCCAGCCTCACAGGACAGGTAATTTGCTTTTGCACTGGGGTGTGCGTGCATGCGTGTGTCTGTTTTAAGGAAAAAGAAAGGGCGGCCATTTCCTGTGCCTCCTGTGTTCCTACCCCT